>NC_134357.1:430166478-430467728 GCF_048569485.1 Anomaloglossus baeobatrachus | reverse complement strand
TAATCATGAATGAGATATAATGGGTGTTATTACCTTATTTTATATACAGTATATATATATATATATATATATATATATCTCTAATGAGCTCTAGTGCACATGCGCCGCCTTTTGCAGCCAAATGCATGTCACTTGTGGAGGACGATATATAAAATCAGTAGGCAGTGTATTGCAACCTCTGAGGAAACCCACGCGAAACACAGCTCTGTGTTGCGGGTACATGGTTTGACATGGAATAATAGATAAGTTATTAGGTATTATACACTGATTGTTCATATAGTAATTATTAACTATTACTGTTTACGGTTCCCTCTCATACCTTGTTTGGTTGAATCTTCACATCTGTTACAATCTTTGTACATATGAATATTAATTCCTACTAATACTGCCCCTCTTCACATTATGTGTGCAGACCTCGTTCCATATATTTCTCAGTCTCCACTTCAGATTGTATTACTATTTATTCTTTATGTATGTTTTGTGCCACTTCAGTCATTTTCAATAAACTTTATTGTTTATTATAGCTGGTGTACTTATGACTCCATATTTGAAATAGAACTTATATGCCACATGACTTAGAATAAAAGCCAAATCAACATTTCTGTTTGCAGACACGTGTTTTGGGGTGTTGCTTCTCCTTAGTGCAAAGCAAGAGATCTGATTTGCCTGTATGAGAGACATCTGACTGAGGTCTAATTAGTAATGTCTCTCTTTGTGGAGCGTGACATGCCTGACATGCAAGTGTAAGGGGAGATACGGTATAGGTCATGCAATGCACTAGTGTCAAGGTTGTGTCTCTGTTGCAAAGACTAGTTACAGGCTCTGGGCCAGAGTCTCTTTGTTTTGAGACTCTGCAGATTAAATGTATTCCCTTTCCTTTGGGGAGGAGAGGGTTAATGTAAGTTTTCCTTGCCAGCAAACATTCTCATTACCTTCCCAGGAGATTCTGGTTTTGACCACTCCCAGTCATACATACCCTCTGTTCCCAGTAGAGGGTGCTGGTTATTCTCTTACTCATTTGGATGCTTGGTCTGGAGGGGAAAAGAGCTGGTGGAGCCCTCTCTGCAAGTTTATGTGTAGGCTGCAGTCTTGGTGCTGACTGCAGCAGTCTGTTGTTGTGTTTTCCACTGTCTGCCTTTCCTTCCCTTGGTGTGATTAGTGCAGCGGTGGGGTTAGCATCCCTCACCTGCCAGCTCACTAGCCAGGGCTATTACAGGGTCTAACAGGGTCTCAGGTATCCTTTTTGGCGACAAGTGTGGAACCTATATAGGGACTGGCTAGGAGTGTAGGGTACAGCTGCAGGTGAGTGAAGCAGGTTTCCCATTTTCACCTTCATTAGTGCAAGGGCCCACTGTTGTTAAAGTGTCCTCAAAGTACCCATTGTTGTGTTGTGTCGCGTCATGCGCCATATTTTCTGATGTCAATCTCGTAACAACTAGAGTTCAAGACCTCTTCCTCCCTGAAGAGGCAATTTGCACATTACATTTCCCAGAGGAGCTTTGCATAGCCAAAAAGTCTCCTTACTGTGGCACATCAGGCATGATGTTACCCCTTACATCCCAGTCATAAGCCAGTCAAAAGTGTATCATATAGCCAAATCAGATATCTTGCTTTGCCTTTAAGTGTGGCAACATCCTGAAACATGTGTCTGCAAATAGAGATTCTGGTTTGGCTTTTATCCATGGGGCAAGGCTTGTTAAAGGGTCGATATTGACTTTTAGGATTGCTACTTTCAATAGGTGGCACTAGAGGTGAAGTCCTCTTCTTCACTGAAGAGGCAATTTGTATATAGAGAAGCTTGTACATTCAAGCAGAAGAACCTTCTGGAGGAACACCATACAGTCATCTGTCAGAGTTCATGACAATAATAGTAAATTTAACTATGATTTCTAAATTATGAAATAAGGTGTCAATAGCTTTGATACACCTAAAAATGCAAATTTTCCTAAATTACCTTTTGTTTTGCTGACATGAGAAGTGATGACATCACAGGTTGCCCATCAATGGTTATTCTGTAGTTCATGTCTTTCTCAAGATTTCTTCCATGCTGATCAGATCTGCTTTCTTTAAAGGCATGACTTGACAAAGAACCATAAACTGAATATGACTTTTCCTTTTGCTCTGCTGGAAGGGGTAGACATCTGTCCAGCCAGCACCAGGTAGAGGTAGGTTCTGTGTTCATTGTTGAAAAGGTGACCTGTGTGACCTGGATATCTGGTGGAGAATAGGTGCATGTTGTAGGGAACAGTGAGTTTTCTTGATGTCTTAATCCGGTTGCCTTAAATGATTTCCAACAAGATCGTGCAGGCTGAATTCTATCTTGTAGAAATTGGTCCTGAGAAGATTTGTTAACAGCATTGGTTGATATAGTGTCACTACTTACTATGGCCATAGCAGACTTTAAATCCATTTGTTTAAATATATGGTCTTTCACCTTTCCATATTCTTCAAATGTATGACGACTCTCTAGACATGTGTCATCTAACCTGACTTTTTGATACCAACTTCCCTGAGTATCTAAGCTTTTGTTTTGAACTATGTGCTGAGAAATCTTAGAGGAGCAACATATAGGAACATATTCTTCATTAAGATTTATCTTTCCAAAGGGTGCAATTACAGAGTCGTGTTTCTGTGTCAGTTTCAGCTGTTTTTCGAGTAAGGTTTCATGTGTTTTGGTTGGAATAAGAAGAGAAGTTCTGTTTTGATCTTCCGTAACACTGACTAAATCACAGTCTCTTGAGGATCTAACGCAAACTGTAGTCTGGTTTAACTGTAGAACAGACTCTTCTACAGAAGTTTCTGTGAAATTAAATTTTATTAAGTATCTTGGAGAAAATAAAGTTTCTTTTGGTGCTGATGATGGTTGAGGAGTCAGGATAAAAAAATGACCTTTGTTAGATTGTGCTGGCATTTGTTCGGAATCTTCTCCATGAGAAGGTGAATGACAAGATAAGACTGTGCCAATTCCACCACCAT
Source organism: Anomaloglossus baeobatrachus (assembly GCF_048569485.1). Lineage (NCBI taxonomy): Eukaryota > Metazoa > Chordata > Amphibia > Anura > Aromobatidae > Anomaloglossus > Anomaloglossus baeobatrachus. Next base: position 430,464,752 of record NC_134357.1, on the reverse strand, counting down.
CTAATATTCTTGATGTTTTTCCACTATCTTTTACGCCCTCCACGTTGTTGTCCCGATTCCCAATGGTATCTTCTGGAATGTCTAAGGAAACACTATATAATATCTCTCCTTTCAACTTTGCTACCTTAAGCTTTTTCCTATCTGATGGAGATCTTTCATGGCTTTGGGAATTGCTGTTATAATAAAATTCCAAGTGGTCAGGCACACTTGAAATATTCAAGTTTTTTTGTTGATTTTCAGTTACTATAATATCAGAAACACTGGTAGAAGGATTTGGAACATTTTCTGGAATATTTTGTGAACCATTCATATCAATTTTGGAGACACTTAGGTTATTCTGGTGCTTAGATTCTGGCTGGAGGCTGTGACCTTTCATATCATAATCTAGATTTGTTTTAGGATTTTCAATAGATGTAGGAACATCTATTCCATTATTCCCTGAAGTCATTGCATAAGTACAAGTAAGTTGCAAGCTTGGATTTGGAGGTTCAACCATTGGTATAGAGGCAAGATTATCGGATGGCTTTCCCAATTCAGACGTAGACGGCAAGCAAACTTCATTGCTGATTGTGCTTTTTGAAACATCTTGTTTTGACTTCTTGACCTGTTCATTCTTTTTAATCTTCTGATAGAACTTCTTAAATGTTTCATCCCCATACATTTGCCACTTTTCATGAGAGAACATGTTTAATTTTCTTTGTCCACCTTTTTTATTTGCGATTTTTGACTTTGACGATATCTGATCTCCTGCAACCTTCTTCTTTTCTTTAATTTCTTCAGAAGAGGTGGAGAACGAACCACTGCCAATTTGCATCTCATCTACAGCAGCTTGCCTAACAAGCCCACGAGGGTGACTGCATGAAAAGTCAACCGTACAGGCTGTGGCAGTGTTAGAAAGTAGTAAATTACCATAGCTGGCAGTTAAAGATTGTTTTCCTGAGCCGTGTGATTTAATGTTATGTACAGTTAGTCTATCCTTTAATCTACCGCTTTCCACAAATGGTAAGGAGTTGCTTCTGGTCAATATCATGCTCTCTATAGTCGTAGATATCTGAGTTGGCACAGAATGAAAAAATAGAGGTTTGTTCTTCTCTGATGGAGTGAAAGTAGATTTGTCAGAGCACATGGACACCTTCCTGTTGGCATCTAGGGATTTAATGTCAAAGTGGAAGGAGTCTTTAAAAGTATATGGCATTGGCAGGTCAATGCTTCCTTGCTTTGATAGAGCAGTTTTTCGAGGACGAACATTGTCTAAGTGTGTGTTGTCTACAACTGCTTTATTTTGAGAGATTAGCATTGAGATACGTTCCTCCAAGTTTTTCTTGTGTGAGGATGCGGCCTTATCCTCACTGTCACCAGAACCAATGCCAAGCATGTTCTCTGATTCCATACTGCATTCACTAAGGCTATGAAGAGGGCTTCCAGCAAACATCTGAAGATCTGCACTGTCTGAATGGGATAAGTACCCGGAATCTGTACTTTCACATTTTTTTAGTTTCCTTTCAGAAGGCGAAGAGTCCCATTGCTTATCTATACAGGTTTCATGTTGCCTTTGTAGTTGGCCATGCTTATTTGAAGCTTTAGATTTTGGGTCTAGCACTGCTCCTTGTAGGTTTGGCATACCTGGTGAGATATTGGTCTGAGAGGAATAGTCAGGATCTTCATGTACCTTGTCATGGATATTCACAGATGATAAAGATATTTCTTTGTTTCCTGGTAATCTATCACTTTCCTTGACACCATCAAGAGTTTTGTTCCTGATGAAGTGATTCTTATCTATTCCTACATCCCTCATTCCACTGATGATGTCAAGATTTGTGCTGCTTCCAACTTGTACCTGTAGTTTATCTTCATGACAACTACCATCAGAATCAAAACTCTGTTTGGCATTATTCACATGAGTTTGTGTCCTTCTATGTTTGTAAAGGTTGCTTTGGGTTTTAAATGAGATTCCACATATGTTGCAGGGAAAGGGACGCTCTCCAGTATGTGAGCGAATGTGCTTCTCTAGGACACTTGGCTTCAAGCAATCCCGACCACAATGGGCACATATGTGCTTTCCGATACTCTTAGATTTTCCTGTGCTTGCACCAATTAGACCGGCGGGGGAAGTTGGACTTAGAATTGGTAGCGTGTTCACAATATTCAATGTGAGAGTTTGTGCTGAAGTTTTTTGGAGGATGGTTTGAGGCTGAGGGGTAAATATCAAAGATAGGTTAGCATTTTCAATGGCAAAGCTTGTACCACCTGATGCCAGTTGAATGGGTGTATGTTGCCCTTCCTGTTTGGCAATTTGAACTACAGGCAGACTGATGCCATTTAAAACCATAGCTTGCGGAGACTTTTTTTCATTTGCCGTAGAAGTTTGGTGGCTATCAATGCTTGGTTGATCATTAGATGTGCATGAAGGCCATGTAAAGTTGGTTGACAAAACGGATACATTTGACGCTTCCATTTTTAAACACTCCTATGCCATATCTGATGGTAAAAGGGAGAAAAATATATATGAGCAAAGTAGCAGCAAGAAAGTTATTACAGAATCAACTATAAGATGGAGACTTTACTAAACATTTAGAAAACATAAAATACTATATATATAAAAACCTTGAAATACCTTGAAATATTTGTTGAAATGTTCAACAAAACAGGATAGAAGAATGAAGAACAGTTATACATCTAATAAAGAAAGAGTAATACAGTACTTAGTACTTTTGATTGATTTACATGAATATGTTATCTTTATTTTTTAGAAATCCTTAACTATTTTTTGTCGTAAGTAGGAGTGTAGCAAAAGGAGTTACTCATTGATACTTAGGGACCGACTGCCGTATCATCAGAAACCAATATTACTGTGCAAGTGGCATAATATTGTGATGTAGCCCTGGTACTTATCTTGAATAGTGATGAAGTAACTGGAATCTAAAAAGGTTATTCCTATTTTTATACATAGTTGGATAGGTCTTGTAAATAAATGCAATTTTGCAATTTCCTGCTTAAAAATTTTTTAAGCCGTTAATGAGATATTAACAATTTTTATTTTCGTTACAGCTTGTTTCCTCAGAAACTGACCACTACAGCTTGTTTCCTAGGAAACCGACCACTACTGCTCTACAGTAGAACAGGTGTAGCACTGATAAGGCCTTTTCAATTGAGCATGTAAGCACTGTTATCAAATTGGTCATGATCCCTAGAGCGCTTCTCATCACCCTGGCCAGCTTCAGCATGTGTTTATAAGTTACAACTTGTTTACAAGTTCGGTCTCCTAGGCAACTGTGACGGGGTATGTGACAGAGCAGTAATGGACGCCAGGCCGAGGAACAATCCAAAGGGCTTTATTGGAACCACACAGATAAAGCACCAAACATGAATATAAATCCTTAAAGTCTGCAAGGAGTCCACAACAAGACAACAGATTCGGGGGCACCTCCTGGTATTCCGACGCCAGGGAAAATATGGCAATGGTCCTTATATGCGTTCCTTGAGTCCAACAGGGTGAACAACAAATCACAATGCCATGTGGCCACTAATCTCCAATCTGTAACAGTCCATACACAGGCACTAGGATCTAGCCTCAGCTATAGATCATAGTCCTTCTCCAGCCAAGAGCCAACAACTGACAGACATGGGTCTCATTATTCTCCTCTCCTGGGATCAGCCCCTTAGGTGGGCAGAAGGGCCCACCTCCCCTGGACATTTGATACATGAAAGGATTCTAGATATCCTGGCTCTATTCTGTCTACCAAGTTGTGGATTTGAGGAGCCCCATGCTGAGAAGAACAAACAATCTCCCACCAGAAGCAGTACATACAAGACAATAGCTACTGCTGGAGCCTGATTACAATATGGTACAGGCTGGGGGGATGTAATGTTACAACCAAAGAACAAAGGCAGCCAAGCAACCTACATGACCCTATATGGCATAGAGTACATGAATTAAGCCCGGGGGTTGGGGAGGGACACATCGTCACAGCAACAAACTGTAAACAAAAGAACAGTTTTAATATCTGAAGAACGACTGCAAAATAAGCAGTAAATGGCAAAACCGCTTGTTTTTTTGCAAGGACTACTGACCGTATCCATAAATGAAGATGGCTATAAACTTTTAAGGTCATAAGAATACACCTTACAAATCCAATTAAAACAAAACAACAACTCAGAAGCCATGCAGAAATTCAAAGGATTATCTGATTTAAAAACAAAAACATTTTTGTCTCTGTTAGACAATTCTGACTTAATAGAACGGCTACAAAGTGTGTCTTTTATTCTGGAGGACCCACATGTCTATGCAATACGTGGTCATCCTAAATTTATTTCGATTGGAACTGAGTAATGTTTATTTTTCCTGTGGTTACCTATTGTGGGGAACGCTCTATCACAAAAAAGAGATTGTCCAAAGCTGACGCCCTGATAAGTATATGTATATTACATTTGCATTCTTTTTTTGGTTAGATGTCAATGTACAGCCAATATAACTTCCAATGGTATTATTATAACCAGTGTAAACTAAAGAACTAATAACTATTCACTGTAGGTGAAATATTTCACTTATCCCTTACTCATTTTTATGTAACAGGATCTGTGATTTGACCTTCGATTTGTTCAATATTGGCTTAGAAATTGTTCTACTTGGCTCAGATTACATATAAGGCTAATACTTCCAATATAGTGAACTGTCTGTGCCATGGCCTGCGTCCAGAGAGTCTTCCCTCTATCACAACCTAATAACCTCGCCAGTAGAACATCGGCCAACACATTATAACCTATAAAAAGGGAATTACTAGGAAAACCTATTTATTCGCTATGGCCCTTCCTTGCAAATAAGAGATAGACTTGACCAATGGATTTACCAACTTAAACTTCTGGAATAGACTGAAAACTCAGGGTCAAGTCAGACAGTCTGGGCTTTGTGGTCTAAAGAAAAGGTGCGACCAGGTCAAAAGTGGCAAATTTTTACTCTTAAAATCAGTTTATTTTTTAAATCCGCTGGGAATCTCCCTACGAAATGTATATTTTCCCGAGGAAGGCTTTTTAGAAACTCGTTGTATTGTTTGTTATTTTATTAAAAAAACGTTTTATATGTGACGCCCTGGCAAAGCCAGGTTGTCACAGAAAGAGTTAATCCTCCTTGGTAACCTGATCCCACACGGTGCAGCAGGACAAACCACATCCCCCAGTGTAAGAGAAAAACAGAGCAGAGGGGAGGGGCTGGAGCAGACTGTGTGGAGAGACAGACAGAAGAGGAGTCTGGAGTTGTAGCTCCCAGGCTGATAGTGAAGCGTGCTCCGAAAGGGCCGGGACAGGCTGTTAGTGAGGAAGGGGCCAGAGGTAGCCGGGGCAGGGTAGTGGCCCACCGGTACCTAGGGTGACCCGGATCACTGCAGGGGAGTGGATTCCCCGTTCCCGGCTGAGGAGAAAGAGGAAGAGAGTGGAGAGAGAGGCACCTGGCTGCAGGGAAAGAACAGGAGCTGCTGCACCGTGTGTGGGACACTAACACCCCCCGTACCGAAGGCTGCGGACACCGGCAATTCCTAGTTTACCAGTGACTGTGTGAAATACTTGTGAGTACGCCCGTGCCCTCGGGCACCGCAACGCAGCACTGCGCCCTGCTCCCTGCTTATCCCCGAACGGACCCCGGGACCAACTGCCCCTACCCACGGAGGGGTTAACATCCAAAGCTGCATCCCAACACCATTCCCGGGAGTCCCGCACCTTCATCGCAGCGGTGGTGTCCACCATCACCACAACCCGTGGGTGGCGTCACGGACAATCTCCCTTACCAATCCCTTTTTTACTGTGGAGCCTGGGATCACAGACCGGGTCACGCCACCGTGATACCCACAGAAGTGACCTCGTGGCCCGGATCTGAGTCCCCCTGGTCCCCGGGCGACACATATACAGTTGTTGAACTATCACCCCATTTGACACCTTGCCTCTGAGGACAAATTAGCGCTAATACTGATGACTGAACTTCTTTTATTACCTTGTGAGATACGTCCCTTGGTAAAGACCATAAAAACATAGAACTACATAAATAGCCCCATAACACAGGAACCATGTGGCAGATTTAAAAAAAAAAAAAACACCTGAATTCTCATGGGAGGAGTGGGAATAACAGAAGAGCAAGACCTGGCCAATTTTTACATGTTGACCTTTCCACTTTAAAGAAACACAACAGACAAAACGGATACACTGAGGAGGCAGTGTGTGACAGGTGGAGTTCTTCATTTTGGGTCCTTCTTTACTCCCATGTAATGCTCAGGCATTGCGGGGGCCTGCAGTTGGCATAACATTGTTTAAAAGGTATTGTCTTTGGAGAGGTTCTGTAATGCCCTTAACGGAGACCCTGCACTTTCCTGCCCCCCTCCCCAGGCAGGGACGATGGCACACTCACCCTCTCAGCTGCTCAGCAATGGCTGCTCCGTCCTCGGTCCCTGCTGCCAACTCCCAGGGCCTGTGAACACCACACAGGCCTCCTGGGAGCACTCTTAGGGTGTGCCTGCACCTTCTCTTAAAGGGCCAGCCTATGGATGAGAGGCATCAGGTATTTAAAGCACCCTCCCCTTAAGGAATGTGCCTTGGCAACATGGTCTATGTTAGTTGATCAGGTCCCTTACCTATGTGCTGCTGCTGTGTTACTTACTCCTGTCTGTTTTGTAGTCCCAGCTGCTGCTTCATCGCGCTATATCAACCGAACCTACTATCACAGCAGCCGCTGCTGCATCATACCACATCAGCCAAGCTTGTGTGCCGCCCCCGTGCCAGCAGCCGGCGCTGCTCGGATCCGGGCCTGCTGGGGTAGTGGCTCGAGGGTCTCTGGATCCTGGGGTCTCGCGGACACGCCGAATAAATGGGGGGACATAGATGTACGGGCTAGGCCGTATTACGTTTGTGACGCCACCCACGGTGGGTGGTGAGTTGGGACACCACCGCTGCTGTTATGGGGCACCTGGGGGAGATGTAGTGGCAGCTGGATGTTAACCCCTCCGTGGGTAGGGATGGTTGCCCCGGGACCCAGTGTCCGGTGCAGGGTGTAGCGACGGCAAGGGGAATGCTTGATTACTCACAATCAATAAATCACACAAGTCTCTGGTAAAGCAAGGTGCTGGTGGCCGGTGCCGCAGCCGGTTGTATTCGGGTCCCCCACCCGGGCTGGTGGTCTCTATTCTTTTCCTCTGCACTGACTTTGTGTAAGGTGGAATTCCCAGTCTGGAACTCAGGAGTCCGCTGCCGGCTGGATGTGGCCTAAGGAGCCGTGCCCGCAGACGCTGGCCCGTGGGATCTATGGGCCCTGGCGGTGACCTCTTATCCCTATCGGTGGGATGTTGTCTTCTATGAGGGACTTTGGGTGGGACAGAACCTCTAGTCCTGGCCTCAATCGGTTAATTAACCAGTCCGCTTGTTTCCAGTCCTGGCTTCAGGGTCCGAGTACCCCCTTTGTGCTCCGGTTTCCAGGTCAGTTCCCCTTGTCGCTACCGGCGGGCTGCAACCCTGTCCCTGTCCATCTCAGTTCTGCTGAGCCGTCTTTCCGTCTCCTGCTGACGGAGACCACCGTCTGCCTCCTAGCCAAGGTACCAGGGCTCCTACCCTGGCATCGTTCAACTTGAACTTTTCCTGCTGGAGCTACACTTAGCTCCAGCCCACACTCCTCTCCAAACTGAACTACAAACTGAACTAAATACTGTTTTCCCGCCCCGGGCTGTCTAGACCCCTGGGTTGGCATGTCCAACCACCTGATCATGCCCACTGGTGTGTCTATCTTTCCCTAAGGGGGGTTGACTAGGGTTTCAGGTCGGCTGTGTGTTTCCTAAGTGGGGGAAGGGTGTTATGCAGGGGCCTATCTGTGACTACCTGGTTTTGCCAGGGCGTCACACTTGCTGTCCCGGCAACTTCTGCATCGTACCATATGGCCAAGCCTGCTGTACTGGCCACTATGTCATACTCCATCGACGGAGCTTGCTGCATCAGCAGTCCCAATTGCACATGCCTCATCACAAAACTGTCCGTGTCCATACCCCTGGGGTCAGCTGTCGCAGCACTGAGTCTCGCTGAGTAGCACCTGGTTTCTACTTGCAGCTCAAATGCATCTTCACCATCAAAAGCTCTGGTGAAAACCTGGTGTGAACCATAGTCACACCCCTCAGGTATTCTGTGTATGGTGGCCCAGTAGGTCCACTCCCTGCTTGTACCTGTGAACATTACAGGTTTTCTTACTGTTAGGCTATGTTCACATATTGCATTTTTGCGGCATTTTTATGCACATTATAAGCTGCTTTTTACAGTACCAGCAAAAGCTATGAGATTTCAGAAATTTCATACACAAGCTTGTTTTTTTTTTGCCGTGGGCCAGAACAAGGCTTTTATAGAGTTGTATTGGGTTGTGACCTCCGGCACACTCTATGAAACACTGGAGTAATCTGAAATGTCACAGACTGCAGAAGACCGACCGAAGCGGCGGTGATAGAAGATGAAAACGGTGGATCATGAGTATAAAACTTGGAATCAGGGGACTAAAGGCCCTGTCACACACAGAGATAAATCTGCGGCAGATCTGTGGTTGCAGTGAAATTGTGGACAATCAGTGCCAGGTTTGTGGCTGTGTACAAATGGAACAATATGTCCATGATTTCACTGCAACTACAGATCTGCCAAAGATTTATCTCTGTGTGTGACGGGGCCTTTTGTTTAAAGGACCACTGCTGAAATAAAAAAGAATGCTGGTGTTCCTGCACCAGTGCCACCCATATGATGACCAGACCGATTTAATATATGGGGCTAAGCTGCAATTCTCTGTGTAGCTCCTAGTCAGAAGCAGTTTAGAAATATTTAAAGGGGTGGGTCTTGGCTCCTTCATCTCCACCAGTCCGCTATGTTGTAAAATGCCATCACTTGGTAAAAGCAGCATACTCCTTTGGGATGTGATTTTTGCCACCACATTGGTACAATTAAAGATCGCTGTGTGCTCCTGCTGTTACATTGTAGCATAATGTAGATGAATGGGGTCTGATTGTCAAGTCAAGGGTTTTGAAACAAGAAAGTTGCATATAAGCCGATTGGGTCTGACTGTTTGTGACTTGCTTGCCATGGGTGCGGTACCTTATGGCTGTGGCTTCACAATGACTTTGGCCTCGACAATGGACTAATATTACTGTGAGCTGCTGCTACATTGCAGTGTAATAGGTTATTTATGGCACCACAACAAGTGTATTACAAAAAGTCAGACCCAGTTGGATTTTTTGAGACTTGCTTGTAGTGGTTGAGCTACCCTAAGGGTCGCAATGTGACCACATTCAATTCCATTACAATGCAACAGCGATCTTTGTCAACGCGACCTCTGTCAAGGCCAAAGCCGCCATGTAGCTCCAGCCTAATGCTTTATATCTTCCCTTGAAAAATATCTTTCCTAGCTGCTAAAGCGCTGGAAAATGTGTAGGCCTTGTTGCCCCGTGACCTGCACACACTAGAGGCAGATATTTTTGGCTTAGAGTATGGATGTATTTGTGAGAGTATTACCTCTCATCTTCTATAGTACTTATTGGCAAATATTCATCAGTAATTGCTATATTCCCGCATCGTACATACCACCCTGCGGAGATCAGGGGTCCCATGTGTCGTGTTCTGTTTTTATGCGTATTGTAGCGGCACAAATCTGGCAGATCTGTCAGTAATGATCAGACAGGATGTGACACCCATCTACGTAAGAATTTCCTGAGATGCAAAACACCCTGCTGCATATACCTGAAATACAGGAGTTTGGGGCTGCCCTGAGCTAAGACATTCCTATAACTTACCTCTCCGCAGGTACTCGGACTACACTGTGACGTCCGGGCTGCACAATGATAGGTAAGGTGAGGCTATCACTCAACAAGACCCTAACATTGCGCTGGACCAGCCACGAAAAGAGGAAGCTGAGAAATTCAATTTCAGTTTTTACAACCTTGTCACTTGGAAACAGAAACCGCCGACTGGTTTAACCCTAACGTTACCAAGCAGAAGCTCCAGTTACATAATTCCCCTTCTAATACATCACATTTAACAACATAAGCATGTAATATTGGACAAATTAGATTAATGGTGTATTAACTTATTTATCAGCTTTACTCCCTAAAGGAAGGAATCAAATAGGAAATATGAAATAATTAGTGATGAGCGAGCATGCTTGTCACTACTCGGTACTCGCACGAGTATCGCTGTACTCGGGCTGCTCGGCGGGGACCGAGTAATCTCGCGATACTCGTGCTGTACTCGTGGTCTTCATTTCTGCATGTTGGCGCTCTTTTGAGAGCCAGCCCTCATGCAGGGATTGGCTGGCAGACCACTGCAATGCCACAGCCCTGTTAGTTGTGGAATTGCAGTGATTGGCCGGCCTGCACAGCGTGACCGAGCCTTTATATCGGCCGGCGCGCTGTGCTCTGCTCACAGCTATCCAGACAGTCAGTGCAGGGAGAGTGTCGCTGATTCAGGGAAAGCTTTGCGGCCCTTTATAGTTAGTTCCGGAGCAGGGCTGCAAACAGTGTGACCAGAAGTCCTTCTCAGGACTATTCTAGTTGTATACAGGCAGGCAGGGTATAGCCAGGTCGGAGTACAGTAGCAGAGTCCTTCTCAGGACTATTGTTGCTATATACAGGCAGGGTATAGCCAGGTCGGAATACAGGCTAGTGACCAGAAGAGTCCTTGTCAGGACTATTGTAGCAGTATACAGGCAGGCAGGCAGGGTAGTGGTGACCGTATACCAGCCTTCATCATATCTGGGGCTGGTGTACACAGTGTAAAACAGTCCAGATAGTGTCAGACTTCTCAGTAATTGTCGCTCCTAAAAACCAGTTAGGTTCTTATTGCGTCCGTGCTTGCATTTAAAAACAGCACGTGTGTGGCAGTCAGTGGCAGCGTACAGGTGCGCGTTTTGCACAAACTATTATATAACGCACAAGTCTAGTGTATAATACACGTCAGTCAGCAGTGTCTGATAGTGTCAGACTTCTCAGTAATTGTCGCTCCTAAAAACCAGTTAGGTTCTTATTGCGTCCATGCTTGCATTTAAAAACAGCACGTGTGTGGCAGTCAGTGGCAGCGTACAGGTGCGCGTTTTGCACAAACTATTATATAACGCACAAGTCTAGTGTATAATACACGTCAGTCAGCAGTGTCTGATAGTGTCAGACTTCTCAGTAATTGTCGCTCCTAAAAACCAGTTAGGTTCTTATTGCGTCCGTGGTTGCATTTAAAAACAGCACGTGTGTGGCAGTCGGTGGCAGGGGACAGGTGCGCGTTTTGCACAAACTATTATATAACGCACAAGTCTAGTGTATAATAATACACGTCAGTCAGCAGTGTCTGATAGTGTCAGACTTCTCAGTAATTGTCGCTCCTAAAAACCAGTTAGGTTCTTATTGCGTCCGTGCTTGCATTTAAAAACAGCACGTGTGTGGCAGTCGGTGGCAGGGGACAGGTGCGCGTTTTGCACAAACTATTATATAACGCACAAGTCTAGTGTATAATAATACACGTCAGTCAGCAGTGTCTGATAGTGTCAGACTTCTCAGTAATTGTCGCTCCTAAAAACCAGTTAGGTTCTTATTGCGTCCGTGGTTGCATTTAAAAACAGCACGTGTGTGGCAGTCGGTGGCAGGGTACAGGTGCGCGTTTTGCACAAACTATTATCTAACGCACAAGTCTAGTGTATAATACACGTCAGTCAGCAGTGTCTGATAGTGTCAGACTTCTCAGTAATTGTCGCTCCTAAAAACCAGTTAGGTTCTTATTGCGTCCGTGCTTGCATTTAAAAACAGCATGTGTGTGGCAGTCGGTGGCAGGGGACAGGTGCGCGTTTTGCACAAACTATTATATAACGCACAAGTCTAGTGTATAATAATACACGTCAGTCAGCAGTGTCTGATAGTGTCAGACTTCTCAGTAATTGTCGCTCCTAAAAACCAGTTAGGTTCTTATTGCGTCCGTGGTTGCATTTAAAAACAGCACGTGTGTGGCAGTCGGTTGCAGCGTACAGGTGCGCGTTTTGCACAAACTATTATATAACGCACAAGTCTAGTGTATAATACACGTCAGTCAGCAGTGTCTGATAGTGTCAGGCTTCTCAGTAATTGTCGCTCCTAAAAACCAGTTAGGTTCTTATTGCGTCCGTGGTTGCATTTAAAAACAGCACGTGTGTGGCAGTCGGTGGCAGGGGACAGGTGCGCGTTTTGCACAAACTATTATATAACGCACAAGTCTAGTGTATAATAATACACGTCAGTCAGCAGTGTCTGATAGTGTCAGACTTCTCAGTAATTGTCGCTCCTAAAAACCAGTTAGGTTCTTATTGCGTCCGTGGTTGCATTTAAAAACAGCACGTGTGTGGCAGTCGGTGGCAGCGTACAGGTGCGCGTTTTGCACAAACTATTATATAACGCACAAGTCTAGTGTATAATACACGTCAGTCAGCAGTGTCTGATAGTGTCAGACTTCTCAGTAATTGTCGCTCCTAAAAACCAGTTAGGTTCTTATTGCGTCCGTGCTTGCATTTAAAAACAGCATGTGTGTGGCAGTCGGTGGCAGCGTCAGGCTCCATATTGTCCCTGGATAGAGACGTGCATGATGGCCTGTAAACATGAAGTGCCCATTGTAAGGAAGTGGGTCTATTGTAGTATAGCCCTTAGGCAGGGCAGCCAAAAATTGGGAGGCTCCACGTTGTCACTGGATAGAGACGTGCATGAGGGCCTGTAAACCTGAAGTGCCCATTGGAAGGAAGTGGGTCTATTGTAGTATAGCCCTTAGGCAGGGCAGCCAAAAATTGGGAGGCTCCACGTTGTCCCTGGGTAGAGACGTGCATGAGGGCCTGTAAACCTGAAGTGCCCATTGGAAGGAAGTGGGTCTATTGTAGTATAGCCCTTAGGCAGGGCAGCCAAAAATTGGGAGGCTCCACGTTGTCCCTGGGTAGAGACGTGCATGAGGGCCTCAAAACATTGTTCCCATTGCAAAGGAGCGGGTCTCCTGTCGTTGTAATGTCCATTCTGCAAAGAATGGGCGAAAAAATTTACCACTGGGGGTATACCTGAAACAAAGGCCTAAGTATTGCAATTTGTAACGGTCATCATCATGGTGGCGCCTGAGGAGAAGGAGGAGCAGTCCAGCGATTATCCAAAGTCCAGAAGTGTGTACCCATGGGTGAGTGGAGGTACATGGCAAACTTTAAATTCCGCTCTCATTTGCTGGTGGTGTGGTGAAGTCTGGCCCAATCCAACCCTTGTTCATCTTGATCAGAGTCAGCCTGTCAGCATTTTCAGTTGACAGGCGGGTGCGTTTATCTGTAATGATTCCACCTGCGGCACTAAAAACACGCTCTGACAAAACGCTAGCAGCAGGGCAGGCCAGGACTTCCAAGGCATAGAGAGCCAATTCATGTCACGTGTCCAGCTTGGATACCCAATAATTGTAAGGCACAGAGGAATGTCGGAGTACAGTTGTTCGATCTGCAAGGTACTCCTTCAGCATCTGGGCAAACTTAGGATTTCTTGTGGCACTACCCCGCACCTCAGGGGCTGTGGTACGTGAGGGGCTGAGAAAACTGTCCCACATCTTAAAGACTGTTCCCCTACTTCTGGCGGATTGGACTTGTGCCTCTCTCGGCTGTACGCCTCGGTTGTCCACTGATTCATGACCTATGCCGCTAGCGTTTTGTGAGGGGAATGCTTTGCCTACTTCCGTGACTATGGCCTTCTGGAACTGCTGCATTTTGCCTGACCTCTCCGCCTCGGGAATAAGAGACATAAAGTTCTCCTTTTAGCATGGGTCTAACAGTGTTACCAACCAGTAATGATTGTCGGCCAAGATGTTCTTAACGCGAGGGTCACGAGACAGGCAGCTTACCATAAAGTCAGCCATGTGTGCCAGACTCTTAACAGCCATCACTTCAGTATCCTGACCAACACGATGACTGAACATGCTGTCCTCCTCCTCCTCCTCCTCATCATCTACCCTGTCCTCTGGCCAGCCACGCTGAACCGAGGATATGACTGCATGTCATATCCTCAATTTGGCCAGAGAGTTGCTCCATGTCTTCATCCTCCTCCTCGTCATAGTCCTCCACTGCACGTTGTGATGAGACGAGGCTGGGCTGTGTGTTATCATCACCCACACCCACTACTGTTTCTTGCTCAAACTCATCGCGCTCCGCCTGCAATGCATCATGGTTGTTTTTTGAGCAGAGACCATTTTAGAAGGCAGAGAAGTGGTATGGTGACGCTAATAATGTCGTCATCGCCGCTCACCATCTTGGTGGAGTCCTCAAAGTTTTGGCGGATGGTGCATAGGTCGGACATCCATCTCCACTCCTCAGGTGTTATGTGTGGAGTTTGACCCATTTCCCGACGGCTTAGGTGATGCAGGTACTCAACAACTGCCCTCTTCTGCTCACATATCCTGACCAACTTGTGCAGAGTTGAATTCCAACGCGTGGGGACATCACACACCAGTCTGTGTGCCGGAAGATGCAAACGGCGTCTTAAGCCGGCAAGGCCGGCTGAAGCAGTAGGTGACTTTCGAAAATGTGCAGACAGGCGGCGAACTTTTACCAGCAGATCAGACAGCTCTGAGTATGACTTTAGAAACCGCTGAACCACGAGGTTGAGCACATGGGCCACGCATGGAACATGTGTCAGCTGGCCTCGCCTCAAAGCCGCCACCAGGTTCCGGCCATTGTCACACACGACCTTTCCTGGCTTTAGGTTCAGAGTTGTGAGCCAGTGATCTGCCTGCTGTTTCAGAGCTGTCCACACCTCTTCTGCATTGTGGGGTTTGTCACCTATGCAGATTAGCTTCAGCACTGCCTGTTGCCGCTTCGCCGAGGCAGTGCTGCAGTGCTTCTGTGTCGCCCTGGACAAGCCAGGGGCCACAGAGCACAACACTTAAACACCCCACACTCCCTGCAGGCATATCATAGTCAAAACACAAAATCCTTGTTGCCTTCCCCAGGGGCTGTTGTCCACACCAGGGTGTGGAGCCAGGCGGTTGGTCTCCACCCACCGAGGAGGAGGGAAAACACAGGCAGTGAGAGTTAAGCTAAGGAAGTGGAAGGAGGAAAGTAGTAGAGAGGAGAAAAGTGACAGCAAAGAGCCTGAAGTTGGTCCGGGTGTGTGGCCCGGACAGGACAGCAAGGTTGGCAGGATGTGGTGACCGTCTGCAGTGGAGGCCGATTGGAGTCTGCCGTAAGGACCGTGGACGGGTGGTGACCCGGCCGTACCGGACCGGTATACAAAGAGAAGCCAGCACCATTGGCAGAGGACTTTCGGATCCCGGCAAGGCTTGGTGTCGCCGTGAATTTGCCAAATCCGTTAGTGAAGGGAACCTCAGGGTTTCCAAACAGCCAAGTCCAGATAGAAGGCAACCGTACAACCGTGAAGGGGAGACACAGCCACCGCCAAGGGCAACCGTCTCCCAGGGCCAGCGCCTGTGGGCAAAAGGGGCTCCTCCGGCCCATATCCAGGTCGGGGAGCGGGTTACCGTTGGGAAACCATCACTACCAACACTTAACTTAGGTGCAGGGAGAGACAGTCATCACTAACCTGCAGGGAGGAACAACCGCAGCCGTCCGAGTGACCCGTCCATCCAGCCACTTGTTTAACCGTGAACTGTGTCATCATCATTGGGCTGAGTGAGTACCTCCGTGCCGTGCGGCACAGCGCTGCCCCTGCGACCCTGCACCTCATCAGGCCCCGCAACCCGCCTGTCATCCATGTCTACCCCATCACCAGGCCCCGGGACAACCAACCCCCCTACCCACGGAGGGGAGAAATAACAACAAAGCTGCTCCCTGTCACAGGCTCCCGGGATCCCCGTCCAGAGCAGCGGTGGTGTCCACACAATCACCACAACCGTGGGTGGCGTCACGGACAATATCCCCAAAACCCAAACCACCCCTTTTCACTCACGGGCGAGTAGCGCCGCTCGAGTCCCCGGGATCCGGCCATCGCTCGAGCCAACGAGCAGCAGCAGCCGTAGAGCAGCGTCAGCCGGACCCGAGCAGTGGGAGAGCGCACCGTCCCCTCCTCCGCCCGCGACACTTCCAGCTTGGGACTGGTGTGGAGGGTAAAGTGGATCAGGATGCGCAGGAGGAGGAGGAGGCTGAGGAGCATGACATTCCGGAGCTGTAGAGTGTGTGTGAAACCCTGACTGAGGTAGGGCCTGCAAAACTTGGTGTGTGAAGGACGTGTTCCGTCCCTCGCTCAGACTGGGTCCCAGCTTGCACAATATTAACCCAGTGTGACGTCAACGAGATGTAGCGGCCTTGCCCACATGCACTTGTCCACGTGTCTGTGGTTAGGTGGACTTTGGCTGAAACAGCGTTGTTCAGGGCACGTGTGATGTTTTGTGACACGTGGTTATGCAATGCGGGGACGGCACACCGGGAGAAATAGTGGTGGCTGTGGACCGAGTAACGTGGGACAGCTGCCACCATCAGGTCGCGGAATGCTTCTGTCTCAACCAGCCTAAAAGGCAACATTTCCAGCGCAAGCAGTCGCGAAATGTTAGCATTTAGAACTGTGGCATGTGGGGTGTTGGCAGTGTATTTGCGCCTGCGTTCAAAGGTTTGCTGAATGGATAACTGAACGTTGCGCTGGGACAAGGACGTGCTTGATGATGGTGTTCTTTCTGCGTAGGCAACTGCAGGTGCAGGAGTGGAGGAGGCTTGTTCGCAGGCAGCATGGACAGGGGATTGGCTCGCATGCACAACCAGCGAAGACGTAGCAGTGACATCAGCAAGCACTGCTCCTCGACTCTGTTGTACTTCCCACAAAGTCGGGTGCTTGGCTGACATGTGCCTGATCATGCTGGTGGTGGTCAGGCTGCTAGTTTTGGTACCCCTGCTGATGCTGGCATGGCAGGTGTTGCAAATGGCCTTTTTAGAATCATCTGGAGCCAACTTAAAAAACTGCCAGTGTCAGAGTTCCGGGTTTTCCAGTTTTCTTTTGAAAGAGCTTGCCCTTTGTTAACATGGAGTTTTCTGTTCTGTTGCCCTACTTCCTGTCCATCTGTTTAAAAGCCGCCCCTAAAGCTTAGTCCAGTGCCTGAGTATACTGCTTCCTGTGTGCTCCTGCCCTGCTGCTTTTGGTTCCTGATTGTTATTCGGATCCTCTTGGAAAACAACCGACACCGACTCTGGACTTCATCTGGTATCATCTAGCTGTGCCCGGACTCCGTTTGCCGTCTTTGGTCGGCACTTCTGCCCGGTTCCTTCCGTTTAATACCACTCTGGACTCACATCACGTACGGACTTTTTTGGACTTACCTATTGCCCTTTTGTGTCCCGGCTGCTGCGCATTTAGGGCTTCTGGGGTGATTGCCAGACAGTCCCTGTATAGGGGTTCGCTCTTGGTGGTCTCCCTGGGGGAGTCCGGTGCGCGGTCCCGGGAATTCCCTTTCGCTCCGTCCCTGGAAGGTATTTCCTGTATTTATGTTCTACTGTGTTTTTGTTCCGTTTATGTACATATTTGCTGGTTGCATATTATAAACGTCTTGCACCAAGAACTCGTCTCTGGTTGTCATTGCCCTAACGCAATCGAAATCCTCAATACATACAATAGTATTACAGCCAGACTCGGGAAGACCTAACATTTGTACAGGCACCTTGTGTCGTGTTGTTCCGGGGAACAGTTGCCTGACGTCTGCCTGGGGCCACCACTCTGCTTCTTACTGCCTGTTGTGATGCTACGCCTCCCTCCCCCTGTGCACTGCTGTCCTCGCTCTGCATATCCTCCTGCCAGGTTGGGTCATTTACTGGATCATCCACCACGTCGTCTTCCTCTTCTGCACCCTGCTCCTCCTCCTGACTTCCTGACAATTGTGTCTCATCATCGTCCACCCCTTGTTGAGACACGTTGCCAACTTCGTGAGAACGTGGCTGCTCAAATATTTGGGCATCTGTACATACAATCTCGTCATGGCCCACTTCAACAGGAGCTGGCGAGAGGCCAGAATTTGTGAATCGAAACGTGAACGAACAGCTCTTCCGAGTGTCCAAGTGTGGGATCAGTAATGTCCGTGGACGTGTACTCGGCCTGGTGGTAGGAAGGAGGATCAGGTTCTGAAATGTGCGGTGCAGTATCACGGCTACTGACACTTGACCGTGTGGAAGACAGAGTGTTTGTGGTGGTGCCAATCTGACTGGAAGCATTATCCGCTATCCAACTAACAACCTGTTGACACTGGTCTTGGTTCAAGAGCGGTGTACTGCTGCGGTCCCCAAGAATTTGGGACGGGACGTGCGAGCGACTAGATGTGGCCCTTTGTTGTGGCGAAATTAGAGCTTGCACACAACCTCGGTCTCTGCCTGCACCACCATCACGTCCACTTCCTTGTTCGTTGACAACGCCCTTGCGCATTTTGCAATGCTGTGCTGATGTGTATTCACTAGACTTGTGCGTTATATCCAAGTTTTTGCAAAACTCACACAAATGCAGCGGAAAGCTGCCACCAACAGGCACACACGTGCGGTTTTTAAATGCAAGCACGGAGGCACTAAGAACCTAACAGGTCTCTATCCAGGGACAACGTGGAGCCTCCCAATTTTTGGCTGCCCTGCCTAAGGGCTATACTACAATAGACCCACTTCCTTACAATGGGCACTTCAGGTTTACAGGCCATCATGCACGTCTCTATCCAGGTACAATGTGGAGCCTCCCAATTTTTGGCTGCCCTGCCTAAGGGCTATACTATAATACACCCACTTCCTTACAATGGGCACTTCAGGTTTACAGGCCCTCATGCACGTCTCTATCCAGGGACAACGTGGAGCCTCCCAATTTTTGGCTGCCCTGCCTAAGGGCTATACTATAATACACCCACTTCCTTACAATGGGCACTTCAGGTTTACAGGCCATCATGCACGTCTCTATCCAGGGACAACGTGGAGCCTCCCAATTTTTGGCTGCCCTGCCTAAGGGCTATACTACAATAGACCCACTTCCTTACAATGGGCACTTCAGGTTTACAGGCCATCATGCACGTCTCTATCCAGGGACAATGTGGAGCCTCCCAATTTTTGGCTGCCCTGCCTAAGGGCTATACTATAATACACCCACTTCCTTACAATGGGCACTTCAGGTTTACAGGCCCTCATGCACGTCTCTATCCAGGGACAACGTGGAGCCTCCCAATTTTTGGCTGCCCTGCCTAAGGGCTATACTATAATACACCCACTTCCTTACAATGGGCACTTCAGGTTTACAGGCCATCATGCACGTCTCTATCCAGGGACAACGTGGAGCCTCCCAATTTTTGGCTGCCCTGCCTAAGGGCTATACTACAATAGACCCACTTCCTTACAATGGGCACTTCAGGTTTACAGGCCATCATGCACGTCTCTATCCAGGGACAACGTGGAGCCTCCCAATTTTTGGCTGCCCTGCCTAAGGGCTATACTACAATAGACCCACTTCCTTACAATTGGCACTTCAGGTTTACAGGCCATCATGCACGTCTCTATCCAGGGACAACGTGGAGCCTCCCAATTTTTGGCTGCCCTGCCTAAGGGCTATACTATAATACACCCACTTCCTTACAATGGGCACTTCAGGTTTACAGGCCCTCATGCACGTCTCTATCCAGGGACAACGTGGAGCCTCCCAATTTTTGGCTGCCCTGCCTAAGGGCTATACTATAATACACCCACTTCCTTACAATGGGCACTTCAGGTTTACAGGCCCTCATGCACGTCTCTATCCAGGGACAACGTGGAGCCTCCCAATTTTTGGCTGCCCTGCCTAAGGGCTATACTATAATACACCCACTTCCTTACAATGGGCACTTCAGGTTTACAGGCCCTCATGCACGTCTCTATCCAGGGACAACGTGGAGCCTCCCAATTTTTGGCTGCCCTGCCTAAGGGCTATACTATAATACACCCACTTCCTTACAATGGGCACTTCAGGTTTACAGGCCATCATGCACGTCTCTATCCAGGGACAACGTGGAGCCTCCCAATTTTTGGCTGCCCTGCCTAAGGGCTATACTACAATAGACCCACTTCCTTACAATGGGCACTTCAGGTTTACAGGCCATCATGCACGTCTCTATCCAGGGACAACGTGGAGCCTCCCAATTTTTGGCTGCCCTGCCTAAGGGCTATACTACAATAGACCCACTTCCTTACAATGGGCACTTCAGGTTTACAGGCCCTCATGCACGTCTCTATCCAGGGACAACGTTGAGCCTCCCAATTTTTGGCTGCCCTGCCTAAGGGCTATACTATAATACACCCACTTCCTTACAATGGGCACTTCAGGTTTACAGGCCCTCATGCACGTCTCTATCCAGGGACAACGTGGAGCCTCCCAATTTTTGGCTGCCCTGCCTAAGGGCTATACTATAATACACCCACTTCCTTACAATGGGCACTTCAGGTTTACAGGCCATCATGCACGTCTCTATCCAGGGACAACGTGGAGCCTCCCAATTTTTGGCTGCCCTGCCTAAGGGCTATACTACAATAGACCCACTTCCTTACAATGGGCACTTCAGGTTTACAGGCTATCATGCACGTCTCTATCCAGGGACAACGTGGAGCCTCCCAATTTTTGGCTGCCCTGCCTAAGGGCTATACTACAATAGACCCACTTCCTTACAATGGGCACTTCAGGTTTACAGGCCCTCATGCACGTCTTTATCCAGGGACAATGTGGAGCCTCCCAATTTTTGGCTGCCCTGCCTAAGGGTTATACTATAATACACCCACTTCCTGACAATGGACACTTAATGTTTTGAGGCCCTCATGCACGTCTGTATGCAGGGGCATTGGTGAACCTCACAATTTTGGACTGCCCTGGCAAAGGAAAATACTACAAAGACTCACTTCCTCAAAATGGGCACATTAGACTCAAGAGGCCTTCATGTACGTCTCTTCTCAGGGACATCGGAGTGCCACACAATGTTTTCACGTAAAATCTTTCATGTATTAATCTCAAAAAGTAACATACACCAGCTCTATCTCACTATTGGGTATGTGCCCTTAACATTTCCGCCATGAAAAATCATTTTGGGGTCATTTTGGAAGGTTTTCTGGTGAGTCCGTAAAAATGGCGTAAAACGCGGACAAAATTGTTCACAGCTGTGACTTTTCAGTGATAAATGCTTCAAGGGGTCTTCCCCATGCTGTTGCCATGTCATTTGAGCACTCTTCTGAGACTTTTGTGCCATTTTTAGGGTTTCTCCATGCTGCCGGGGGGTCATTTCACAAAAATACTCGGGTCTCCCATAGGATAACATTGGGCTCGTTGCTCGGCCCGAGTACACGAGTATATTGGGAGGCTCGGCCCGAGCTTCGAGCACCCGAGCTTTTTAGTACTCGCTCATCACTAGAAATAATACATTTTTAGCTCTCCCTTTCCCTCCTTATCCACCATCAATGAGACAGGCGTCCCATACAAGTTCTCATCATCCAGCAGCAACAAAAAAGAGACCAACCAGAGTCTATTTAAATTGGTCATCCAATTTGGGAGATTTTTTTTTTTAACCAAAATATATGTACAGTATATGGGGCTAAAAATAATTTTTGCAATTCGTTTTCATTAAAAATGTTGCACCCTTTGTTTGTTTTTCTTCCCAAGCACTTTGATTCCCTGCAAATTAAACTTTGTTTTGGTCTTTGGTCATAAATCAGCCCAAAAGAGATGAGGGGAAAAAAAGATAAAAGAATTACAAAAGAAATCCAAGACAAACTCACTGAAGGATTCTTAGTTAACCCATTCTGCAGCCTGCAACACAGCTAAAGAAGTCAAAGGGTGCAAATTTTTAATGGAATCAAAGAGCAAAACTGATATTGAGCTCAAAGTTCATATCTTTGAAGCGTTACAATCCTTTCAAAGGGAACCTGTCAGGTCCCCTATGTCCTCCAACTCAGCAGCATCCATATCTGTATGACTAAATTCCCTGCCTAACCATAATGTTAATCACTTAACTCAATGTTTTAAAAAAGGATTACTAAGCTCCGCTTTTTCTATGCTAATTAGGCCTGTGACTAGTCCATGGGGCGTTAGTTCCCCAGACTAATTGGCCCTCTTCCCATGTTTTCACGCCCTTGTGGGTGTGTTAACATGATTTCCATGAGCTGGCGTCATTTACAGGTCCTGGTAATCTCTCACATGCACGCGGCTCATTCCAGCACCGTCGCTGCACCTCTGAAGCCGGGTGTACGTGTTCCAGCTTCAGACAGGAGCACTGCGCATGATTGGAAAAACAGCGTCTGCCTCTCGATCATGTGTGGTATGCCTGTGATGGAGTAACTACTTACGGGCTGCGTGGATGGAAGAGTAGTCAGGAAAGCCGTCGTCTGGTAACGGGAGGACACGTATGAGCACAAGGAGTAAACAGAGGCATTGTCAGGTCAATATCCGGGTCAGAAATCCAGAAGAGCACGTAATAGTTTCAGGGAGAAAACAGAGACATAGTCAGGTAATGGTCCAAGGTCAATAGGCAGGAGGTCACCACTGAAACAGGGAACGGACAGAGAAAAGTCAAATAACAATACTGGGTCAGA
Source organism: Anomaloglossus baeobatrachus (assembly GCF_048569485.1). NCBI lineage: Eukaryota > Metazoa > Chordata > Amphibia > Anura > Aromobatidae > Anomaloglossus > Anomaloglossus baeobatrachus. The sequence continues at coordinate 430,442,227 of NC_134357.1, read as the reverse complement.
ACGCAAAGATCAGAACACTAGCAGAGGTAACAGCAGAAGCAGAAAATACAACTGGCAAAGTTCTGGGTGGGCATGCTCAGTGAGAAGCCTGAGCAATTACCAGTAAGGAGGAACGCCTTCGTAATCAACACCAACATGGAATCCTGCGCTATCAAACAAGCTGCTAGCTCGGTAACTCAGGAAGGCGCAGCAGAGAATCTCCAAAGGCAAGATGCTCTGCACAAAGGAATACTAACTGAAAAACGCAGCAAAGCATCTTCTAGTCTGCAAGATGATCTGCGATGAGGAATCGTGACAGTACCACCTCTTTAAAAGTGGCCACTGGACCTCCAGGAAACCTCCGATGGAAGTCCCTGACCAAACGACTGGCTCTCACCGAATGAGCCGGAACCCAGGATCTCTCTTAGGGTCCGTATTCCCTCCAGTGAATGAAGTACTGAAGGGAATTCTGAACCCTACAAGAGTCAACAATCCTCTGTATCTCATACTCCAAAACTCCGTCAATGGGAACAGGGGGTGGCGAAGATGAGGGAGACAAGACTGAGGGAACAAATGTTTTCAACAGGCACTTATGAAACACATTTGGGATATGCAAAGACTGAGGCAGTCTTAGTCTAAGGACAGCTGGATTGATCACCTCCAAGGTCTTATATGGTCCAATAAACTTAGGGCCAAAGTTTGCTGAGGGTACCTTAAGCCTAATATTCTTTGAGGACAACCATACCTTATCTCCCACCGAAAAGACGGGCCCTGAAGAGCATTTGCCATCATCCTTAAGTTTCTGACGAAATTGGGCCACCCCAATATTCTTGTATACCTCTTTACAATCATCCCCAAGTCTTTGTACGGTTAAGTCTACTCCAGGGCACCCAGAACTCATCCTAGAAAATTTGCCAAAATGGAGATGAAAACCATAATTACAGAAGAAAGGCGAGGTTCCAGTAGACTAATTGACCTGACTTTGGGATGTATTCCATCTGTCTAGATTTTGGCGGTTGGTGACTGTTCACATTAAGTCATCAGGCTTTGTCCACAGGCTATTTACTTCATGCAGCATTTGCTTGGACCTGTCCCGCCCACAGCCATGACTCAGTCATGGGTACGGGATTGAAATAGACCAGGTGAGTGCTGCTAAGAGCAGTTCTACTATTCATATGTGAGGCCGTATGGCACATTTTATAAAAATATTTTAGTGTAGGACTGCTTCAAATGAGATTTGCCGTGACGTGGCGAAGCAGCTCAAGAAATTGCAATTTTTTGCCAAAAATCTCAAAATTTTTAAAATAAGTACAGTTTGGAATGTTTAGTGCTGTAGTGCACATTTGGTGCTGCTTTTTTGTTTTTTCTTCATTTAATTGACCTGACTATTGATGGCAAACTCTGCAAGCGGTAAGAACGAACACCAGTCCGCCTGCTGAGCCGCAACACAACACCTCAAAATTTGTTCCAAGGATTGATTTGTCCTTTTGGTCTGCCCGTTGGTTTAGGGTGATAGGCAGATGAAAATGACAAATCAATGCCCAACCTTTTACAGAACGCCCTCCAAAACTTGGAAATAAATTGTACCCCCTATCGGACACAATATTCAGGGGAATACCATGCAATCTTACCACATGACTGATGAATAACCTGGAAATTGTCTTGGCATTGGGTAATCCCAATAATGGAACAAAGTGTGCTTGTTTGCTAAATCGGTCAACTACAACCCAAATTACTGTCTTCCCACCAGACATAGGTAAGTCAGTAATGAAATCCATGGACAAATGAGTCCACGGTCTTTCAGGAATTGGTAATGGAGCCAATTCCCCGGCCGGCTGGTTATGACTAACTTTAGCGCATGCGCAAGTTTCGCAACCAGATACAAAATTCTTAAACTCATTACACATGGATACCCACCAGAAGAGCCTGGAAATAGTCCTCTGGGTGGCCATGAACCCAGGGTGCCCACTTAATACAGAGCCGTCAATTCCTGCAACAAAAGGAGCCTCAGGTGTACAGGAACAAATAACTTAGACTCAGGAGTGGTTAAAGGAGCCAATGACTGGACATCACGAATCTCTTCCTCCAGCTCAAAGAACACCAGGGCAACCACAATACCCTGAGAATGAATGGAGGCTTTAGAGGAGACACAGAATCAAGACTACGTGATAGCGTGTCAGCCTTCATGTTTTTAGACCCTGGCCTGAACGTGATGGAAAAATTGAATCTCGAGAAAAATAATGACCACTTGGCCTGTCTAGGGGTCAACCATTTGGCAGCTTCAATATAAGCTAAATTTTTATGATCAGTAATAACCATGACTTGATGAACAGCAGTCTCCAAAAAATGCCTCCATTCCTCAAACGTAACAGCAAGCAGTTCACGACTGCCAACATCATAATTTTTCTCAACCAGCGACAAGAAAAATGCACTTGGCTGCAAGTTGTTTAATGTTTTAGGTCCTAGAGATGATACAGCCCCTACTCCAACCTCATAAGCATCTAAGTCCACAATGAACGGGCCTTGTGAGGTCCGGCTGAATAACAACCGGCATGGACATAAAACATCTTTTCAAGTTAGGAAAGACTCCAACCGCTTCAGACGAACAAACCCTCACATCTGCCCCCTTATGAGTTAGCTCAGTAAAAGTTTTAACAATCTGAGAAAACACCTTAATAAATTTTCTATTGTCATTGGCGAACCCCAGAAAATATTGAAATACTTTAAGGTCTCTAGGTTGGACCCAATCAATTATAGCTTGCACCTTCCCAAGGTCCATCTTAAACCCAATCGCGGACACAATGAACCCAAGGAATGATTTTTCTTGGACAGCAAATGTACATTTTCCTCATTTAGCAAACAAGGAATTCTCTCCATGCCTTTGTAACACACCATAATGAGAATCCAGATCAGGCAAAAAAAATCAGAATATCATCCAAATACACCACAATAATAAACCTTCCAATGTAATCCGAAAAAATATCTTTCATAAAGTGTTGAAAAACAGCAGGTGCATTAGTCAATCTAAAAGGCATCACAAGATTCTCAAAAAGACCCTCAGACATTAAAAATGCCGTCTTCCACGCATCACCCTCCCAGATGTGTATTAAATTATAAGCCCCTCTGTGATCAAGCTTGGAAAACTATTTGGCCCAAGTAAGATGATTATATAGGTCGGGGATAAGTGGAAGCGGATAGGTATTTTTAACTGTAATTTTATTTAATTCTCGGAAATCAAGGAAGGGACGGAGTCCACCATCCTTCTTTTTGACAAAGAAAAATCAAGCAGCTACTGGAGAGGAGGAAGGACGAATATACCCTTTCGCTTACGTATGTCTCCATGGCAGCCCGCTCAGGGCCAGATAAGTTATACAGGCGAGCTTTAGGCAATTTGGCATTAGAGACAAGGTTGATGGTGCAATCATAAGGGCAATGGGGCGGTAGGATCTCTGCATCTTTTTCCAAAAAAACATCTTTTAAATCCGTCAGGTACTCAGGAAGACCCTCCAGACTAGCAGACAAAACCTGCACAGAATTGAGATATTTTTTATGACAATCAGAACCCCATTTGACAATATTCCTTTAACACCAATCAATGACAGGATTATGCAAATGTAACCAAGGGATTCCCAACACCAACCTCGCAGGTAAATTATCCATCACATAACAGGAGATGGTTTCGGAGTGAAGAGATCCCACCTTGAGCGTGAATTCTACCATTACAAACTGGACCAAGTTCTGGAGTAACAGCATTTTGTCAATAGCAACAATCTGAATGGATCCTTTTAAACTAACTGTCCCTAAACCTAGTTTAGTAACAAGTCCAGAATCAATAAAGTTAGCTGCAGACCCACAGTCAATGAAAGAGAATGCTGATAAGAATCAATTCTCAAAGAGAAGTTCCACATTCACTAATACTTTACTTGAGGAGTTAAAAGGTACCTGGAAGTCTGGGGGCCTCCTCGATAATCACCCAGACTTAGGCATTTCCCGACGGTTTGTCTGCTGGGGTACGTGCAAAGGAGTCCTACCGGAAATGTCCAGCGCGACCACAGTAGAAACAAAGTACAAGTTCACAACATCATCTCCTCTCCTTTTCTCTAGAACTGGCTGCACTAACTTCCATAGGCTCTGTGTCAGGTATATGACCATTGATGGGAGGTCAATTTTTATGCCCTTAAAACAGATGGTTATACCACTCAAAATAATTAATAAAAAAACATTTGCCAGATGTCTAACTTTATATCAGCATTAATTTTATTAGAAATGGAGAAGGGTTAAAAGTTTAGCAGCAATTTTTCATTTTCCCCCCCAAAATGTAGAAAACCTATTTTCTTAGGGACTAGTGATGGGTAAAGCCAAACTGCATATGGGAAAATGTATTATGGCCTGATGAGACTAAGGTTGAACTTTTGGGCCTTAAGTCCAAAAGGTATATTTGGCGCAGGACCCATTAATCAGTAGTGCCATTACTGCAGTATTAGACAGTGCCACCCATACAAATGTCACTGTGCCTACCTGTGTGCCCTGCAGTACCAGGCACAGGTAGGCTTGTATTGGTGTCACTGTGCCAGCTACTACAATAAAAGGGCTACAATGATCCAAGTGTCCCTGTTTCTTCATTCTGCTAACGTGTGGGGGTCTCAGGAGTGGGAAAGTTAGCAATTATACATTACTGACTACCAGTCCTTGAAAATAGTCCTAAAATACATTGTATCTGATCCTCCTCCCAATATTGTTCCTAAATAGGTCATCCTCCTGGTAATGACATCCCTCCCCACTGAAACCTCTTACCCCTATTCGATGTCTTGTTAGTAAGCCCTCTCCTTGGTACACTGAATATAAGTCACCAAGTAAAGCATCTACCAGAGCAGTGCCACCTCTCAGTATCAGTCTGACCTCTGTCTCATGCTGGACTGCGGAGGGGTGGAGGAGCTGCCCACTCCACCCGGTTGTCCGTCTCTCTCCCCATCGTATGTTGTCTCTTTTCAAGTGTTTATGTTCTTTTTTTTCTTTTGTGTAGATCATAGCAATGAGTCAGAAACCCCAAACGTGAGCTTGTGACAAGAACTGAGGGGCGGGCGGCTCTTGTTATGACTCACAATAATAAAATAGCTGAAAATTGGAATGAAATGTATCTCTACAAAACAACGAAGACATGACTCATGATAGATAAATCATGAACAGAACATTAACCAATACCATCCACTTCAGCTGAAGCCGGCCACTTCTCCATCCTCTGTCATATAACATATTGTGAGAAATGTAAGGAAGGGGTTATATGGAGTAGGAGAAGATATAGGGAGATTATATAGAGAAACAGGAAGATATACCGGAGAGGATATATGGAGTAATAGAGGACATATAGGAGAGGATATATGGAGTAATAGAGGAGATATAGGAGAGGATATATGGAGTAATAGGAGGAGATATAGGGAGGGATATATAGAGTAATAGGGGGAGATATATGGAGATTATAGAGTAATAGGAAGAGATATAGGGGGGATATATGGAGTAACAGGAGGAGAAATATATCGAGGTTATATGGAGTAATATGAATGGAGTTATAGGAGGAGATATAGGGATGTTATATGGAATAATAAGAGGAGATATAGAGAGATTATATGGAGTAATAGGAGGAGATATAGGGAGGTTATATGGAGTAGATATAGGGATGTTATATGGAATAATAAGAGGAGATATAGGGATGTTATATGGAATAATAGGAGGAGATATAGGGCGACTTTATGGAGTAATGAGAGAAGATATAGGGAGGTTATATGGAGTAAAAGGAGAAGATATAGGGAGGTTATATGAAGTAGTAGGACGAGATATAGGGGAGGTTATAAGGAGTTGAAGGAGGACATATAAGGAGATTATATGGAGTAATAGGAGGGGATATGGGGGAGGTTATATGGAGTAATAATAGGGGGAGATATAGGGAGGTGATGAGGAAAGAAGGAATTAAGGAAGTGTGGATCATAAAATGGGTTTTCGTTTCCATGAATTCAAAAAGCTCATACTGTAAAAAAAAAATTCCAACATACCTTCCCAAGCTACATCTTCTGCCTCTGACGTCCTGAGCCCCTTTGCTCCTCGTCTAGACTAAAGCATATCTAAACTTTCAAAGTCCTCCCCATTCATTGGAAAACATGTTTTCCATACAATTTTCTAACATCTTTTATACCAATTCTACACCATTTTCAAGGTCTCTGTTTATAGTTGACTGGGAACCAATCTAAGGATGAACTTCTATCCATGTCACAGGTGGTCAGATAGATGCTTGGCTTATTACAGCCATGTAACCATATGACCATCACACAAAAATATATTTTTACTGTCTTTCCAGTTTCCATTCAACAAATACAAGAGGAGATCCTGTAAATGATGATAGGATACATGGGATAATTTAGAACACAGCTTATTTTTTTCATCCTACATTGGCTATGCTTTATTGCTGCTAAAGGTGGAATATCCCTTTAAATTTGTGCAAGAGCATCAATCTACCTATATTCCTGTACATGGCAGCTTCGTCCACACTTACATACACATAATTCATGCTTTGAACCTCTTATTTTTGCAAAACGCAAAGCACCGTTGCATGCAAATCGCAAATCACAGACTATACAAGTAATTTACTTTTAGCAGGCTTTATGTCCGGTGTACGGATGTGCTCTGAGGTTTGCACGCTGTAGGCTCAGTTTGGGGAGGTTGATCCCTCTGTGTACTGCCATCTTCTCTGTACTTTCTGCCTGTGCGTTAAGGACCTGGATGGCATGGCGTGGGTAGAGCTTTAATGACCGTAATATGGTTTTCCTGCTTATAATGTCTGTGCCACTGCAGCTCTGTGTGGGCGTACAAAATGACACAACTGTGTTTTAACCTCTTCTTCTTCTAGACGCAACCCAAAAAGTACTTATCTGCTATAAGATGATATTCATGAGCAGAAAATATGGCTCTTTATTACATTTGCACAAAGAGGAAAGACCATGACTTTGCTGTATTCAAAATGGTGCCAATAAGTGTTCCTGGCGGCATACAAAAAAAAGAAAGCCCACCCATAGGAAGGTTGGATCCTCCTTTTCGGTTCTGTCATGGAAGGTAGTAGCATGTGACCCAGGTTTGTGGGTCAGCCTAGCAGACATACAGTACCTGTGACTTTTATAGTTTATTGCCTGGGTACCCTGAGTGAATTTGAAAAAGTTTGGCCATATGGGCATTGCATTGTGAGATTGGAGGCTGCTTCAGGGAGAGGCTGCTTCAGGTTGATGCATTGGTGGAGAAGAATGATGGCTGACAGAGGGGCTGCGAAGCGGTGGTAGAGAGGAAGGAAAGGGAATACTGAAGGGGCTGCCGATGACAATGGGGCTGCAAGCTGAGAGAAGGGAGAGAAGACAGGGTTGAGAGGCAGGGTGATATAGGTGGCCGTGGAGTAGAGCAGGAAGAAGGCGGACTATAGGGAAGATGGACGGTGGATGGTGGTGCATGAGAGTGAAGAAGCTTCTGACTGATAAAAGAAGGCAGAGTGAGCGTTGTCCCCGCCAAATTAGGCTGCTGTCACGTCAGCGTTTTTTTGTCTGTAGCTAAAATAACGCAAACCGCATTTGACCGGATCCTGTGCATTCAAATGCAACTGCAATTCACCGGTATATTATTTTACCGGATCCTTCTACTGGATCCGGCATAATAACGGATGGTTCACTTGCAGTTGCATGCATTTGACGGATCTTTTTTTTTTTTTTTTACACCTCCACTATTTCTTGGTAGCATGCTGTGAAAATGTCAGACTATATGGATTTCAATTGGCACATGGATATGGCCTTTGAGCTTTATCAATTGCGAGCTCGAGCATTGGAAAAGAACCATATCAGAAGATGGGAACAGAGACGTCGGCGCTATTGGATGTGTCACGGGTGGAGGGGCGCGCTCACCACGCTCGGGTACGGGGCTTCTGCTGCTGCTGCTCGGTGGCTCGAGCTGTGGGCCGGACCCGGGGACTCGAGCAGCGCTCCTCACCCGTGAGTGAAAAGGGATGGTTTGTTTGGGGAGATAGTTCGTGACGCCACTCACGGGACGTGGTGATAATGGCACCACCGCTGCTAGTGACTGGGATCCCGGGAGTAATGGTGGGGAGCAGCTAGGATGTTGTCCCCTCCGTGGGTAGGGGTTGGTGGTCCCGGGGCCCGATGGTGATACGAGGAGGCTGGATGGCTGGGGTGCAGGGTTGCAGGGGCAGCGCAGCGCGGTGCCGGATGGCACTGTTGTACTCACTCAGACAGAAAGTCACAAAGTCTCTGGTAAACCAAACGGCCGGATGGACGGGTCCCGCAGCCGGCTGCAGTGTCTTTGCTCTCCCAGGGACAGGTGATGGTGTTAGGGCCAGGTGGATGGGTAGACCCAGGAGGTGGATCCACTGGGCCGAACACCTCACTGAAGGCAAGGGGTCCGGTAGCCGGAGCACTACAGGTAGCAGGACAGTCCGTTCCAAGGAGTGGAGTGTAGAAGTCCCTGGGACCACGGAGTCACCGAAGGTAGTCCGGATGACGGAGCTCAGGTTCGGAGGCCGAGATGTTGTCAGGCAGAGTCCGGAACCGATGGAGCGAGAAGACGGGTCACAAGAGGGATCAGAGATGGTATGGACTGACGGGATGGCGGACAGTCACCGTTCGGGGTACGGGAATCGTCAGGACCGGATGGCGTGGCAGGAGCGGCTCTAGGAGAGAGATAGGTAAGTATACCGCAAGACACAAGGAGACCTGACTCCTAGCTTAGCAAAACACGAAGAACAGGCCCCGCCCACTTGGAAAGGATTCCCCTATATACCCTGTACCTGATTCTTCAATATCCTGTTGGAGGACACTGGCCCTTTAAGAGAGGGTCAATGACCGCGCGCGCGCGCCCTAATGCGCATGCGCGAGGCCCGGGTGCCAGAAGCCAGAGCAGGGAGCGGTGGACAGGAGGCAGGAGAGCCGGGCTGGGGCCGAGTTGCCGACGGGCGCCGGGAGCGGGGACCGGGCTGCCTGGGGACCGCAGGCGATGGAGCAGGAAGGCTGTGGAGCGGGGGACCGGGAAGCCTGGCATGGGAGCGGCGGAGCGCGACCTGAGAGCGGGGAAGCGTGGCAGGGGAGCCGGTAAGCAAGGCAGGGGAGCCGGGGAGCCTAGCAGGGGAGCCGGGGAGCATGACAGTACCCCCTCCCCCACGCACCCCTCCCCGCAACCGGGACAGGAAGGCACGTATCAGGGGAGTACCCACATTCTCCCGGGGTTCCCAGGACCTATCCTCAGGACCATACCCTGCCCAGTCCACCAGGAACTGTCGGCCCCGTAGGGTTTTCATGGCCACGATATCCCTTACCGCATAGATGTCATCATCAGCAATAGGAGGAGGAGCAGAACTGGCAGCAGCGGAGAAGGGACCAAGGACAACCGGCTTGAGCAGGGAGACGTGGAAGGAGTTGGGTATTCTCATCGTGGCCGGGAGCTGCAGCTTGTAGGAGACCTCATTTATTTTGCTGAGGACTTTAAACGGCCCGATGTAGCGAGGACCCAGCTTGTATGATGGTAGCTTCAATCGGACGTACTTGGAAGCAAGCCAGACCAGATCTCCTGGAGAGAAACACGGAGGATCCAGACGTCTCTTGTCTGCGTGTCTCTTCATCCGCAGGGAAGCACGTCCAAGGGACGTCTTGACAGAGTCCCAAATTGTTGTAAAGTCACGGACTACAGCATCAGCAGCAGGGACATCCGAGGAAGAGGATACAGGTAATGGGACGGAAGGCTGAAGTCCGTAAACGACATGGAAGGGAGAGTTGGAGGAGGACTCACTGACGTGGTGGTTATGGGAGAATTCAGCCCAAGGAAGAAGCGTGGACCAGTCGTCGTGATGGGCGTTGACGTAGTGACGTAAGAAGGAGGTCAAGATCTGATTGACTCGTTCCACTTGGCCATTCGACTGAGGATGGTAGGCTGAAGAAAAGTCCAGAGTCACTCCCAGATGTTTGCAGAGGGCCCTCCAGAAGCGGGAGGTAAACTGAGTTCCTCTGTCGGACACAATGTGAGATGGAAAGCCATGCAACCGGAAGATGTGCTGTATATAAGCGTCAGCGAGTTCCTGGGCAGAGGGCAGTCCAGCCATAGGGACGAAATGAGCCATTTTGGAGAACCGATCCACCACGACCCATATGACTGTGTGTCCGGAGGACAGGGGCAAGTCCGTAATAAAGTCCATTGCAATGTGTTGCCACGGAACGGAGGGAATAGGCAGAGGCAGAAGACGGCCATATGGCAGGTGTTTGGGCGTCTTGTTCCTGGCACAAGAGGAGCAGGCTGAGACAAAAGAAGCGACGTCCGTGTGAAGGGATGGCCACCAGTAGTAACGTACAATTGTACTCCATGTTTTCTTCTGACCAGCATGGCCGGCTATTTTCGAGGCATGGCCCCAGTGCAACACTTTTTGCCTGTCAGTCTCAGAGACATAGGTCTTCCCGGGCGGTATCTGGGCCAGGGTGACAGGGGCCACCGGAATGATTTTACTAGGGCAGATGATGGGCTGGGTTGTCTCCTCCTCCTGCTCCATGGGCATGAATGACCTGGACAAGGCATCTGCTCGTACATTCTTGTCCGCGGGTCGAAAATGGAGCTGAAAATCGAACCTGGCAAAGAACAAGGACCACCTGGCTTGCCGTGGGTTCAGTCGCTGAGCGGACCGCAGGTATTCCAGGTTCTTGTGGTCTGTGTAAATGATCACGGGGTACACTGCTCCCTCCAGAAGGTAGCGCCATTCCTCCAGAGCCAGTTTGACTGCCAATAGCTCTCGGTCACCGATGGTGTAGTTGCGTTCAGGCGCTGAGAAGCTCTTGGAGTAGAAACCGCAAGTAACCATCTTCCCGGAGGAGGACTTCTGCATGAGCACTGCTCCAGCTCCCGAGGAGGAGGCATCCACCTCCAAGGTAAACTGTCGGTTTAACTCAGGATGGTGGAGCACAGGGGAGGAAGCAAATGCCTGTTTCAGGGAGCCAAACGCGGCGTCGGCCGCAGGTGACCAGTCCTTTGGATTAGCCCCCTTCTTGGTCAAGGCGGAGAGAGGTGCAGTCAGAGCAGAGAAGTGAGGGATGAACTGACGGTAATAGTTTGCGAATCCCAGAAAGCGTTGGATTGCCTTCAGTCCGGAAGGAGGGGGCCAGTTGAGAATGGAAGAGACCTTCTCCGGGTCCATCTGCAGACCGGTATCGGAGATTACGTAACCCAGGAAGGGAAGAGAAGACTGCTCGAAGACACACTTCTCGTACTTGGCGTACAGACGATTCTCCCTCAGTCTTTGTAGTACCAGCTGCACGTTCTCTCTGTGGGTCTGGAGGTCCGGAGAAAAGACCAGGATATCATCGAGATACACCACCACACAGACGTAGAGAAGGTCCCGGAACACGTCGTTCACCAATTCCTGAAAGACTGCTGGTGCGTTACACAGGCCGAAGGGCATCACACAGTATTCATAGTGCCCATCGCGAGTATTGAATGCGGTCTTCCATTCGTCCCCAGAGCGGATGCGGACCAGGTTGTAGGCACCCCGAAGATCCAACTTGGTAAACACACGAGCTCCTCTAAGCCGATCAAACAATTCGGGGATGAGCGGCAGGGGGTATTTATTTTTCACGGTGATTTGGTTCAATCCCCGGTAGTCAATGCATGGGCGTAGGTCGCCCTCTTTCTTCTTAACGAAGAAGAAGCCTGCTCCCGCAGGAGAGGAGGATCTCCGAATGAATCCACTTGCCAGGTTCTCTGTGATGTAGGTAGACATGGCCCTTGTTTCAGCAGGAGACAGCGGATATATCTGTCCTCGAGGTGGTGTGGTTCCTGGGAGTAGGTCGATGGCACAGTCGTAAGGACGATGTGGCGGCAGTACCTCTGACTCCTTTTTATCAAAGACGTCCGCGAAGGACCAATAGGCCGAGGGCAGTCCCGGTAGGGACTCCGGAACCGGAGGTCGTCGGATGGGCTGTATAGTCTTCAGACAGTTCTCGTAGCAAGAGGAGCCCCATCGGGTGATTTCACCAGTACCCCAGCTGACTGACGGTTCGTGTGTCCGTAACCAGGGGAGTCCCAGCAGGATTTGATGAGACATGTGTGGGAGGACGTAGAGAGCGATGTTCTCGGTGTGCAGGGCACCGATACGTAGTTCCACCGGCTTGGTGATCCACGAGATGGTGTCAGAGAGGGGTCTCCCATCTACAGAGGCAATCACGAGGGGTTTGTCGAGTGGAGTAACAGGCACCTGGTACTTGTCCACCGTGGCCTGCTGGATGAAATTGCCTGCTGCCCCGGAATCGAGGTACGCCTCGGCCGTGAACCGCGTCTCTCCCGTTGTCACTTGAACAGTCCACGTAACCGGGTCTGAGAGAGTCCCAGCACCTAGGGTGGCCTCTCCTACCAGCCCTAGGCTTTGGCGTTTCCCGGCCTCTCTGGACAGGAGCGTAGAAGGTGTGTGCCCTCTCCGCAGTAGAAGCAGAGGCCCTTGGCGAGCCGTTCTGCTCGGCGTTGTTCGGACTGCCGCAAACGGTCAATCTGCATGGGCTCGTGGACAGAGACACCAGACGACATTGACTGAAGTACGGTGGGCTTCTGCGGAGGAGAGGAATGTCGTATCGGACGTCTCTCACGGGACACCTCTTTGGATCGTTCCTGGAATCTGAGGTCCACGCGGGTGGCTAGTGCGATCAGGGCATCCAGAGTAGAAGGAACATCGCGGCCTGCCAGCTCGTCCTTAATACGACTGGAGAGTCCTTCCCAGAAGGCGGCGGTGAGGGCTTCATTGTTCCAGCCCAATTCTGAGGCCAAAGTGCGGAAGCGGATGGCATACTGCCCCACCGTCATGGTCCCCTGACGTAGCCTGAGGAGTGATGAGGCGGATGCGGCGGCACAGCCGGGTTCGTCGAAGGTGGTTCTAAACGCCTGCAGGAAGTCCTGGATGTTAGTGGTTACAGGGTCCTCCTTTTCCCACAAGGGGTTCATCCAGGCCAGTGCCTCACCCTCTAGATGGGACATCACAAACGCCACCTTGGCTTGGTCGGAGGCAAACAGGTGCGGAAGCAGCTTGAAATGGAGGGAGCACTGGTTTAAGAATCCTCTGCAGGTCTTGGGATCTCCGGCATATCGGGGTGGAGAGGCCAAGCAGAGTTTAGAAGCTTCCGAGGTAGCCGCTACGGGAACCGTGACCGTGGACTGTGCAGTGGTAACCTGAGATGCCAGGGACGTGGCAGATGCTTGCAGCGTGTGCAGGCGGGTATCCACTGAGGTCATGAAGGCCAGCATGCGGGACTGAGTCTCGCGCTGACGTCCAAGTTCCTGCTGCAAGTTGCCCAGCTGGGCCGCTAGTGCTTCGGCGGGATCCATGGCCTGTTCTTACTGTTAGGGCCAGGTGGACGGGTAGACCCAGGAGGTGGATCCACTGGGCCGAACACCTCACTGAAGGCAAGGGGTCCGGTAGCCGGAGCACTACAGGTAGCAGGACAGTCCGTTCCAAGGAGTGGAGTGTAGAAGTCCCTGGGACCACGGAGTCACCGAAGGTAGTCCGGATGACGGAGCTCAGGTTCGGAGGCCGAGATGTTGTCAGGCAGAGTCCGGAACCGATGGAGCGAGAAGACGGGTCACCACAGGGATCAGAGATGGTATGGACTGACGGGATGGCGGACAGTCACCGTTCGGGGTACGGGAATCGTCAGGACCGGATGGCGTGGCAGGAGCGGCTCTAGGAGAGAGATAGGTAAGTATACCGCAAGACACAAGGAGACCTGACTCCTAGCTTTGCAAAACACGAAGAACAGGCCCCGCCCACTTGGAAAGGATTCCCCTATATACCCTGTACCTGATTCTTCAATATCCTGTTGGAGGAGACTGGCCCTTTAAGAGAGGGTCAATGACCGCGCGCGCGCGCCCTAATGCGCATGCGCGAGGCCCGGGTGCCAGAAGCCAGAGCAGGGAGCGGTGGACAGGAGGCAGGAGAGCCGGGCTGGGGCCGAGTTGCCGACGGGCGCCGGGAGCGGGGACCGGGCTGCTTGGGGACCGCAGGCGATGGAGCAGGAAGGCTGTGGAGCGGGGGACCGGGAAGCCTGGCACGGGAGCGGCGGAGCGCGACCTGAGAGCGGGGAAGCGTGGCAGGGGAGCCGGTAAGCAAGGCAGGGGAGCCGGGGAGCCTAGCAGGGGAGCCGGGGAGCATGACAGTACCCCCTCCTCCACGCACCCCTCCCCGCAACCGGGACAGGAAGGCACGTATCAGGGGAGTACCCACATTCTCCCGGGGTTCCCAGGACCTATCCTCAGGACCATACCCTGCCCAGTCCACCAGGAACTGTTGGCCCCGTAGGGTTTTCATGGCCACGATATCCCTTACCGCATAGATGTCATCATCAGCAATAGGAGGAGGAGCAGAACTGGCAGCAGCGGAGAAGGGACCAAGGACAACCGGCTTGAGCAGGGAGACGTGGAAGGAGTTGGGTATTCTCATCGTGGCCGGGAGCTGCAGCTTGTAGGAGACCTCATTTATTTTGCTGAGGACTTTAAACGGCCCGATGTAGCGAGGACCCAGCTTGTATGATGGTAGCTTCAATCGGACGTACTTGGAAGCAAGCCAGACCAGATCTCCTGGAGAGAAACACGGAGGATCCAGACGTCTCTTGTCTGCGTGTCTCTTCATCCGCAGGGAAGCACGTCCAAGGGACGTCTTGACAGAGTCCCAAATTGTTGTAAAGTCACGGACTACAGCATCAGCAGCAGGGACATCCGAGGAAGAGGATACAGGTAATGGGACGGAAGGCTGAAGTCCGTAAACGACATGGAAGGGAGAGTTGGAGGAGGACTCACTGACGTGGTGGTTATGGGAGAATTCAGCCCAAGGAAGAAGCGTGGACCAGTCGTCGTGATGGGCGTTGACGTAGTGACGTAAGAAGGAGGTCAAGATCTGATTGACTCGTTCCACTTGGCCATTCGACTGAGGATGGTAGGCTGAAGAAAAGTCCAGAGTCACTCCCAGATGTTTGCAGAGGGCCCTCCAGAAGCGGGAGGTAAACTGAGTTCCTCTGTCGGACACAATGTGAGATGGAAAGCCATGCAACCGGAAGATGTGCTGTATATAAGCGTCAGCGAGTTCCTGGGCAGAGGGCAGTCCAGCCATAGGGACGAAATGAGCCATTTTGGAGAACCGATCCACCACGACCCATATGACTGTGTGTCCGGAGGACAGGGGCAAGTCCGTAATAAAGTCCATTGCAATGTGTTGCCACGGAACGGAGGGAATAGGCAGAGGCAGAAGACGGCCATATGGCAGGTGTTTGGGCGTCTTGTTCCTGGCACAAGAGGAGCAGGCTGAGACAAAAGAAGCGACATCCGTGCGAAGGGATGGCCACCAGTAGTAACGTACAATTGTACTCCATGTTTTCTTCTGACCAGCATGGCCGGCTATTTTCGAGGCATGGCCCCAGTGCAACACTTTTTGCCTGTCAGTCTCAGAGACATAGGTCTTCCCGGGCGGTATCTGGGCCAGGGTGACAGGGGCCACCGGAATGATTTTACTAGGGCAGATGATGGGCTGGGATGTCTCCTCCTCCTGCTCCATGGGCATGAATGACCTGGACAAGGCATCTGCTCGTACATTCTTGTCCGCGGGTCGAAAATGGAGCTGAAAATCGAACCTGGCAAAGAACAAGGACCACCTGGCTTGCCGTGGGTTCAGTCGCTGAGCGGACCGCAGGTATTCCAGGTTCTTGTGGTCTGTGTAAATGATCACGGGGTACACTGCTCCCTCCAGAAGGTAGCGCCATTCCTCCAGAGCCAGTTTGACTGCCAATAGCTCTCGGTCACCGATGGTGTAGTTGCGTTCCGGCGCTGAGAAGCTCTTGGAGTAGAAACCGCAAGTAACCATCTTCCCGGAGGAGGACTTCTGCATGAGCACTGCTCCAGCTCCCGAGGAGGAGGCATCCACCTCCAAGGTAAACTGTCGGTTTAACTCAGGACGGTGGAGCACAGGGGAGGAAGCAAATGCCTGTTTCAGGGAGCCAAACGTGGCGTCGGCCGCAGGTGACCAGTCCTTTGGATTAGCCCCCTTCTTGGTCAAGGCGGAGAGAGGTGCAGTCAGAGCAGAGAAGTGAGGGATGAACTGACGGTAATAGTTTGCGAATCCCAGAAAGCGTTGGATTGCCTTCAGTCCGGAAGGAGGGGGCCAGTTGAGAATGGAAGAGACCTTCTCCGGGTCCATCTGCAGACCGGTATCGGAGATTACGTAACCCAGGAAGGGAAGAGAAGACTGCTCGAAGACACACTTCTCGTACTTGGCGTACAGACGATTCTCCCTCAGTCTTTGTAGTACCAGCTGCACGTTCTCTCTGTGGGTCTGGAGGTCCGGAGAAAAGACCAGGGTATCATCGAGATACACCACCACACAGACGTAGAGAAGGTCCCGGAACACGTCGTTCACCAATTCCTGAAAGACTGCTGGTGCGTTACACAGGCCGAAGGGCATCACACAGTATTCATAGTGCCCATCGCGAGTATTGAATGCGGTCTTCCATTCGTCCCCAGAGCGGATGCGGACCAGGTTGTAGGCACCCCGAAGATCCAACTTGGTAAACACACGAGCTCCTCTAAGCCGATCAAACAATTCGGGGATGAGCGGCAGGGGGTATTTATTTTTCACGGTGATTTGGTTCAATCCCCGGTAGTCAATGCATGGGCGTAGGTCGCCCTCTTTCTTCTTAACGAAGAAGAAGCCTGCTCCCGCAGGAGAGGAGGATCTCCGAATGAATCCACTTGCCAGGTTCTCTGTGATGTAGGTAGACATGGCCCTTGTTTCAGCAGGAGACAGCGGATATATCCGTCCTCGAGGTGGTGTGGTTCCTGGGAGTAGGTCGATGGCACAGTCGTAAGGACGATGTGGCGGCAGTACCTCTGACTCCTTTTTATCAAAGACGTCCGCGAAGGACCAATAGGCCGAGGGCAGTCCCGGTAGGGACTCCGGAACCGGAGGTCGTCGGATGGGCTGTATAGTCTTCAGACAGTTCTCGTAGCAAGAGGAGCCCCATCGGGTGATTTCACCAGTACCCCAGCTGACTGACGGTTCGTGTGTCCGTAACCAGGGGAGTCCCAGCAGGATTTGATGAGACATGTGTGGGAGGACGTAGAGAGCGATGTTCTCGGTGTGCAGGGCACCGATACGTAGTTCCACCGGCTTGGTGATCAACGAGATGGTGTCAGAGAGGGGTCTCCCATCTACAGAGGCAATCACGAGGGGTTTGTCGAGTGGAGTAACAGGCACCTGGTACTTGTCCACCGTGGCCTGCTGGATGAAATTGCCTGCTGCCCCGGAATCGAGGTACGCCTCGGCCGTGAACCGCGTCTCTCCCGTTGTCACTTGAACAGTCCACGTAACCGGGTCTGAGAGAGTCCCAGCACCTAGGGTGGCCTCTCCTACCAGCCCTAGGCTTTGGCGTTTCCCGGCCTCTCTGGACAGGAGCGTAGAAGGTGTGTGCCCTCTCCGCAGTAGAAGCAGAGGCCCTTGGCGAGCCGTTCTGCTCGGCGTTGTTCGGACTGCCGCAAACGGTCAATCTGCATGGGCTCGTGGACAGAGACACCAGACGACATTGACTGAAGTACGGCGGGCTTCTGCGGAGGAGAGGAATGTCGTATCGGACGTCTCTCACGGGACACCTCTTTGGATCGTTCCTGGAATCTGAGGTCCACGCGGGTGGCTAGTGCGATCAGGGCATCCAGAGTAGAAGGAACATCGCGGCCTGCCAGCTCGTCCTTAATACGACTGGAGAGTCCTTCCCAGAAGGCGGCGGTGAGGGCTTCATTGTTCCAGCCCAATTCTGAGGCCAAAGTGCGGAAGCGGATGGCATACTGCCCCACCGTCATGGTCCCCTGACGTAGCCTGAGGAGTGATGAGGCGGATGCGGCGGCACGGCCGGGTTTGTCGAAGGTGGTTCTAAACGCCTGCAGGAAGTCCTGGATGTTAGTGGTTACAGGGTCCTCCTTTTCCCACAAGGGGTTCATCCAGGCCAGTGCCTCACCCTCTAGATGGGACATCACAAACGCCACCTTGGCTTGGTCGGAGGCAAACAGGTGCGGAAGCAGCTTGAAATGGAGGGAGCACTGGTTTAAGAATCCTCTGCAGGTCTTGGGATCTCCGGCATATCGGGGTGGAGAGGCCAAGCAGAGTTTAGAAGCTTCCGAGGTAGCCGCTACGGGAACCGTGACCGTGGACTGTGCAGTGGTAACCTGAGATGCCAGGGACGTGGCAGATGCTTGCAGCGTGTGCAGGCGGGTATCCACTGAGGTCATGAAGGCCAGCATGCGGGACTGAGTCTCGCGCTGACGTCCAAGTTCCTGCTGCAAGTTGCCCAGCTGGGCCGCTAGTGCTTCGGCGGGATCCATGGCCTGTTCTTACTGTTAGGGCCAGGTGGACGGGTAGACCCAGGAGGTGGATCCACTGGGCCGAACACCTCACTGAAGGCAAGGGGTCCGGTAGCCGGAGCACTACAGGTAGCAGGACAGTCCGTTCCAAGGAGTGGAGTGTAGAAGTCCCTGGGACCACGGAGTCACCGAAGGTAGTCCGGATGACGGAGCTCAGGTTCGGAGGCCGAGATGTT
Organism: Anomaloglossus baeobatrachus; assembly: GCF_048569485.1. Classification (NCBI taxonomy): domain Eukaryota; kingdom Metazoa; phylum Chordata; class Amphibia; order Anura; family Aromobatidae; genus Anomaloglossus; species Anomaloglossus baeobatrachus. The sequence goes on along the minus strand of NC_134357.1, from coordinate 430,423,613 downwards.
GTCAGGCAGAGTCCGGAACCGATGGAGCGAGAAGACGGGTCACCACAAGGATCAGAGATGGTATGGACTGACGGGATGGCGGACAGTCACCGTTCGGGGTACGGGAATCGTCAGGACCGGATGGCGTGGCAGGAGCGGCTCTAGGAGAGAGATAGGTAAGTATACCGCAAGACACAAGGAGACCTGACTCCTAGCTTTGCAAAACACGAAGAACAGGCCCCGCCCACTTGGAAAGGATTCCCCTATATACCCTGTACCTGATTCTTCAATATCCTGTTGGAGGACACTGGCCCTTTAAGAGAGGGTCAATGACCGCGCGCGCGCCCTAATGCGCATGCGCGAGGCCCGGGTGCCAGAAGCCAGAGCAGGGAGCGGTGGACAGGAGGCAGGAGAGCCGGGCTGGGGCCGAGTTGCCGACGGGCGCCGGGAGCGGGGACCGGGCTGCTTGGGGACCGCAGGCGATGGAGCAGGAAGGCTGTGGAGCGGGGGACCGGGAAGCCTGGCACGGGAGCGGCGGAGCGCGACCTGAGAGCGGGGAAGCGTGGCAGGGGACCCGGTAAGCAAGGCAGGAGAGCCGGGGAGCCTAGCAGGGGAGCCGGGGAGCGTGACAGATGGTGGCTGTCTTTCCCTGCACCTGTGTACAATGTGTCGACTCCGATGGTTTCCCAACGGTAGTCCGCTCCCCGGTATAGGTACCGTAGGAGCCCTTTTGCCCGCAGGCGCTGGCCCTTGGATCTCTAGCCTATGGCGGTGGCTGTATATCCTCTCGGTGTGGACTGTTGCCTTCTGTCGGGTCTTGGTTGTTGGGAAACCCCTGGGGTTCCTGTCACACTTGGATTTGACTGTTGTCGGCGTCTCCAAGCCTAGTCGGGGTCCGATGGCCCTGCCTGTGTGCTTAGCTTCACTCCGCTCCCCGGTTCAGTACCGGCGGGCCAACGCCCGACCCCGGTCCTACGGCTCTGCAGAGATTCACTAACTCCTGCAGACGGCCACCACCGTCTGCCAACCTTGCTGTTTGTGTCTGGGCCTCTACCCAGACACCGACAGTTTGTGTCCTCTCACTTTCACCTCCAAAGCTAATCTGTCACTTTTCCCACCTCCAGGCCTGTGAACTCCTCGGTGGGTGGGGTCAACCGCCTGGCTCCGCCCCACCTGGTGTGGACATCAGACCCTGGAGGGAGGCAACAAGGGTTTTTGTCTGACTGGTGTAACTGTCTAGGGTAGGGGGTGTGTGTGGTGTTATGTCTGTGACTACCTGGCTAGTGCAGGGCATCACAGATGCATCCACTCAAGTCACGTCGTCTCACACACGGGGTATTCTGTAGTTCATACCCAGAGCTCTGCAACTACCCGGAGAAGTTTATGGACTATTTTCGCATGTCCAGTTTCGGACAGATCCCGTCACGGATTTTACAAAACTCCCACAACTCCAACTGTGAATGATTGAAAAAAATTAGTACAGCAATGAACAAAATCATGCAAGCAGGGCATTTTTAACAGCACAGTCTGCATTAAGTGCAAGCACTGGGGTCTTCTGGCAAATGTGATGCAATGTTGATTGTCCAGGGTGTATGCACATTGAGATAAGGTTGTTTGGCTACTTTCTGGGCATGCTCAGTACAGAAAACAGGATCCTGCATCAGAATGCAGTGACTTCCAGTACACCAGGATCCAGTGCTCATTGAAATTCATTTCAGCTAGCGCCGCAAAATGACGGATCTAGTGAGATGCAGTATTTTGACCTAGGTCAAAACTGCTACAAGCAAGATAAAATACCGCAAAACAACGGATCCAGTGTATGACGCACGCAACCACATGTGACCGCATCTTGCCGCAATTCCATTGGAAATTAATTGAACTGACAACGCATTTGTAAAGGATCCGGTTTTGCAGCAAAAAATCCATTCGTGCCGCAGTTAAAATACCACTGATGTGAAAGCAGCGTTATTTAAACCCAATGGGGCGTGCTCCCATAAGCACACTCTCCATGCACGCGTGCTAGCAGGAGACGAGTTCCAGCCCAGTGATGACGTCACAAATCCGGCACAGGAATCCCTGCTCACCCTGGTGACAGGGTGCTTTGAAGTACCGCATGTCTGCAGCGATATGATTATATTGCTGCAATTGTATGCAGAGGCTCCTGACCAAACAATAGATCTTTCTGATCCCTTGTTTTGACAGCCTGTTGACATCTTCTGACACGTTAATTAGCCATGTTATAAGATGACCTCTTATCAGATGGCCTTTTGTCCATATTATTTGATATGCCGGGACTGGTCATTGTTCAGGGCCTATCTTTACAAGTGGGGGAACATCAAAGGACATTATTAAGTATGGGGGGACTTTGTATGAGGGATGTATGTGTGGGGATATTTATGGGGGACATTATTAAAAAGGACTAGCCACCAGGATTTTCCTATATAAACTAAAGCCAGTGCTATACTAGTGCTATCATGCTGATTCTATACATACCTTTAGTTGTGAGATCGGACGTATAGTTTCTGAAATACAGGCAATTAAATTTGGTGACATGCATTGTTACTTGATTTATAGGTGCTGCAGAATATCTAATAGGTTTGCTAATTATTCCCGCCCCTTTCTGCCTGCCTGTCCTTCCTCCTCCTGTGTCTGTTATTACAAGGGGAGGAAGGAGGGAGGAAGGACAGGAGTTGTTTGTGCATTCATTTTTGGGGATCGATCAGTGGTTTTCAATAGGATTGAGATGTGGGGAGTTTCCTGGCCATGGAGCCAAAGTTTCAAAGTTTTGTTCACTGAGCTACTTAGCTATCACTTTTGCCTTGGGACATGGTCTCCATCATGCTGGAAAAGCATTGCTCATGACCACTTTGCTCCTGGGTGGTTGGAAAAAAATATTCTTGGCGAATGTTTAGATGCCATTCTTTACTCATGGCACTGATCTTATGCAAAATTGTGATTGAGCCCACTCCGCGGATGAAAAGACCCCACACATCAATGGTCTTAGGAGGCTTTTCTGCTGGCATGACACAGGACACATGATAGCGTTCACCTTTTCTTCTGAGAACAATTATTTTTCAAGATGTTGCAAACAAGATGAAGGGAGCTTCATCAGAGAAAATAACTTCACCCTATTCCTCAGGAATTCAATCCCTGTATTTACTGCTAAATGATGTCAGTCTGTCCTTGATGCTTTTCTTGGAAAGAAGTGGCACCCTACTCGACACCAGGCCAGCCTCCAATAGCCTTCCTCTCACTGTACGTGTAGATGCATGGACACCTACATGCCATTGCTTAGCATCCTTTGCCTTGTTGTTGAACCAATCGAGAAGCTGACTCTTCTTAACACATGAGCCTGGCACTTGCTGGACTTTCACGGGTTTTCTGGATCCTTCCTAAAAGCAATTGAACCTTTCTCTTTGAACGTTTTGATGATCGAATAACTGTCTGATTTAGGCGCAGCGTCCTTGCCTGTGAAACCCTTTTGATTAAAAGCAATAATGACTGCATATGTTTCCTTGGAAATAAACATTGTTAACAGAATAAGACAATGATTTTAAGCACCAACCCCTTTTAAAGCAACCAGTCTGCTTTTATAATTCAATCAGCATGACAGAGTGATATCAGGTGCCTTGTCCTAGGTAAGGGGTGCTTCACACACAGCGAGCTCGCTGCCGAGATCGCTGCTGAGTCACGCTTTTTGTGACGCAGCAGTGACCTCATTAGCGATCTCGCTGTGTGTGACACTGAGCAGCGATCTGGCCCCTGCTGCGAGATCGCTGCTCGTTACACACAGCCCTGGTTCGTTTTCTTCAAAGCCGTTCTCCTGCTGTGACACACAGATCGCTGTGTGTGACAGCGAGAGAGCGACAAATGAAGCGAGCAGGGAGCAGGAGCCGGCGTCTGACAGCTGAGGTAAGCTGTATCCAAGATAAACATCGGGTAACCAAGGTGGTTACCCGATATTTACCTTAGTTACCAGCCTCTGCAGCTCTCACGCTGCCAGTGCCGGCTCCGGCTCTCTGCACATGTAGCTGCTGTACACATCGGGTTAATTAACCCGATGTGTACAGCAGCTAGGAGAGCAAGGAGCCAGCGCTAAGCAGTGTGCGCGGCTCCCTGCTCTCTGCACATGTAGCTGCATTACACATCGGGTTAATTAACCCGATGTGTACTGTAGCTAGGAGAGCAAGGAGCCAGCGCTCAGTGTGCGCGGCTCCCTGCTCCCTGCTCACACTGGTAACTAATGTAAACATCGGGTAACCATACCCGATGTTTACCTTAGTTACCAGTCTCCGCAGCTTCCAGACGGCGGCTCCGTGCAAGCGCAGCGTCGCTTGCACGTCGCTGCTGGCTGGGGGCTGTTCACTGGTCGCTGGTGAGATCTGCCTGTTTGACAGCTCACCAGCGACCATGTAGCGATGCAGCAGCGATCCTGACCAGGTCAGATCGCTGGTCGGATCGCTGCTGCATCGCTAAAGCTGGTGTCACACTAAACGACAGCGACAACGACGTCGCTGTTACGTCACCATTTTCGGTGACGTAACAGCGACCTTGTAAGTCGCTGTTATGATCGCTGCTTAGCTGTCAAACACAGCAGAAGCAGCGATCATAACGTCGCTGTGCTACATGTTCAGAGAGCAGGGAGCCGCGCTTAGCGCTGGCTCCTTGCTCTCCTGCAGCACACATCGGGTTAATTAACCCGATGTGTGCTGCAGCTACATGTCACAGTTCAGAGAGCAGGGAGCCGCGCTTAGCGCTGGCTCCTTGCTCTCCTGCAGCACACATCGGGTTAATTAACCCGATGTGTGCTGCAGCTACATGTCACAGTTCAGAGAGCAGGGAGCCGCGCTTAGCGCTGGCTCCTTGCTCTCCTGCAGCACACATCGGGTTAATTAACCCGATGTGTGCTGCAGCTACATGTCACAGTGCAGAGAGCAGGGAGCCGCGCACACTGCTTAGCGCTGGCTCCTTGCTCTCCTTGCTACAGTATACATCGGGTTAATTACCCGATGCATACTGCAGCCACATGTCACAGTGCAGGAGCCGGCGCTGGCAGCAAGAGCGGAGGCTGGTAACCAGCGTAAACATCGGGTAACCAGGGAAAGGTCTTCCCTTGGTTACCCGATGTTTACGCTGGTTACAGCTTACCGCAGCTGCCAGTGCCGGCTCCTGATCGCTTCATTTCGTCGCTCTCTCGCTGTCACACACAGCGATGTGTGTGTCACAGCGGGAGAGTGACGACGAAAAAATGAAGCTGGACATTCAGCAACGACCGGCGACCTCACAGCAGGGGCCAGGTCGTTGCTGGATGTCACACACAGCGACAGCGACGGGACGTCGCTGCAACGTCACAGAAAATGGTGACGTAGCAGCGACGTCGTTGTCGTCGTCGTTATGTGTGACACCAGCTTAAGTGTGAAGGTACCCTAACACTTTCTCCTGAGCCAACAAGAATATCAATGAAATTATGTAAGAAGGTCATTCTGTGGCAGGGCTGAAATTAATTGGAAAATAGAGTTTTCATGATGAATTTATTTGTTTTTTTGTCAAAGAATGACTGCATTTTTTTTGCAATTACCCTTAACAACAATTTAGACTTAATGCAAATTGCCACTATAAATTCTGAAGCAGCAAACTTTGTGAAAGTCAAAATTTGCACCAATCTCAAAACTTTTGTCCCAGACTATATACCAGACAGACAGATTTGTGATAGCAAGGCATATACCGTTGAAATGCTACCTTAGACAATCGATGTGGTTGGATACAACCATCCCTCTCGTTAGGATTTCAGGATAAATGCCACCACTGGAATATAACAAGGTGGTAATTACTTTTACAAAGACTTTCCTTCAGTTGTTGCTAACTGCGCCTCCGCCTGAGCATGATCACCAAGCTTTGCACCTCGTAAAAAGCCATAGTCACTAAAATCCAAACTTAATCCTTAGGACATAAAGAAAGTGTTATTTCTTTGTTTCAAAATAATGTGGCCATTAACCACAGTGGTTAAATGAAGCCTAAGCCATATGTAGCTAGAGGCTCTGTGTGGTCACATCCTCAAACTTTCCATACCCGTAGCTACAGTTGAGCAAAACTATTTGCAGGACGCTGGTTTCACATCCACGTCAGTACCCCATGGCTGCCAGACCAGACAGTGCAAACTTGAGTGTCAGCATTCGGGGCACTACTAAGCTCCTCATGCGACGTTACGACATGCATCACGCCGTCTTAAAATCCGGAGTACCCATCTGTGGGGGACACCACTTGCTCATCTTACAAATTCTCCACCCCCTTTGTTTACGGACAGTGCAAAGTGTAGATACATTTTGTATTCAGAAAGTGTTTTACATTTGGCTGTTCTCGTACATACAGTATGAGGTATAACAATGACTGCCATCCAGACAATGCCTGAACCAGTCTTCTATTGAAGGATCATTTGAGCAAAAGCACAGTAACAAAATTCCAGCACTTAGATGCGATTAAGTTGGCATGTAGGGAAAATTGGTATATCTAAAATTGATTCACGAGATTATGTTCTGTGCTTTTTTCATGCTTGTATATAGTTTTCTCTGTGTGTTCCTGCAATACCAGGTAATTTAATGAAGAGGGGGATCCACATGTATTATGCATTCATTTTCAGCAAGCACAGCACGTCCAAAACTGGCGCCTAAATGGAACATGAACTATATTTAGAAAAAGACTTATTTTTACGGTACTTAACGCTCATTTTCCCCAGCCACCTGCTCTGAAGAGTAAAGCATCGCTCCAATTAGGACTCGTTAGGACTCGTTCAAGTCCTTGTTGAAATCGGATACATACTGACAGCACATGGACCAGGTGTCCGTGAGAAAAAAATGACAGCATGCATTATTCTTCTCTGTTTTTCAGATGTGACTCACCTACTCAAGTCTAAGGGCGGCTTTGCACGTTGCGACATTGCACGTGCGATGTCGATGGGGTCAAATCGAAAGTGATGCACATCCGGCGTCGCAGTCGATATCGCAACGTGCAAATCCTTTTTGATACAATGAACGAGCGCAAAAGCGTCGTTATCGTATCATCGCTGCAGCCTCCGACATTTCCATAATGCCAGTGCAGCGACAGGTGCGATGTTGTTCCTCGCTCCTGCGGCAGCACACATCGCTGTGTATGAAGCCGCAGGAGCGAGGAACTTCACCTTACCTGCCGCCGGCTGCAATGAGAAGGACGTAGGTGGGCGGGATGTTTACATCCTGCTCATCTCCGCCCCTCCGCTTCAATTGGCCGCCTGCCGTGTGACGTCGCTGTGACGCCACACGACCCGCCCCCTTAGGAAGGAGGTGGGTCGCCGGCCAGAGGGACGTCGCACGGCAGGTATGTGCGTGTGAAACTGCCGTAGCGATAATAATCGCTACGGCAGCTTTCACTAGATATTGCACGTGCGACGGGGCGGGACTATCGCTGCAGCATCGGTAACACATTGTTACCGATGTCGCAGCGTGCAAAGCCCGCCTTAGGGTACTCCAAAAAAAAGAAAACTCTTCATCCAAATCCCATCTGTTTTATACAGATACGTTGTAATTATTAACAGAGTGAACTGTATTTGGTGTTATAGGTCTTTTAACTCTTGATATATAAAAACAGATGCCATGTGGATGATATACAGAGTAAAAGCACATATGGATGACACATGGGGTGGAAGAGGGTTGAAAATCCTTTGTTTTTCATTATGAAAAATTAACAATTTATCTATGTTTAGACACAAACAATTAAAGGGAAACTATCTTGTAAAAAACTGCTATTAATCTGCAGATATTTGGTTAATCGGCAGGTTAATCGCTTTTTAAAATGGCCCAGCTGTCACACTGAATGCTGGCTATCAGGAAGAAATGAACTTTATTCCTGCCTGCAGCCTCAAGCTTTCAGTCGCAAAGATGCGCCGAAGCAGTTTCAGTCACCGCTCAGTACATAGTTGTAACTAAGCATCAGCACTGATTGACAGATGACTGTGCGTCAGTACAGAACCGGCTGTCAGTCTGTACCGGGCCTTGCTTACAGCCGCCACTAACTATCTACTGAGCGCTAACTGAAACTTCTCAGCATATAGCTACAGAATTTCTTACATCCATACCACAAATATTTTCTCCATATAATATATTATCCTTCAGCTTTTCCTACTAAGGATCAAATCGTTTATTTCAACTTCATGTCACCACATGTGTTACACATTGGCAGCAGACACAGAGGAGCTTAGGATGAAGCCACTGGGAACACAGTTAGAGCTATACGCATTTAAAGCCGCTTTACACGCTACGACATCGCTAATGCGATGACGTTGGGGTCATGTAATTTGTGAAGGTAAATAGCTGGATCCAAGAGGAGCAAACAATGGTCTGAACACAAAAAAAGACCTAAAACATAACTTTTAATAAAGTACCTAATAAAAGAGCCAACGCTCAAAAGGTGAATAAAACCAGTGAAGCAATGATATTACTCATGCTATGCAAAAAGGGCATCAGACATAGCCCAAGTCAAACCACCATTCCTAGGTCAATATCACAGTAGTATCCTCTAAACTAGGAACCATCCAGGAACCACCCGATAGGTGCCTAGAGGATGTTTGACAATAATAAGACACACTCTCACCCACTACCCCTAATACAGTAATCCAACCAAAGGGAGGGGGGGGAGGGGGGGAAGACAAGAGTGTGCTAAAAATGCTGGCAGTATAGGTCAGACTCATATGGCGTACTCATATGGCGTAGTTAAATCCCCTATAAGAGGGAACCAATGCTGATCATGCACAAGAGATCAGGGTATTAAACATAGTCCGTCCCGTATGGGAACAATCTTACCCAGTCCTGTAGAGATAATGGGCGACTAGATGCACTTCATGGCTTGTGGGGAAGCTGTCAACCAGCTCTTTTAGATCCCTCAGGAATGCCATGAAGAAATCACCTCCATACTGTTAGGAAACACTCACTCCCAACGCGTTTCATGGGGAACAATCATCAGGGGAGTTCAGGTGAAGGTTACTGGGTACTGTCCATTCATCGCTTATCTTGCAGTATTGTCATGCCCAGTGACACTGTAAACAAAAATCAAAGGTAGAAGAAGCCCAAATCAGCATATTGATTAGGCCCATCATAATGTCCCTTAAGCGAGTAACTCACCACAAATATCCACATGTCAAGGTACAAATTTTGAATTTGTACCTTGACATGTGGATATTTGTGGTGAGTTAGGGTACCTTCACACTTTAGCGATGCAGCAGCGATCCGACCAGCGATCTGACCTGGTCAGGATCGCTGCTGCATCGCTACATGGTCGCTGGTGAGCTGTCAAACAGGCAGATCTCACCAGCGTTGAAACAACGCTAATAAATAATGAAAATATCATAGAATAAATTCATCCATGCCCCTCTTGAAAAAGCTGGCGCGAAACGTACGTCGGGGAAAGGAGAGAGTCATCCACTGCTCAGGTATTCATTAGAGTTTGGTTTATGCTCAATCACAAGCATTGCCGATTGCGGTAGAAGAGTGATGTTATGTTATGTATGCGATTCGCGTGATGCTGTATGATATTGTCAGGCACTCCTCGTGAATTCTATATTGTCAGGGCCATACCAACTGCAACCTTTTGCGGTCCCAGGCTGACTGAATTGATCAGCCAGCTGACGGGTGGAGATCCGATTCACTATAGGTGGCACGGCAATTCCTCCCCCAATCTGCTGGTTTCACCCCCTGATATAGTGTGAGCTTGTAGTGGGCTATGGCCACATAGATCATAGCCGTGTGCGGTTTAGCTGGCTAAGAATTGATTAGTCGGCTGTGGGGTAGAGGCGTGTCATTAGTACATATGCCTAAGTTTAGGTTAATTTGCAAAATGCTATCTACTTAACCGCTGATATTGGGATTTTTTGTGCCATTGAGATTCTATTAAAATTAAAAAATACATATATGAGATTTATTAGATATGGCACAGTGACCCTGCCTCTAAACCGCTGGGCCCTATGTTCATGATATATGTCTGTATTTATTAAAAATAAGAATTCGATTTTTTCGTGCATGTATTCATCACTTCCCATATGTGAAACTTGGCTGCCTTTCTAAAATTTATAAACGAATTAATCGTGACAACCACGGGGGAACACTATTCTCCTTAAGGAGACTTTGCAAGCCAGTCTGGCTGCCAGGTAAGGGGACTTATAGCTGCAATGCCCCTAAAATTCCACGGGGGAACACTATTCTCCTTAAGGAGACTTTGCAAGCCAGTCTGGCTGCCAGGTAAGGGGACTTATAGCTGCAATGCCCCTCTGGGAAATATTCAAATTGTCTCTCCAGTAAAGGAGACAAACTCTAGCACAGCGCCACCTATTGGAAGTAGCGATCCTAAAAGTCACAAGTGGATTTTTGACAATCCTTTGCAATATGACTCAGGATATATAAGCCAGATCAGAATCCCAATTTGCAGACACGGTGTTTCGGGGTGCTTGCCCCTCGTCAGTGCAAAGTATGGGGGTGTCTGATCTGGCTCATGAGAAAGCTATGTGGGGACCACGGGGGAACACTATTCTCCTTAAGGAGACTTTGCAAGCCAGTCTGGCTGCCAGGTAAGGGGACTTATAGCTGCAATGCCCCTAAAATTCCACGGGGGAACACTATTCTCCTTAAGGAGACTTTGCAAGCCAGTCTGGCTGCCAGGTAAGGGGACTTATAGCTGCAATGCCCCTCTGGGAAATATTCAAATTGTCTCTCCAGTAAAGGAGACAAACTCTAGCACAGCGCCACCTATTGGAAGTAGCGATCCTAAAAGTCACAAGTGGATTTTTGACAATCCTTTGCAATATGACTCAGGATATATAAGCCAGATCAGAATCCCAATTTGCAGACACGGTGTTTCGGGGTGCTTGCCCCTCGTCAGTGCAAAGTATGGGGGTGTCTGATCTGGCTCATGAGAAAGCTATGTGGGGACCACGGGGGAACACTATTCTCCTTAAGGAGACTTTGCAAGCCAGTCTGGCTGCCAGGTAAGGGGACTTATAGCTGCAATGCCCCTAAAATTCCACGGGGGAACACTATTCTCCTTAAGGAGACTTTGCAAGCCAGTCTGGCTGCCAGGTAAGGGGACTTATAGCTGCAATGCCCCTCTGGGAAATATTCAAATTGTCTCTCCAGTAAAGGAGACAAACTCTAGCACAGCGCCACCTATTGGAAGTAGCGATCCTAAAAGTCACAAGTGGATTTTTGACAATCCTTTGCAATATGACTCAGGATATATAAGCCAGATCAGAATCCCAATTTGCAGACACGGTGTTTCGGGGTGCTTGCCCCTCGTCAGTGCAAAGTATGGGGGTGTCTGATCTGGCTCATGAGAAAGCTATGTGGGGACCACGGGGGAACACTATTCTCCTTAAGGAGACTTTGCAAGCCAGTCTGGCTGCCAGGTAAGGGGACTTATAGCTGCAATGCCCCTAAAATTCCACGGGGGAACACTATTCTCCTTAAGGAGACTTTGCAAGCCAGTCTGGCTGCCAGGTAAGGGGACTTATAGCTGCAATGCCCCTCTGGGAAATATTCAAATTGTCTCTCCAGTAAAGGAGACAAACTCTAGCACAGCGCCACCTATTGGAAGTAGCGATCCTAAAAGTCACAAGTGGATTTTTGACAATCCTTTGCAATATGACTCAGGATATATAAGCCAGATCAGAATCCCAATTTGCAGACACGGTGTTTCGGGGTGCTTGCCCCTCGTCAGTGCAAAGTATGGGGGTGTCTGATCTGGCTCATGAGAAAGCTATGTGGGGACCACGGGGGAACACTATTCTCCTTAAGGAGACTTTGCAAGCCAGTCTGGCTGCCAGGTAAGGGGACTTATAGCTGCAATGCCCCTAAAATTCCACGGGGGAACACTATTCTCCTTAAGGAGACTTTGCAAGCCAGTCTGGCTGCCAGGTAAGGGGACTTATAGCTGCAATGCCCCTCTGGGAAATATTCAAATTGTCTCTCCAGTAAAGGAGACAAACTCTAGCACAGCGCCACCTATTGGAAGTAGCGATCCTAAAAGTCACAAGTGGATTTTTGACAATCCTTTGCAATATGACTCAGGATATATAAGCCAGATCAGAATCCCAATTTGCAGACACGGTGTTTCGGGGTGCTTGCCCCTCGTCAGTGCAAAGTATGGGGGTGTCTGATCTGGCTCATGAGAAAGCTATGTGGGGACCACGGGGGAACACTATTCTCCTTAAGGAGACTTTGCAAGCCAGTCTGGCTGCCAGGTAAGGGGACTTATAGCTGCAATGCCCCTAAAATTCCACGGGGGAACACTATTCTCCTTAAGGAGACTTTGCAAGCCAGTCTGGCTGCCAGGTAAGGGGACTTATAGCTGCAATGCCCCTCTGGGAAATATTCAAATTGTCTCTCCAGTAAAGGAGACAAACTCTAGCACAGCGCCACCTATTGGAAGTAGCGATCCTAAAAGTCACAAGTGGATTTTTGACAATCCTTTGCAATATGACTCAGGATATATAAGCCAGATCAGAATCCCAATTTGCAGACACGGTGTTTCGGGGTGCTTGCCCCTCGTCAGTGCAAAGTATGGGGGTGTCTGATCTGGCTCATGAGAAAGCTATGTGGGGACCACGGGGGAACACTATTCTCCTTAAGGAGACTTTGCAAGCCAGTCTGGCTGCCAGGTAAGGGGACTTATAGCTGCAATGCCCCTAAAATTCCACGGGGGAACACTATTCTCCTTAAGGAGACTTTGCAAGCCAGTCTGGCTGCCAGGTAAGGGGACTTATAGCTGCAATGCCCCTCTGGGAAATATTCAAATTGTCTCTCCAGTAAAGGAGACAAACTCTAGCACAGCGCCACCTATTGGAAGTAGCGATCCTAAAAGTCACAAGTGGATTTTTGACAATCCTTTGCAATATGACTCAGGATATATAAGCCAGATCAGAATCCCAATTTGCAGACACGGTGTTTCGGGGTGCTTGCCCCTCGTCAGTGCAAAGTATGGGGGTGTCTGATCTGGCTCATGAGAAAGCTATGTGGGGACCACGGGGGAACACTATTCTCCTTAAGGAGACTTTGCAAGCCAGTCTGGCTGCCAGGTAAGGGGACTTATAGCTGCAATGCCCCTAAAATTCCACGGGGGAACACTATTCTCCTTAAGGAGACTTTGCAAGCCAGTCTGGCTGCCAGGTAAGGGGACTTATAGCTGCAATGCCCCTCTGGGAAATATTCAAATTGTCTCTCCAGTAAAGGAGACAAACTCTAGCACAGCGCCACCTATTGGAAGTAGCGATCCTAAAAGTCACAAGTGGATTTTTGACAATCCTTTGCAATATGACTCAGGATATATAAGCCAGATCAGAATCCCAATTTGCAGACACGGTGTTTCGGGGTGCTTGCCCCTCGTCAGTGCAAAGTATGGGGGTGTCTGATCTGGCTCATGAGAAAGCTATGTGGGGACCACGGGGGAACACTATTCTCCTTAAGGAGACTTTGCAAGCCAGTCTGGCTGCCAGGTAAGGGGACTTATAGCTGCAATGCCCCTAAAATTCCACGGGGGAACACTATTCTCCTTAAGGAGACTTTGCAAGCCAGTCTGGCTGCCAGGTAAGGGGACTTATAGCTGCAATGCCCCTCTGGGAAATATTCAAATTGTCTCTCCAGTAAAGGAGACAAACTCTAGCACAGCGCCACCTATTGGAAGTAGCGATCCTAAAAGTCACAAGTGGATTTTTGACAATCCTTTGCAATATGACTCAGGATATATAAGCCAGATCAGAATCCCAATTTGCAGACACGGTGTTTCGGGGTGCTTGCCCCTCGTCAGTGCAAAGTATGGGGGTGTCTGATCTGGCTCATGAGAAAGCTATGTGGGGACCACGGGGGAACACTATTCTCCTTAAGGAGACTTTGCAAGCCAGTCTGGCTGCCAGGTAAGGGGACTTATAGCTGCAATGCCCCTAAAATTCCACGGGGGAACACTATTCTCCTTAAGGAGACTTTGCAAGCCAGTCTGGCTGCCAGGTAAGGGGACTTATAGCTGCAATGCCCCTCTGGGAAATATTCAAATTGTCTCTCCAGTAAAGGAGACAAACTCTAGCACAGCGCCACCTATTGGAAGTAGCGATCCTAAAAGTCACAAGTGGATTTTTGACAATCCTTTGCAATATGACTCAGGATATATAAGCCAGATCAGAATCCCAATTTGCAGACACGGTGTTTCGGGGTGCTTGCCCCTCGTCAGTGCAAAGTATGGGGGTGTCTGATCTGGCTCATGAGAAAGCTATGTGGGGACCACGGGGGAACACTATTCTCCTTAAGGAGACTTTGCAAGCCAGTCTGGCTGCCAGGTAAGGGGACTTATAGCTGCAATGCCCCTAAAATTCCACGGGGGAACACTATTCTCCTTAAGGAGACTTTGCAAGCCAGTCTGGCTGCCAGGTAAGGGGACTTATAGCTGCAATGCCCCTCTGGGAAATATTCAAATTGTCTCTCCAGTAAAGGAGACAAACTCTAGCACAGCGCCACCTATTGGAAGTAGCGATCCTAAAAGTCACAAGTGGATTTTTGACAATCCTTTGCAATATGACTCAGGATATATAAGCCAGATCAGAATCCCAATTTGCAGACACGGTGTTTCGGGGTGCTTGCCCCTCGTCAGTGCAAAGTATGGGGGTGTCTGATCTGGCTCATGAGAAAGCTTAATCGTGACAGTGATTTTTTCTGACAAAATGGAGATTTTTAGAGAGTAATTCAGATGCATAATAAGAGTAAAAATAACAAAATAAATATGCGTATATGTATTTTCTGCAGATAGGTAAAGAAATAATTTCCTGTCATTTGTTTTTTGAATCTCTATATAAATTTGTATAAAAATTTCCTAAGAAATAACTAAGATGGAGATATACTCCTAAGACAGCCAATTAATGAAATTTAAACCTGGGAACGACGTATAGCAAGCGTACATCGTTTTGATGATGAATTATCGCATCATGTAAATTGAATCGTATTTTATACAAAAAAAATTTTTGCCTAAATGTTCAATAAGATTCTTAATGCCAAACTTTCTTCAACCTGAGACAGGTTTTTGGATGTAACATGATCTCCTTTGTGGTGTGGTTTATGTTTGAATAAAAAATGATGGAATAAAAATATTTTGAATTTATTCTATGATATTTTCATTATTTATTAGCGTTGTTTCAATATACCCAGGTTGTTTACCTAAGGGTGCTTCTCGTGTTCTGTGATAATTGCGTTTTGAAGGCTAAGTTGATGTTTGGACCTTGTGTGTTTCTAGATCTCACCAGCGACCTGTGACCAGCCCCCAGCCAGCAGCGACGTGCAAGCGACGCTGCGCTTGCACGGAGCCGGCGTCTGGAAGCTGCGGACACTGGTAACTAAGGTAAACATCGGGTATAGTTACCCGATGTTTACCTTAGTTACCAGCTCACACCGCTTAACTTAGCGTGTGCAGGGAGCAGGAGCCGGCACTGGCAGCGCAAGAGCTGCGGAGGCTGGTAACGAAGGTAAATATCGGGTAACCACCTTGGTTACCCGATGTTTACCTTGGTTACAGCTTACCGCAGGCTGTCAGACGCCGGCTCCTGGTCCCTGCACATTCAGGATTGTTGCTCTCTCGCTGTCACACACAGCGATGTGTGCTCATCAGCGGGAGAGCAACAATAAAAAAACAAACCAGGGCTGTGTGTAACGAGCAGCGATCTCACAGCAGGGGCCAGATCGCTGCTCAGTGTCACACACAGCGAGATCGCTAATGAGGTCACAAAAAACGTGACTCAGCAGCGATCTCAGTAGCGATCTCGCTGTGTGTGAAGTACCCCTTACTCGCTTAAGGGACATTATGATGGGCCTAATCAATATGCTGATTTGGGCTTCTTCTACCTTTGATTTTTGTTTACAGTGTCACTGGGCATGACAATACTGCAAGATAAGCGATGAATGGACAGTACCCAGTAACCTTCACCTGAACTCCCCTGATGATTGTTCCCCATGAAACGCATTGGGAGAGAGTGTTTCCTAACAGTATAGAGGTGATTTCTTCATGGCATTCCTGAGGGATCTAAAAGAGCTGGTTGACAGCTTCCCCACAAGCCATGAAGTGCATCTAGTCGCCCATTATCTCTACAGGACTGGGTAAGATTGTTCCCATACGGGACAGACTATGTTTAATACCCTGATCTCTTGTGCATGATCAGCATTGGTTCCCTCTTATAGGGGATTTAACTACGCCATATGAGTCTGACCTATACTGCAAGCATTTTTAGCACACTCTTGTCTTCCCCCCCCTCCCCCCCTCCCTTTGGTTGGATTACTGTATTAGGGGTAGTGGGTGAGAGTGTGTCTTATTATTGTCAAACATCCTCTAGGCACCTATCGGGTGGTTCCTGGATGGTTCCTAGTTTAGAGGATACTACTGTGATATTGACCTAGGAATGGTGGTTTGACTTGGGCTATGTCTGATGCCCTTTTTGCATAGCATGAGTAATATCATTGCTTCACTGGTTTTATTCACCTTTTGAGCGTTGGCTCTTTTATTAGGTACTTTATTAAAAGTTATGTTTTAGGTCTTTTTTTGTGTTCAGACCATTGTTTGCTCCTCTTGGATCCAGCTATTTACCTTTGTGGATACTGTGGGTCCTCCTGGTATATTGCTAATTGAACACATGTAATTTGTGACGCACATCCGGCCGCATTAGCGATGTCGTTGCGTGTCACACCTATGAGCGATGTTGAATCGTTGCAAAAACGTTCAAAATCGCTCATCGGTAACATGGGGGTCCCTTCTCAATTATCGCTGCTGCAGCGTGTACGATGTAGTTCGTCGTTTCTGCGGCAGCAAACATCGCTCTGTGTGACACTGCAGGAACGAGGTACCTCACCTTACCTGCTGCCGCCCGCAATGAGGAAGGAAGGAGGTGGGCGGGATGTTACATAGCAAATATACAACAGATCAGACCTTGACAAGACAAGCATCCCTGAATTCTCTGTGTTAACCCATGCAGCATGCTGTCCTCAGTTTACATAGCAAAAACCTGCCGACAGGCTCCCTGTAAGTGATAATATATTGTATTTTAAGAATGAGCGGGGGTTAGGGATACATTAAAGAAGATAATGAGGTGCTTTAGGAAAATGGGTATGACGCCTATTAACAAAAATGTCTGTTTCTGTCAGTCCCATGGTCTTAAAATAGTACGGCAGCACTAATGCTATAACACCACTCACTCGTCTCAATCAATGACTGGTAAAAGCTGACCAGAGCTAACAAAGTGACACAACATTTTAGCAGCCTGGTGGAGTCCCATACTGTGAATTAACAAAGTTTTTGATGAGAAGTCCCATCTAATATAATCAATGGCTACTCTTTTTATTGACCCTTAACCTCTCCATATCTGCTTTTTGACCATGAAATCACACATATTGGTATGCAGTACTTTAGCCTAGGACTGTGTCTCTGCTACAGAGACATCGTTTATCCTTGAAAAAAAAAAGATGTCTACTCTTGAAGCACAGTTTATGACTAATGTCATAATTCCTCAGCATCTTCAGATTATATTGACCTGTCACATCAGAAATATTTGTGAAATTTCATGTTTATTGGTCCCCCGTCTGTCCAAACATTTTATATAGGCACAAAGCGATCAAACGCAATGTGAGAAAATGACTTAGAAGTTAGTATCGTAAGAAAGGAATTTGTCAAATCCCTGATGTAATAAATACGAAGCCCAAGAATAACAAAGCTGTGTAGTGAAGGCTTTTTATATATAGATTTGTGAAATGTAATACACAGATGTAGCAGAGCTAAGGTTGATTTAGCTGTTACTTTTGCGCCCCATGATTAATTACCTAGTCAAGATTTGGTTTTAGTATGTTTATCTTTAAACCAATGGAAAATCACAAAGCATCAGCTCAAGCCCTTGTGATACAGTGATTAGACCTCATTATGTGCGGCACTGAACCATAATATGGGACCTGTAGTGTGCTAGGGGTCCATACTGTACCTCAGAGTGCCTCATATATAGAGATGCCACACGACAGGTGATATTGTGGAGGTATTCTCCTCTAGAAAGTTATTTTCATCACATAAATCGATGAAGAAATGTATGCACCCGAAAGCAATCAGAGCCGCAGGGCACAATACAGTCCACATATGTAGCACCCACGGGGCAAGTGGTTAAATTACTTGTTGCCGGGCCTGGTGATGTCAGGTCTGGGGATGTCACGGGTGGCCATTTCGCCCGGTTTCGTGGCCCCGAGGTGTACAATAAAGAATGTGGGGGGATGATGATAAAGGTTTGATTTTCGTGACGCCACCTGTAGTACGCAGCCAGGGAATAGCCACCGCTGCTGTCGCTGTCTTCAAGGGGTGGATGGTAGTAGCAGCTAAGGTGTTTCTGCTTCCCACAGGTGGAGCGAGCCCCGAGGAGAATGATGAGGGGAGAAGAAATGGCGAGCGCCGAAGTGCGGGGCGGTGGCACCGGCAAGGACAGGCGGACACAGTGTCTGCGGGTTCAAGGTTTTATTTCTTACAGTCTTGGTTTTACCCGGAAGATGCCGGTCACCGCCGTGATGGGCCCCATTCGATCCCGGATCCATTGGAGGTCAGAACCGGTACAGTGGACGGTGGGCCCTTCCTCCTTGGTCTTGGTGTTGAATCCCCATGGCCTAAAGCTCTGTATGCAGGTGCCGTGGGTCTGTTGTGGGGTCTGTCTTGGAACACGACCCCGTATCCTATACAGCACTGTGCTCTGGGAACTGTGGGGGCCGTAGGAACGTGCAATCCCCCTGTATACATCAGTAATACAGCATCTCATGGCCCCTTTCAAGTCATATAGAGGTACAGTATGGCCCGTAGACCACTACAGCTGCTTTATCACAACTACGAGTATGTACAGAAGAGTAATAAGCCACGCAAATTGCGTGAACGTGATCAGTCTCTCTAATCAGTGACCTCCCAGGGGTTGCAGGGGAGTTGGTAAATATGCCCAACACTTGTCAGTTTACATATCTCGTTTTGACAGCTTTATCAGAGACAACTGCACCTTGAAATAGCTGCACAACTCAACATGTCATGAGTCTAAAAGCAATGATTTTATGCTGGGGTGTAGATGGGGTGGCAGCAGGGTTCTCAAGTTAACTTTTTATTTTTTTTCTGGACAGTTTATCAAAAAATCACAGGCAGATAATATTTTTTACGGACACATTGGAAAACCATATAAATTCTTATGATTAGTGATCCATGTCTACAGCCCATAATTCTGATATGAAGACCTCAGCTGCATTGACTGAAAACTATAATATGATGATAATTACTGTCAAAATAATCTGTATAAGTTTCTTCAGCTTATAAAAAATCATGAACATCTTAAATTATTTTTACATACACGACAAAAAAGGCCTTATTTTTATGGACTGTACTGGAATTTCTGGACAGTTGGCCACCCAGGGTGGCAGGAGAAATGCCCTGGGTCCTTGGTGTGGCTGGCATTATCAGCAGGAATTAAAGAGGACCTGCTCTAAAGTGACCAGTTTATCTTCTTATTTTACTCCTTCTGCTCTAAAATTCACATTTTTTTTGTATTTTTTTTAAGTCCACTATACAGTTCCCGCAATGGTGGATTCAAGCAGAGAAGGGCCCCTGATCAAGAACAGTCCTGTATATGGGCTCTTTGCAAGTGAATTCTTCTGTTGCATTGGATGTGGATGTGCCCCTGTGCTGTGTGTGTGTGGTGTCAGCAGCTGGGCTGCTCGGATCCGGATCCGTGGTGGCTCAAGGGGCGTCCGGACCCGGGGGTCGTGCGGCCACTCAAATGAAGGGGGTTATTTACAAGGGAAGTTGCAGAGTTTGTGATGCCACCCGTGGTGTGTGGTAATGTGGAGTACCACCGCTGCAGTTGGGAGTACCCGGGGGCGATCGAGTGGGGCAGACAGATGTTAGAACCCTCCACGGGTAGGGGGGATGCCCCGGGACTCGGTGATGGTGTTGGGGGGTGCCGTGGGGAGCAAAGAGGGACACTTTCGTACTCACATAGTCCATAAAGCTGACACCGACAACTGGGTAAACCAAAGTTCTGGACACCGCTGGTCTGAGTTGAGCTAGTGTGGGTCCCATCTACAATGGTGTTGCCTGTTGATCTGTGAACTTCCCCCTGGCACTTAGTTTACTTCTTGGTTAGCCCCAGTAACATAAAACTAGTCGGGTCCCGCTCCCCAGTGTGACTAACTGTGGGAGCTTGCTTTCAGGATTCACGCTTGGGATTTCTGGACCGTTTTGGTGAAAAGTCCTATCCTGCTCGTTGCGCTAGTATACCGATTTTGGAGCAAGCGGAGAACGGATCTTGAAGTCTTCATTCTCGTCGGGTCAGTTGTCAGGTTGCCTGAAGCTACTCCCTGACCTGGGGTCCACGTACCCTGTCGTACCCTGGTCCCAGCCCGGTGATGGTACAAGGCCACCGGCTGTCCTCCTTGACAGTTCCGTGCCTCTTGTCATGATCCCCAGTGACTGGGGTCCAGCTCCTACTAGGCCCAGACCACCGTCTGCCACCTAGTCGCTTCCGAGGAGCCTGGCTCCTGACCTCCTCAACCCTCACTCTCTCTCTGACTGACTCTCTGACACTCCTGACCTCCCCTTACCAACCCCCCAAGTGGGCGACCCTATTCCACTCAGGCCGTCCACTGATGTGTCTGGTGGGTGTGATTCAGAGTGTACCTAGGACTTTAATTGGCTGTTGTAGGCAACACCATGTAGTTGGGGACCCATAACCAAGGAGGAGGTGGATATTGCATAGAAGGGCAGATTGCACAATACCCTATGGCGACCTGATAGTCCGGGGTGTGACGCCCCCCTTACCTATTGGGCTCCTACGCGGCTGGGTTTCAGAGATATGGATTTTTTTATTTAGTGCTCATTTTTACCAAGGGGGCAGGATTCTGTGGGGGCGTGTCATTAGGCTGCTCTGCATTATTACCCTGTGACACACCCCCTTGGCAAAGACTATAAAATTTGCATAAATGAAAGGGCTGAAACAAAACAAAAGAAGAAAAAAACTAGGCAGTTTTGACCTGGTGGCAGTGGCATATTCTCTTCAACAATATGTTTTCATTAGAACGTGGACCAAAATGAATCAATACCCAGGATGAAAGTACGTTAATATTTATTACGGTGTTTTGGCAGTCTGTAATCTTATAAGAGACTCCACACATTCCTAAATTACTCAAAGAGTCCCTTTATGGAAAGATCTGGGCCCATTACAACCACTTGGGTAGCACTTTCCTATATGTTCTGTACGAACATCGCCCTGTTCTATTTGACTGTCTGCATCAAATAGCTGAATGCGGACTGCAAACCATTACTCATACCAGAACAAGGGTGATGATGGTGAGGATGATGATGATGAGTCTCACCACCAATTCTAGGAAAATGTATGAAATCAGCCCAGGCACATGACCCAGGGTACGGCACGACAAGCAGCTATCCGGTCACAGGACAGAGTTACAATGGACAGAATAAGACAAATGCAGGACTTACCAGGCGTGTGATGCGTGTGAAGCCCGTCTCTTCCCTGATTTCTCTCTAAAAAAGATACAGCTCTCGCATTATTATTTTTTATATATTTTTTTTCTTTTGCTTTCATGCAGTTATGCTTTCATCAGTTGTCACGGAAACACTGTTTTTTTTTCTTTTCCACTAGAATGTCTACATTTCAGTAACCATGGCTACAAGACAAGCAAAGAATGTAAAAGTGACAATTATAGGGCCCTGTAAGTTTACAGATTTACAGCGCACATGTCAGTGGTGGTACAGAACACATCCAAATAATGTCAACATCTGTCATTGGGTCTTATAAGAAGCAATACATGGTTTTTGTCCATGTGGGCTACTATAGATGACATGATCGTTAAGATGTGCTATTCCTTTCGGATTGGTGGATGTCCTAATGTCATAATGCCCATTTGCCCTGAGAATGGCCAGGTGTTCTGGTGCAGTGGCTTGATGTGATGCACTTTCAGGCCTCTTCATTATCAGGACTAATGGAAGTCCAGGCAGTCACAAAAGTGATGGCGCATCATTTTCTGTCGGGCCATGTGGCGCCCCTGAGGCTTTGGTCGCGACAGGGTACTGCACTCCAACCGGGGTGTAGTACTGATCATGGATCCAGGGGTGGTCGTGCCGGTTCCATCATATACAACAGGGGACCCAATCCACTAGCTTAGGACCTGGGTGAGGGGAGGAGCAGCCACCAGGAGGAGTAAGAAGCCACACACAGCAGCAAGGCAGTGTTGCAGCAGGAGAGATAGTGAGCGGACATTTTTCCCAGTAGCTCCTGTGGGACACAGGAGTTTAACGGTCGCTGTGGAGATACCGTGTCAGTTTCCCCGGGACCAGCGCAGGATAGGATAGAGAACCCTAGGGTGGTGCAAATCCAAGTTGTGCCATCAGACTTTGCCGGACGGAGGAGTTTTAGGCTATGTGCCCATGGGAGCTTGCTTCTGCGGATTTTGCCGCAGAAAACCTGCAAATTTATCTGGATTTTCCAGATAAATCCGCAGGTTTCAGCAAGTACAAACACTTCCTATGTTATCCTATGGGACATGGGGAGTGTCTGTGTCCACGCTTCGGAATGTGCAGCTGCGGAATATGCTGCGGATGTCCCGCAGGCGCACATAACTGCATGTCAATTATTCCTGCGGAATTACCTGCGGAAATCCCATCTCTCCACTATGGAGATAGAGGCTTACCTGCCTTGGTCCCATACTTACCTGCCTTGATAGCAGACACCCGAGTCAGGACGGCAGTGGAGCTAGGAGCAGGAAGTAGGAGGTGGGCGTGGCATGCACGAGCTCCGGTCATGTGACAGCCGGAGCTAGTTCAGGTCCACCCACCTTCTCCTGCACAGTGCAGACGCTGATAGACACAGCCGGAGTGAAGTGCTGCGTGATGGAGGTAAGTATGAACTCACCAATCACTCAGCACTTGTTCTACATTGAGGATGCAGTGCTGAAGCCATGGTACTGTATCCTCAATGCAGAATGACCGCAGCATATCCGCAGGACATTCCGCTGTCCATCCGCATCATGGAAACAGACAAAGTTGTGCTGCGGATTTCTGGGAGCTCCTGCGGAATATCCTGCGAATATAACTGCAGGACACTTTCCCTGTGGGCACATAGCCTCATGCTTCTCTGACCACTACAAGTTTCCAGAGCCAAGTGGCACCTAAGATTCCGTGGCCTAGATCACGGTCGGACTCAAGGGGATCCACGCTACTGGTATAGGGAACAGTACTCTACCTTGTACGGAAGGATCTCTAGGTAGCTTTAAGCCAAAGGGACCTGCACTACAAAGCGCAGCAAGGAAGGGCCCACAGACTACCACACTGGTTCTGACCTCCCACGGATCGGGGATTGACCGGAGCCCATGATGGCAGAGAACAGCACTTGGGCGCAGCTTTAATTCAGTGAGTAAAAAGACACCTTGAACCCGCACCTGTGTCGGCTTGTCTTTACTGGCGTCGCCGCCCGGCACGTTGGGCAACAATGGCCATTATCTCCCTTATCATCCTCCCGGGGCCCGATCCGCCTGTGGGGAGCGACACTATCTTGGCTGCCATAACACCTGCACTGGCGAGGAATTCTGCAGTGGCGGCTACTCCCTGGCCGCATACCACAGGTGGCGTCACGACAAACTTTCCCAATCACTCCGCTTCCCTTCCTCTGCACGCCTTGGGGCAATGGAACCAGGCAAGGCCATCCGTGACATCTCCTGACCTGACCCGTGATGGCCCGGCAACGAGTAGGTTGACCACCTGACCCATGGGGCTCTGCAGCTACATGGTGACTTTGGCCATGACACAGGTCACATATCCAATGGTTCTTAGATGCCACCACTACATCACAACATAATGCAAATGAATTTAATCACATTGCTAACATTGTTGATGAATCCACTAGCTTAAAAATAAGACAGAAAATTACTAAAAAAAACCATTATGAATGTGGGCTAAAGACTTCTTTTTAGAACCCACTCCTGTCTTTAACAGTATTAAAACCTTTAATCCATACAAAGAGGCCTTTAGAATAGACTTAAAGGGATTGTAAAAAACTTGGCACATGAAAGAAAGCTCTCTAGTACCAGTTTTGGAAGTACCAACCCCAGTGGACTGATTCATTTGAGCTTTGTATTTTTTAAGATGCCTTTCCTTTCTGTCTTGTGATAGTTTCTGACATTTTTGCATCAAATTCTTCTTCAAAAAAAAAAAGACTTGCACATTTTTGGATACTCATTTACAACCCCCTATTCCCAACTTTACCATCATTCATTAGGGACAAATATGGTAACTTGTGTCAAGATAGCAATGGTGCTATTTCAGAATATTTGATTGAAAACTTTCCTAAGGAGAACATGAAAATCTTTTTCTTGATTTACTTGTTACACTTTGTTCTCAATCATAATTACTTAATTTTTTTATGGCACGGACTAGCGACAGACATGTGGAACCGCCATGGCCGCGCCTGCTTATGCCAACCTATTAGAGGAGTTGGTGAGAGAGGAGGGGGTGTACTCATTGAGGCCCTTTAGGGATATCCTTAAATAGTAGAGATTGTTTCATTGCATAGGACCAGTTTGAATGTTTTCTAGACGATCTGAACCAGTAGCCATAGCATATCTGCCTGTCTAATTATCTCTCCAAAATTACTGTAGATTTTATTGGACCTAAAACTCTGTCTTAGGCCCGTTTCACACGTCAGTGAAAAACAGTGACGTTTTTCACTGGCGTGTAAAACACGCACATGTCCCTGCGTGTGCTGTGATTCACGGCACACGTGGGTTGTCTAAGTGCAATCCGGGCTCCGTTCTCTGTGACCCGTGATTGCACTTAGAAAACAACTCACCTGCGCCCGCTCCCGCTGTCCATGGTGCTGATCGCTCCCGCGGTGCAGCATCCGGCCGGCGGTGACCCCCGCAGCAGCTGCTTCCGGGTCGGCTGTGTCGCGCTAAATGTTAAAATGATTTTTATTTTAAAAGCACGTTTTTTTCTGGCACGTGTTTCACGGACCACACCACTGCGTGGTCCGTGGAACATCAGTGATGCCAGAAAAAAATGGACATGTCTCCGTGCGGCAATCACGCACACACGGATACGCCGCACGGAGACACGTGCAGTGAAAAATCACTGATGTGTGAGCAGACCCATTCATTATAATGGGTCTGCATATGTCAGTGATTCTGGTACGTTTTAAAAAAAGCACAATTGTACCAGAATCACTGACATGTGAAAGGGGCCTTAATATTGATAGAACTGATTTTGGGTTATTTGAAAAACTCACGGCAACTAATAGCCTTATATATTTTTCAAGCTTTAACCCTTATCACACCAAAATTGTACTTCCAGTTTGACAGTTTTTGCGATGTCGGTGCAATTGTTTTTAAGAGGCTAAGGGGTGCTTCACACACAGCGAGATCGCTGCCGAGATCGCTGCTGAGTCACGCTTTTTGTGACGCAGCAGTGACCTCATTAGCGATCTCGCTGTGTGTGACACTGAGCAGCGATCTGGCCCCTGCTGCGAGATCGCTGCTCGTTACACACAGCCCTGGTTCGTTTTCTTCAAAGGCGCTCTCCCGCTGTGACACACAGATCGCTGTGTGTGACAGCGAGAGAGCGACAAATGAAGCGAGCAGGGAGCAGGAGCCGGCGTCTGGCAGCTGAGGTAAGCTTGTAACCAAGATAAACATCGGGTAACCAAGGTGGTTACCCGATATTTACCTTAGTTACCAGCCTCTGCAGCTCTCACGCTGCCTGTGCTGCCGGCTCCGGCTCTCTGCACATGTAGCTGCTGTACACATCGGGTTAATTAACCCGATGTGTACAGCAGCTAGGAGAGCAAGGAGCCAGCGCTCAGTGTGCGCGGCTCCCTGCTCCCTGCACACACAGCTAAGCGGTGTGCGCTGGTAACTAATGTAAACATCGGGTAACCATACCCGATGTTTACCTTAGTTACCAGTCTCCGCAGCTTCCAGACGGCAGCTCCGTGCAAGCGCAGCGTCGCTTGCACGTCGCTGCTGGCTGGGGGCTGTTCACTGGTCGCTGGTGAGATCTGCCTGTTTGACAGCTCACCAGCGACCATGTAGCGATGCAGCAGCGATCCTGACCAGGTCAGATCGCTGGTCGGATCGCTGCTGCATCGCTAAGTGTGAAGGTACCCTAACTTTAAATTAGAAGCACAAAAACCAACAAACTATCCAAAGAAAGTTATCTCTAGGGTCTACGAAAAGTCTGACTTCGAACCTATTTGAGTTCCTTCAGCCAAGATATAAACCACAGAATTGAGAGTTAAGACTCATCACCAGATTTAATAACCAATGGGTTGACCTTAAGCAGATTCTTTACTACAGTTTAAAAGTTTAGGGTCACTTACCGTACATATTTCCTTATTTTTGAAAGAAAAGCCCATTTTTTTTTTTTTTCAATGAAGCTAACATTAAATTAAATAGAAATACACACTATACATTGTTAATGTGGTAAATGACTATTCTAGCTGGAAACGTCTGGTTTTTAATGCAATATCTACATAAGTGTACAAGTCTCTGGTCCCTAACAGAAGTTCTGTCGCTTATCCATGTTGTAATAATAATAAAGTTTTATTTCTATAGCGCCAACATATTCCGCAGCGCTTTACAATTCAGAGGGGACATGTACAGACAATTTCAGACAATACAAAAAACAAAATTAAGATACCAGGAGGAGTGAGGGCCCTGCTCATAAGCTTACAGTCTATGAGGAAATAGTGGAGGCACAAAAGGTGAATGGGGGAGAAAAGCTTGTTATATATGGTCCAGCCATCGATTTAATAGGGTATTCAAACCAGCTGCATGAACCCGTCATTGGCCAGAATTTATACAGGTACAGGGGACAAGAATTGGAAGTACATTTTTTGTTATGAAGGGCAGAAAGGGTCTAGATTAGACCAGGGCAGTGAGGTAATAGGCTAGTCTAAAGAAATGCATTTTTAGGGCCCGCTTAAAGGTGTGGATGTTGGGAATTAATCGGATTGCTCTTGATAGTGTGTTCCAGAGCATAGGCGCAGCTCGTGAGAAATCTTGAAGATGGGAGTGGGAGGTTCGAATTGTTGAGGATGTCAGTCTTAGGTCATTAGCAGAGCAGAGGGCACGGGTGGGGTGATAGACAGAGATGAGGGTGGAGATGTAGGGTGGTGCGGAACCGTAGAGAGCTTTGTGAGTGAGAGTTATAAGTTTATGTTGGATTCTGTAGCGGATAGGCAACCAGTGCAATGACTGGCAAAGAGCAGAGGCATCAGTGAAGCGGTTGCAGAGGAAAATGATCCTGGCTAAAGCATTCAGAATGGATTGGAGAGGGGAGAGTTATGTAAATAAAAGCTTATATCCTGACTTTAAATTCTTCAACCATTGGTTTCATAAATTACTCTTTTGAAAGTTGAAACCCTCCCAAATTTGGTTTATTTTATGAAAATAAAGTTGATACAAAGCTGAAATATTGATCATTTAATGAACACAGAAAGGTCAGATTTTGTCAAGACAAAAGTTTTGTCGCCCACAGAAAGTAATGTGAAATTCAAACAAATAATTAACTTCAAATACAAAGATATGTTGCATAACATTGGTGAATGAAGTTGTGGTGCTATTAGAGCCATATTTAATATTTTGTGTGACTTCCATGAGCTTGAAGGACTGAATCCATGCGGTTCAACAATGCTTCATACAATTTAGCTTCATACAATTTATTGATGAAGTCATCAGGAATAGCAAAGAATGCAGTCTTACTTGCCTCCCAGAGTTCATCTATATTCTTTGGTTTTGTCTTCCAAGCTTCCTCTTTCATCCTACCCCAAACATGTTCAATGATGTTCATGTCTGGTGACTGGGCTGGCCAGTCCTTGAGCACCTTGATCTTCTTTGCCAGGAGGAACTTTGTTGTAGAGATGGATGCACCATCCTGCTGCAGAATTTGACCCCTTTTATGATTGGGAATGTAAGAGGTAGCTAATACTTCTTGATATTTTAGGCTATTGATATTTCCTTCCACCTTGCAAATGTTTCGCACACCCCCATACTGAATGTAACCTCAGACCATGATCTTTCCACCATCAAACTTAACTGTTTTCTGGATCCATACGGGCTCCAGTAGGTCTCCTGCAGTATTTGTGGTGGCTGTGGTGTAATTCCACTGAAGATTCATCAGAGAAATCCACCTTCTGCCAATTTTCCAGCGTCCATCTGTTTAGCAGGCTGTGGGACTTGGCAAATGCCACACGGGTTTTTAATTGCCTTTTGTTTAGTGCTGGCTTCTGGGCCCTGATTCAACCATGGAGGCCATTTCGAGACAGAATCCTACAAACTGTTCTAGTTGACACAGGGACTTGAGGTGACCAGGCCTTTTGGAGCTCTGCTGCAGTGGAAGAGGGGCTGGCTTTGGATTTTCTAACCAACAAACATTTCGCCTGAGCAGTTGTCTTGCGGGGGTCTGCTGGACCTGGGCTTGTCAAAACATCTCCAGTCTCTTCAAATCTTTTTTTAATTCTTTGTACTTGACGCTGAGACACATTAAAGGTGCCAGCCACCTCTGCAGTGGATCTGTTCTTCAGCCTCTTGATAATCAAGGCTTTAGTCGCAGGGTAGATTTTTGGCATGTTGTCAGAGGTCAAGTTGCAGTTCAAGTGAAGGTCTGGGGTGATGGGTTTCTTTTATACTCAACAACTAATTAACCAATCATTTAGTGAGCACAGATGAGGATGTAAAATAGGATTGGATGCATTATATGATAAGGCGACAAAACCTTTGTCTTGCTAAAATCTGACCTTTCTGTGTTCATTAAATGATCAATATTTCAGCTTTGCAGCAACTTTATTTTCGTAACCTAAACCAAATCTGGGATGGTTTCAGCTTTCAAAAGAGTAATTTATTAAACCAATGGATGAATTTAAAGTCAGGTTATAAGCTTTTCTTTACATAACATGGATACGCAACAGAACTTCTGTCAGGGACTGTATAAAGGCCCATTTCCAACCACCACCACTCCAGTGTTCTAATGTTACATTTTTGTTTGCTAACTGTGTTAGAAGGCTAATGGATGTTTAGAAAGCCCTTGAAAACCCTTGTGAAAGTATGTTAGCACAGCTGAAAATAGTTTTGCTGATTAGAGAAGCTATAAAACTGACCTTCCTTTGAGCTAGTTGAGAATCTGGAGCATAACATTTGTTGGTTCCATTAAACTCTCAAAATAGCCAGAAAAAGAGAACTTTCATGTGAAACTCGACAGTCTATTCTTGTTCTTAGAAATTAAGGATATTCTATGAGAGAAATTGCCAATAAACTGAAGATTTCCTACAACGGTGTGTACTACTCCCTTCAGGAGAGCACAAACAGGCTCTAACCAGAGTAGAAAGAGAAGTGGGAGGCCACGCAGCACAACTGAGCAACAAGACAAGTACATTAGAGTCTCTAGTTTGAGAAAGCGACGCCTCACAGGTCCTCAACTGGTAGCTTTATTAAATAGTACCCGCAAAACGCTAGTGTCAACATCTAGAGTGAAGAGGCGACTCTGGGATGCTGGCCTTCAGGGCAGAGTGGCAAAGTAGAAACCATATCTTAGACTGGCTAAGAAAAGGAAAAGATTAATATGGGCAAAAGAACACACACATTGGACAGAGGAAGATTGAAAAAAAGTGTTATGGACAGACAAATCGAAGTTTTGAGGGGTTTGGATCACACAGAAGAACATTTGTGAGATGCAAAAAACTGAAAAGATGCTGGAAGAGTGCCTGATGCTATCTGTCAAGCATGGTGGAGGTAATATGATGGTCTGGGGTTGCTTTGGTGCTGGTAAAGTGGGAGATTTGTACAAGCTAAAAGGGATTTTGAATAAGGAAGGCTATCACTCCATTTTGCAATGCCATGCCATACCCTGTGGACAGTGCTTGATTGGAGTCAATTTCATCCTACAATAGAACAATGACCCAATGACACCTCCAAATTATGTATGAACTATTTAGGGAATAAGCAGGCAGCTGGTATTCTATCTGTAATGGAGTGGTCAGCCCAGTCACCAGATCTCAAACCTATTGAGCTATTGTGGGAGCAGCTTAACCGTATGGTACGCAAAAAGTGCCCATCAAGCCAATCCAACTTGTGGAAGGGGCTTCTGGAAGCATGGGGTGAAATATCTCCAGATTACCTCAGCAAATTAACAGCTAGAATGCCAAAGGTCTGCAAAGCTGTAATTGCTGCAAAGGAGCATTCTGTGACGAAAGCAAAGTCTGAAGAAGAAAATTATTATTTCAAGTAAAAATCATTATTTCTAACCGAGTCAATGTCTGGATTATATTTTCTATTCATATTGGAATCATTTGATAAATAAAAGTATGATTTTTCAAGGAAAAGACAAAATTGCCTGGGTGACCCCAACCTTTGAACTGTAGTGTATATCGTTCTCCTTTCCTATCAATGAATTAGACGGTAAATTTCAGACACACACAAATTATTGATCTGAGTGATATTCTGGTTGATCTCAATTTCTCTGATCCTACCATATCTGTGAGTATTGGCCAACAAATTGCACCTTTTTACTGTTTGAAGCAAATTCAGCTTTCCATTTGCTCCCTGTTTTTAAGTCTAGTTTATACAATATGTGTTACCCAGTTTTTTTTCTGGGGGCGGAATTTAGTTTCCAGATGTTTTTGCCTAATTGATCATTTGCGACTTTTCAAAAAGTTGTAAAATTTGTTGCAAACATACCCACATCCACCCAGAGTGATTTTATGTACAACGGAAATTATTGAGCAATTTTTACCAATTAATACAACTATTTGCTCTAAACAGTTGAAAAAATGGTTAAAGATCCCGGAAAGGAGAGGGAGTACCGCCTCTTACATGATGGGGCTTTTCTTTTGATTGCCCAGTATAGTGCAACACCACGTGTGTCATGTCATCGCAATAGCATCAGGCCAGGCCGGCTAATCAAAAGAAGAGCTGCGAACGTCAAGAGAAAAAAGGCGGCACTCCCTCTCCTGTAATGGCTGATGGAATGGGACAACAAATCAATTTGCACTAACTCTAGACACAGGGTAGACAGTTGAATCGATATGGAGCCAAAAACATCACCAAATACTGCAAGATTAAAAAAGTGAACCGTGTCCAAAACAGAAGTGGCTTTCGGGCTCTTGCCCTCTAGACTACTGGATGCCCTCCTACACTCCTCCCTCCCAATCAAACAATCCCCTGCTCTGCACTGACGAGGGGCAATGACAGGGACAGGCCTGAGATTTCGAGCCTTCAGCAATTGTGCTATGTAATCTTCGTCTTGTTACATGATGTTTTGCTGTCATTCACAAGACACATGAGCCGGGCTGATGGAAGCCTGCGGGTTCAGCTCACATCGTGTCACTTGCAATACTCCTGTGACAGGCGTCTCTATGGCAACGTATCATGTTTGTGCTGGTGATAACAGTGGAGCCTACTTCCAGAGCAACCATGCTAGCGTTCGCTGGTTAATTAAAATTGCAGAGCAAATAAAAAACTGCTCCTCTGGTGTGAAATGAAAAAATGGAGAAGGATGCTTGTTTCCTTATGTTTCTCCCGGCCAAAGGGCAAACCACAACCGCAGAGCTCAACGTATAATGACTTGCACATTCTCCAGAATTGTTTTCACTTCATCTGCTCTTGTCCTCTGGCAAAATTAAAAGGTACAGCGTCACATCACATGATTATTTTCACATGAGCTGCATCCAAAGGCTGATACTTGATAAAAAAAAAATCCCTCTCCCTCCCCCGTGAAGAAGTAGAGCGGATTACCATAGAGGCCTTCAGTATTCCGTTACAGTCACTTGCTGACATCCCAGAGTTTTTACAAAGTTCCGGACCTGATGACCTCACCCTTTCCTGACTGGACCGTCCTCCAAGGATGGGTCATCCATCTTGGGCCTTGCCTCTCATAGATGTGACTCTTAAGACCCTCATAGACATTAGATGAAAATGTGGCAATGAACGATCATGTGTCAATGGCCACAAAATATATCGACTAATATGGGATATTTTTCTGTGAATGATACAAAAATCTAACATGAAAGACTTTTTTATTGATCATGAAATGTTCACCCATCAGCCGATATTCAATTGTTATGATTGAAATTGGCCACTTCTTTCAACCTTAAAGGGCTTGTCCAGTAAAATAAAGTTATCATCTATGAAAACTATGTGACCTTTTCTTCCTGTTACTTAATGGGAAGGCAGGTCAGACAACCGATTGCCTGTCACGGTCATCTCCCTGTTTTTGGAGACTAGTGACAGCCTCTCATCTCTATTGGCTTATCCACATTTAAATGTGGTTTTGTTTCCTACAGTACCTAAATGGTTAATGTCAGGTTTTCTGCTGGAAGCTCTAGCTGAGTGTGTCAGCTGCAGTGGCTTTGTAGTCACGTTCTTCAGGTTTAGATAGAGGTGTTACCCAGCAATCCCTGCTGAAGATACAAAGCCATTTGTTCTCTGGCCGCATTGGTGTGAAGGCTTGTTACTGCATTTGGACTTTATCCTTTGTTGTTTTCCCTTGTTCGTCTTTCCTTTCCCTGTGTGTATTAGTGGACCTAGAGTCTACCACAAAACAACACACTAGCCAGGGCCACTACAGGGCTTTTCTTAGGGTCTCAGATTCCTGTTTGGCGACAGTTGAGGAGACTGTATAGGGCCTGGTTAGGCCTGGTGAGGTGCGTAGGGTCAGCAGCAGGTGAGTGCAGGAGGTCCCCATCTACCCCTCACACTAGAGCTAGGGTCCACTGTTGTTATTGTGTCCCCAGTGTTCCCCTCTACCTGTTGTACTGCTGTTTGTATTTTTGTCATGCGTCCAGACATCGGTTGGTCTGAACGTGTCTGCTACGTGTCAACATTTGACACTGCCACTCTATTATTTCTCTATGGGGTTGCCAGTAGAGGGCACCTCTCGGTAGCCCCTTAAGGAATAAATGGAGCGGTTGTTGGACTTACACACTACCGCTGTATATCAACAAGAATAAAATGTCCCTGTCCTTCTAATCATTCAACCCCACTAATCAAAAAGTTCTCACCTATCCTTTGGATAGGTGCTAACTGTTTTTCACCAGAGAGTCCCTTTAATCTAATGTGTATGAGATCCTTGGAGGTGCTACAAATTTTCTCCCATCTCATATATATTCACTTGATTTAACATTGTGAGCACTGGTAATTAAGGTGTTGGATTTTCTCCTTCAGTAGCAGATTCTGTCCTTAGAGTACCACTCCAGCATCTTATTTTATTTCACTGCTGGAGTGGTATCACTAGTGTATGTGTGGTGCCCTCGACAAGCCAGGGGCCACAGAGAACAACACCTACACACCCCACACTCCCGGTCAGGCACACCGAAGTCAGACACAAACCCTTGTTGCCAGGCGGTTGGCCCCGCCCACCAAGGAGTACACAGTCCTGGAGGCGGGAAAAGCAGGAGAGATGAGTTGAGGAGTGGAGAGAGATCAGTTTGAGAGTGGAGAGTGGAAGGAATGAAAGTGGTAGTAGAGCAGACTGAGGTTGGTCCGGGTGTGTGGCCCGGACGGATCAGCAAGGTTGGCAGAGGGAGGAGAACTAACATCAAAGCTGCTCCCCGTCACCGCTCCCGGGATCTCCGTCCAGAGCAGCGGTGGTGTCACCAACTTCACCCCAACCGTGGGTGGCGTCACGGACAATCTCAAACCCCCACAATCAATCCCCAACCTTTTCACTCATGGGCGAGGAGCGCCGCTCGAGTCCCCAGGATCCGGCCCACCGCTCGAGCCACCACCGACCAGCCGCAGCCACAGCAGCCGCGGCCGGACCCGAGCAGTGGGAGAGCGCAGCGTCCCCTCCTCCGCCCGCAACATATGTTACCTGCCTAAAGTAGAATAGTGACCGATCGCCATCTTCTGGTTCTCATAGACTTACATTGAGAGTTTGGGACTGTTAGATGTGACATCTAGTAACTCAGGAGCTGCAGTCACAAATTGGCGGAACAGGACTGGAGCGGTAGCGGCAAGAGCAGAAGATGGTGGCTGGTTAGTGTTTTACGAAGGATAAGGAACAGACATTAGTGTTACCACTAGGGCAGTGAAATAAAAACAAAAGTGCTGCTTTAAGTCTGAGTACAGACAGCCATATATCATGGTTTGTATATGGACCACAATGCAAAGACAGAACATAAAATACGCCATCTGAACCACTTTATCTACTCTAAGTTAAAGAGAATCTGTCAGCAGGTTTTCGGTATGTTATGTGAGGGCAGCATAATGTAGGGGCAAAAAGCCTGATTCCAACAATGTCTAATTTTACTGTGCTGCTTGGTGCAGTTTTGATAGAATCCCTGTTTTTTCTGCTGTAGATGCAGCAGTGCTATAAATTCTGAGCTGTGTATAACCCCGCCCACACTCCTAATAGGAAGCTTTCTGTGGACACTGTGAATTGTCAGCAAGCTGCTAATCAGTGGTGATTGTGGGGTTACACATAATAACCTGATCTGCACATGAGAACTAGTCCTATAGTTACTCTCCTGCTAAAAAACACTGATAGTATTGAAACTATAGCACACAACCTAATAGCCTAATAAGTGACAACCCTGGAAAAAGGGGCTCTTGCTCTATGTATGCTGCTCGCAAACTAAATTGCAAAAACCTACTGAATGATTCCCTTTGAAGAGGTCACATGACATAAAGGGTTTTTCCCACAAAGTTAATTTTAAAGTTACTTTTAATCAATAGATCTTGGAATAATAATAATTTCGATGTGATTAAAAAAAATGTTCCTGTGCTGATATAATCTTATATATGTTCCCCTGCTATGTACTGTGTAATGGCTGTGTCAGACCGTACAGCTGGGTTGCCAACTGTCCAAAAATTCCAGGACAGTCCATAAAAATCCTGCAATTTTTTGTCCTGTCTGTAAAAAATTTTAAGCCGTTCATGATTTTTTTTTAAAGCCATAGAAACATACAAATCATTTTGGCTGCAATTATTATCATTTTACAGTTTTCTGTAAATACAGCCAATGCCCACATATCAGACCTATATGCTGTAGACTTGTATTACTTATAATAATAATTTCTTATGGTTTTCCAATATATTGGTAAATAATATTTTGATATGCTGTCCAGAAAAAGTAAAAAATCAAGTTGGCAACCCGTCCGTACAGAGACATGGTCTGATCATACCACATCTCCTGGGCCGGGGAGGAAATAATATAGTATAAAGACATTTTAGCATGGGATAATAGCTGATTCTTTTTGTGAGGTAAAACACCTTAACCCAGCAGGAAGTACGCCGCCGCCTCGAAATCACTAAGGTTGACAAATCTCCGGGCCCGGATGGCATACACCCCAGAGTACTACAGGAATTGAGTTCTGTGATAGATAGACCATTATTTTTAATCTTCTCAGATTCCTTAATAACAGGGTCGGTACCGCAGGACTGGCGCATAGCAAATGTGGTGCCAATATTCAAAAAGGGGACAAAAACTGAGCCGGGAAATTATAGGCCGGTAAGTTTAACCTCTACGGTTGGTAAAATCCTTGAGGGGTTCTTGAGAGATGCTATACTGGAATATCTCAAGAAAAATAACCTTATGACAGAGTATCAACATGGGTTTATGAGGGATCGATCCTGTCAAACTAATTTGATCAGCTTCTATGAAGAGGTAAGTTCAAGCCTGGACCAGGGAAATGCAGTGGATGTTGTGTATATGGACTTTTCAAAAGCTTTTGATATGGTGCCACACAAAAGGTTGGTACATAAAATGAGAATAATGGGGATAGGGGAAAATATGTGTAACTGGGTTAAAAACTGGCTCAGTGATAGGAAACAAAGGGTGGTTATTAATGGTACGTACTCGGACTGGGTCTCAGTTCATAGTGGGGTACAACAGGGGTCAGTATTGGGCCCGCTTCTTTTCAACATATTTATAAATGACCTTGTTGGGGGCATGCGGAGTAGAATTTCAATATTTGCAGATGATACTAAACTCTGCAGGGTAATCAATACAGAGGAGGATAATTTTATATTACAGGGAGATTTATGTAAATTGGAGGATTGGGCTGAGAAGTGGCAATTGAAGTTTAATGTAGATAAATGTAAGGTCATGCACTTGGGTAGAGGAAATAACATTTATGATTATGTACTTAATTGTAGAACACTGGGTAAAACAGACACAGAGAAAGACTTGGGTGTATGGGTGGATGGTAAACTTCACTTTAGTGGCCAGTGTCAGGCAGCTGCTGCCAGGGCTAATAAAATAATGGGATGTATTAAAAGAGGTATAAGTGTTCATGAAAAAAATATAGTTCTACCTCTGTACAAGTCACTAGTGCGACCGCACTTAGAATACTGTGTACAATTCTGGTCACCGATATATAAGAAGGACATAGCTGAACTGGAGAGGGTGCAGAGAAGAGCGACCAAGATTATTAGAGGAATGGGGGGGCTGCAATACCAAGACAGGTTATTAAACTTGGGGTTATTTAGTTTGGAAAAACGAAGGCTTAGGGGGGATCTAATCACAATGTATAAATATATGAGGGGACAGTACAGAGACCTTTCCAAAGATCTTTTTACACCTAGGCCTGTGACTGGAACACGGGGGCATCCGCTACGTCTGGAGGAAAGAAGGTTTAATCATAATCACAGACGAGGATTCTTTACTGTACGAGCAGTGAGACTATGGAACTCTCTGCCGCATGATGTTGTAATGAGTGATTCACTACTAACATTTAAGCAGAGCCTGGATGCCTTTCTTGAAAAATGTAATATTACCAGTTATGTATATTAGATTTTATGACAGGGTATTGATCCAGGGAACTAGTCTGATTGCCGGATGTGGACGAAGGAAGGACATTTTTTCCCCATTGGAACTTGTTTGCCACATTGGGGTTTTTTTTTTTGCCTTCCTCTGGATCAACATGTTAGGCTACGGGTTGAACTAGATGGACTTAGAGTCTCCCTTCAACCTTAAAAACTATGATACTATGATCATGAAGTGATGAGCCAGGGAGGCCTCTGGCTGTGTAGTCGTGGCAGCAGTGAATTCAAGGCACACCCCTTGCTCCATCACTCCTTCAATGTCGGGGACTGACTTGGTGGGACAATGGGTGTCAGTATCTTCGTCGAAAGGTACACAAACAGTCCTCAGGCAGAAGTTGATGCCAATAAAAGATAACATTTATTTTTCACAGATACAATCCGGTCAGCAGATTTCGGCAATTCCTGTGGAGCTGGGGACAACCTGCCCAAACGCGCCCTCTAGTGGGGATATGCCCTGGGTACTCCACTTCTCCGGGCTCCCACTCCTAGGTCAAGCACACACCGGACCCACACCAGCGGAATCAGACCTTGAGGTTGCGTACTCCTCCGTTGCTCCGGCGTCCCCTGATGTTCCGCTCATACACACTGCCACCGATGGTCACACACTGCTGTCCCGGATCCGACTACCTTCCACACACACAGCCCTTCCCTAGCCATCCGGCCGACTCCTCCTCCCCGGTGGCAACAGCCGTCCCACCCGGCCACTAGGGGGTGCCCTAACACTATAATACAATACAATATTAAAATACAACACTTTTATTAATAACATTTCCGGTCTTTCAGTAGGGGTTATGAGCACCCACTACATGCCTCCCCTCTTAAAATCCGAGCCTCCCGGCAAGGCTCTTAACTATAAACACACATTAAAACATAAAAACCTTTTAGGTCAGTCCACAACAACAGCGGCACCAGTTCAGCGGCGCTCCCGGTCTTTAGGGGCGCTCGGAGGCGCAGCAGCGCTCCCGGTCTCTAGGTAGCGCCCGGAGGCTCAACAGCACTCCCGGTCTTAGATGGCGCCCGGAGGCTCAACAGCGCTCCCGGTCTTTAGGTGGCGCCCGGAGGCTCAACAGCGCTCCCGGTCTTTCGATGGCGCCCGGAGACGCAACAGGTATAAGAACTAGCAACAAAACTTCTGCCGGTTAAACAACAGCACCGGACTTCAAACAGGTTGACTGTAGGGATTTACTCTGGGGGCCAGGACCGCTTCCACTCCTCCGCCTGTGCCTGTATGTAGGCTCCCAGAGACTGTCCCGGCTGGCGGCGTATCCTCCGGAAGGACACGGGGGCAAAAGGTGGCTCCGCCGACGCAGCTGCTTCTGCTCCCGGCGGTGGTGATGGCGTCACTGCCCGGGGTGGTTGTGGTGCAGGTGGCGGCACATCTAGGACGATGACCGGCTTGTTGGTTACGCTTTGGGTCACCGCTACCACTGGGGGAACCTTCTCCGGGTCAGCGGTCGGGCCAGATGATGCTTCCGGGGCAGCGGACAAGATGCGCCGGGAATGAGAGGGCGCGGACGGGACCGGTCTTGGATGGCTCCGGCGCCGCTCCTGCTGCTCCTCCCACTCCAGCTCCTGCTGCCACTGTTCCGCTTCCCGGGCGGTCGGCATCCGGGAGACGCCAACGGCAAACAGGCCGCGACTTCCTGCGTCCGGCAAGAATTGGACTTTCTCGCCCGGCCAAAGTGTATGGAGTCGTTTGGGCAGCCCCTCCACATCCAGATGGACTCTATTATAGAAGTAGTCGTCTCCGGTCTCTACTTCTCGGATGAACCCGTATCCCTCCTGCTGGTTAAACTTTACTACCACTCCGGTGGTAAACTGCAGGGCCAGCTCCTCGCCGCCGGGACCGGACAACATTTCCCGGACGACGGTTTCAGCCATCAGGCATTCTCTGACAGGGTCGGGTACCGGGGATGGAGCTCTGGGGTGCTGCACAGGGGAGGGGATGATGACCGGATCCCACACGAAGCCCCGGTGATCTTCCTCCAGCTGTTCAGCTAGCTCTTCGGCCGGCACTCCATATGAGGCAGTTGGGGTAGCAGTGAGGGCGCCCAGCTGTGGGGTCTCCCAAGGGGCACGTGTGGCATACGTGGCCCGGACCTCCGTGATCGTGCCTCCGGTCTTTGCATCCCACGTAGTCTTCCAGGACACCTTCTCGGGCCGCGTGGAACCTCCCGGTCCGATCGGCAGGTCCACAAGGGATGCCTCGCTGGCGGCAGCAAACTTAGGCCGTCCCCGGCCTAGGCTAACCAGAGCCATGGTGGTGGCCAGCTCTTCCGGTTGTCCCGACATATCCATCTCTGTCTCTGTCTCTACTTGCTGTACAACCAATGGCGGTGGCGTCAACGCTGAGACTGAGGAAAGAGGAGGCGGGCCTTTGTTTCCCGCTCTTAAACAGAATCCTCCCCCGGCCTCACGCGTCATCTTGACTCCTCCGCGGCGGTACTTCTTTTTCTTCCGAACACCGCCCACTTCGTATGTCTTCAATGCCCTGGAACTGGCGCCTCCCCTCTTTGGGCGGAGTACTCTGTGCCTCTTCCTCGGCACCGGCCAGCCCCAGGCTCTTCTTTCGGCGCCATCTTTTCGCGCCTTTTCTTCCTCAGCTTCACAGATAACGGCCCTCTCGCCGCCATCTTGTGCCCGGTCCAACGCCTTGGGCACTTCTTCCTCCCACCATGGGACTGGAAATCTTCTCTCATAGCCCGGATACGGTGCACTCGGCACTACTTGATCTCCGGCTTCTTGGGTTCCTGGCAGGGGAATCGCATCCTGCCGACTACGCCACATGAAGTGATGAGCCAGGGAGGCCTCTGGCTGTGTAGTCGTGGCAGCAGTGAATTCAAGGCACACCCCTGGCTCCATCACTCCTTCAATGTCGGGGACTGACTTGGTGGGACAATGGGTGTCAGTATCTTCGTCGAAAGGTACACAAACAGTCCTCAGGCAGAAGTTGATGCCAATAAAAGATAACATTTATTTTTCACAGATACAATCCGGTCAGCAGATTTCGGCAATTCCTGTGGAGCTGGGGACAACCTGCCCAAACGCGCCCTCTAGTGGGGATATGCCCTGGGTACTCCACTTCTCCGGGCTCCCACTCCTAGGTCAAGCACACACCGGACCCACACCAGCGGAATCAGACCTTGAGGTTGCGTACTCCTCCGTTGCTCCAGCGTCCCCTGATGTTCCGCTCATACACACTGCCACCGATGGTCACACACTGCTGTCCCGGATCCGACTACCTTCCACACACACAGCCCTTCCCTAGCCATCCGGCCGACTCCTCCTCCCCGGTGGCAACAGCCGTCCCACCCGGCCACTAGGGGGTGCCCTAACACTATAATACAATACAATATTAAAATACAACACTTTTATTAATAACATTTCTGGTCTTTCAGTAGGGGTTATGAGCACCCACTACAATACTATGATACATTTCCCTGCCCTTTTAAAAAAATGTTTTACCGCAAATAAAGAATTATTTGCGATCCCGTGCCGTAATGTCTGTATACTTTTTTCCTTCCTCCGCTGCCCAGGAGCTGTGGTATGATCGGACCATGTCCCTGTACGGTCAGACACGGCCATTACACAGTACACAGCAGGGGCACATATATAAGATTATCTCAGCACAGGAACATTTTTTTAAACACATCCAGCTATAGAACTTATTATTATTCCAAGATTTATTAATTAAAATGAACTTTGTGGGGAAAAACCCTTTTACGTTTGTGCCACTACTTTAGATTATCTTGTCTATTCTTTACTATATCAGTTTTTAACTTATTTTATAATCATTTGTAGAATTGATGGACAAATGTCTCCTTGTATTCGTTATCCTCCTATTCCTCACATTTTAAAGAAGACTTATAACTAGGTCAAAAGTGGCCAGTATTTGTTCTTATTTTATTACTGATTTTTGTTAAATCTTTTTATTTAGGGCTTTTTAGGCTATTTATGAGGGCATGGCTCACAGCGTGATTATGCAGAGCAGCCTAAAGACACACTTCCTTGGTAAAGACCATAAAAAATAGCACTAAATACCAAGGTCCATATTTCGAGAACCTTATTAGGCTGCATGCCCACGATCAGGGTTCACAGCGTTTTGGACGGAGCTTGTTTTCGATGCATCCAATACACTGCATTGTACAGTACAAGCACAGTGGATGGGATCTCCAAAAATCTTGTATCTACTGTGCATGTACTGCGCGCTGAGTAAACTGTACTGCGGTGCAGCTTCTCAAGCCGCAAGCATGTCAATTCTTTGCTGTGGAGATGCGAGTGTCCTCCACAGGGGGAACACAGAGAGACCACAACTGCCTGAGCCTGGATCGTGGGTGCAAGAAGCTGCAATCTACTGCATTCTCCTGCGGAGGAGACTCACAGCCCCGCAGGCCAGGACCCGCCGAGTCCAGGATGCAGTGGGTCCTGATAGTATGCACATACCCTTAGGAACTAAAAAAAATCAAAAAATACTTATGGGAGTGATACATAAAAAATTAATCCCATACGGATACCTTCGTGCATGTAGAGTCTATGGAATTGGCATTTAAATGACAATGGGGCTTATCTTCATGTGGACCTGTTGGTGCGTCCGCAGCAGAAAATGAAGTGTCAGTTTTTTTGCTGAAAAAAAGCTCAAGTGTAGATAACTACAGTATAATGGGGCAGATTAATCGAATTTATAGATTGGACAGTTTTAAAATGCATTTTTCAAAGTAGCTCATGATGACTGATAAAGCCGACACATTGTTAGATGGTCACCTCCCACCACCTATTAGTTGTCTTACTTTGTAGCAAAATTTTTAACCTAATTTTGGAGCAATTTTTGGGGCACAGTGTTGCAACTCGGGTCATGATGACCCTTTTTACTAATCCACATGCCATCTGTAACAAGTTTAAAAAGTGGCTAAAACATAATAAATTACCGTATGTGCATAGCATATTAGGCCCGCAACACACATCTGTGCCTCCGGTACATGTTTGGTACGTTTTTGCACGTACCGGAGACACGGAGACACGGAGACCCATGTTATTCTATGGTTGATGGCACACACGCGTAAAATCACACGGAACATGTGTCCGTGTGATAAGTACGTGTGTGCGTTTTCCCGCACGGACAACATATCCGTTTTTGGCGGCCAGCACGCAGGCACGGACCCGCTAAAGTCATTGGGTCCGTGCCTGCACGGACAGCACACAGAGCATGTCCGTGTGCAGCACATTTCGTCCGTGTGCGTTTTTAAAAGAGCGATTTTTTTTTTATTTTTTTTTTAATTAAAGTCAGTCTACTTACCTTTTTTTCTGCTGTTCTCAGTCATACTTACATTGGCGCTCGGTCTTTTTCTTCCCCCAGCTCATACTTACCAATCCCCGATCACCAGCGCAGCGAGGAACAGCTGTGCCGAAAATACGCAGCTTCAATTCATTTGAAAATGCCGGCCGCTCATTACTCAATATCATATTCCCTGCTTCCCCCGCCCACAGGCGCCTATGATTGGTTGCAGTTACACACGCCCCCACGTTGAGTGACAGCTGTCTCACTGCACCCAATCACAGCCGCCGGTGGGGGTGTATATACTGTGCAGTGAAATAAATAAATAATTAATTAAAAAAAATTTGATACCAGCCAAGATAAAGCCATACGGCTGAAGGCTGGTACTCTCAGGATGGGGAGCCCCACATTATGGGGAGCCCCCCCAGCCTAACAAT
The DNA here is from genome assembly GCF_048569485.1 of Anomaloglossus baeobatrachus. Taxonomy (NCBI): domain Eukaryota; kingdom Metazoa; phylum Chordata; class Amphibia; order Anura; family Aromobatidae; genus Anomaloglossus; species Anomaloglossus baeobatrachus. Next base: position 430,381,059 of record NC_134357.1, on the reverse strand, counting down.
ATCAGCCAGCAGCCACCCGGAATTGCCGCATACAATAGATGCGACAGTTCTGGCACTCTACCCGGCTCTTCCCGATTTGCCCTGGTGTGTTGGCAATCGGGTTAATAAGGAGTTATTGGCAGCCCATACCTGCCAATAAGTCCAAGATTAATCATTGCAGGCGTCTATGAGACACCCCCAATGATTAACCTGCAAGTTAAAGTAAATAAACACACACAGTGAAAAAATCCTTTATTTCAAATAAAAAACAATAACAAATTTCCTCTTTCACCAATGTATTATGCCCCAAATACCCATCCATGTCCGGCGTAATCCATGGAGGTCCAGTGTCGCTTCCAGCTCTGCTACATGAAGGTGACAGAAGCTACAGAAGAACACCGCCGCTCCTGTCACCTCCACGCAGCAACTGAGGTGAGCCGCGCGATCAGCGAGGATGTCACTCAGGTTACTCGCAGCCACCGCTGGATCCTCCAACTGTGACAGCAAGTCGCCCGAGTGACAGCGATGAAGTCACAGGTGAGTTGCGGTCTCGGGTGGAGGATCCAGCTAACCACAGGTAACCTGAGTGACGGCAGCGCTAAGAGCGCTGCTCACTTCAGTCAATCAGGGGATTAGCGGTCACCGGTGAGTCCTTTATGGGTGACCGCTAATCAGTACACGACACAGAGCCGCAGTATGAGGATGAAGTCGGGTGAAGTTCACCCGAGTTCATTTCACCACTTTATTAACCCCTCAAAAACACCTCCAGGTCCGACGTAATCCACGCAAGGTCCCCCGACGCTTCCAGCTCTGCTACATCTGAAGCTGACAGGAGCAGCAGTAGAACACCGCCGCTCCTGTGAGCTCCATGCAGCAACTGAAGTGAGTCGCGCGATCAGCTGTGCTGTCACTGAGGTTACTCTCGGCCACCGCTCTCCGGTCGAGGACTGCAGCTGTGGCCGTGAGTAACCTGAGTGAAAGCACAGCTGATCGCGCGGCTCACTGCAGTCACTCAGGGGATTTGCGATCACAGGTGAGTCCTTCACGTGTGACCGCAAATCAAGCCGAGGCAAACGCACAGAGCCGCGCAATCACAATGAAGTCAGGTGAAGTTCATTCTGATCGCGCGGCACTGTCCGCAGTCAGCCATGACAGTGACAGTGCGGTCCCACTCGGCTCAGCTCCAAGTCTTTGGGGATGCTGCAGAGCCGAGTGGGTGCGTTCTGTGAAAAATGTGCGTTCTGGATGCTTTTCCCATTCTGTCTATGGCAGAGAAAGCATCCAGAAGGCATGAATTCTCACCAGAAATGTCCGCACTTTGCGTTCTGCCGAATGCGTCTCAGAACGCAGCTTTTTCGGCTGCGTTCTGAGACGCAAACGCAGTGACTTACACGCTGCAGAATAGAACGCAAAGTGCGGTCTCAGCCTAAGGGTATGACCGCACTTTGCGTCGTCCTAGTTGCATTTCTAAACACACGTTTTGGAATTAATTGATTTGGCCAAAGATGCCTTTTTCAGAAATTCAGCGCTAAATACGCATGCGTATTTACCGCGTTTTAGATACGTTTTCAGCGCTATTTACATGCTTTTTCCCTTACGTTTTGACAGATGCGTTTTGAACATCAAGACACTGCTAAACGCAAAACATATATAATTTTTGAATTATTTAAGAAAATAGTTATATTTCATTAAATTATAGCGGTTTTATAATATTTATTGCTAAAATAGCAATAAAATCATAATTTTCAATAATTTAATTGTCGGACTATGTGTGTGTGTGTAAAGGGACATATTATTCCATTATTTTAATGTCTGAAAAGCATGCGCTTTTGAAGTAAAAAACGCATGTTTTCAACACCTAAAACGCAGGTAAAACGCTGGAATTTTGATGTTTGTTGCTTTTTGCTACTTCTCATTGACTTCAATGTTAGCAAAACGCAGCCCAAATGGCAAAAACAATTGACATGCTGCTTCTTTGAACGCATGGTTTTTGCCACAAATTATGCAAATTAAACGCAGCGTTTTAAAACGCAAAGTGGGGTCTAGAAATCTACATTTTCCATAGACTATTATGGAAAAGCAAAACGCATTCCTTTTGGCATGAAAACGCTGCAGTTCAAAACGGACCTAAAAAGCAGCTGAAACGCAGGTGGAAACGCAAAGTGCGGTCATGGCTATGTGTGCACGCTGCGTTTTTTTACCGCGTTTTTGAGGGGCGTTTTTGTGCGTGTTTGGGCTCAAAACTACATGACTTTGCTTCCCCAGCAAAGCCTATGAGATTTTTTTTGTTGTCCGCACAGTGAAGTTTTGCGTGGCTCCGTTTTTGAGCTAAAAACAAAATATTCATGTCAATTCTTTTCTGCATTTATCTGCATTTTTCCACCCATGCAATGCATTGCAAAAACACAGCAAAACGCAGTAAACAAAAACGCAGCAAAACGCTGCCAAAACCGCAAAAAAACGCAGTAAAACGCGATGCGATTTTACCGCTGCGTTTTTGCTGCAAGTGCGTTTTTTGCACAAAAACGCAACGTTTAAAAAACGCAGCATGCGCACATAGCCTTAGAACCCTCGATGAAAGCTTCATACACATGCATCAGTAATATGGCTGCACATATGAGCATGTAATATACTTGCCTAAAATGTGCCTAAAGGCTACTTTACACGCTGCGATATCGGTCCCGATATCGCCAGCGTGGGTACCCGCCCCCATCTGTTGTGCGACACGGACAAATCGCTGCCCGTGCCGCACAACATCGCGCAGACCCGTCACACATACTTACCTGCCCGGCGACGTCGCTGTGACCGGCGAACTGCCTCCTTTCTAAGGGGGCGGTCCGTGCGGCGTCACAGCGACGTCACCGAGCGGCCGCCCAATAGAAGCGGAGGGGCGGAGATGAGTGGCGGGAACATCCCGCCCACCTCCTTCCTTCCTCATAGCGGCCGGGAGGCAGGTAAGGTGAGGTTCCTCGTTCCTGTGGTGTCACACATAGCGATGTGTGCTGCCGCAGGAGCGATGAACTACATCGTTACTGCTGCAGTAACGATAATCGAGAATGGACCCCCATGTCACCGATGAGAGATTTTGCACGTTTTTGCAACGATGCAAAATCGCTCATCGGTGTCACCCGCAGCAACATCGCTAATGCGGCCGGATGTGCGTCACAAATTCCGTGACCCCAACGACTCCGCATTAGCGATGTCACAGCGTGTAAAGCCCCCTTTAGGCTAGTTTCACACTTGCGTTGAACGCCATCCGTTGCATTGCGTTGTGTGACGGATGCAACGGATGCGTTGCATATAATGGCACAACGGATGCAACGGATCGTACAAAACAACGAAAAGCTTTTTTTTTTCTTCTTTTTTTTTATTTTTTTTTTTCTTCTTTACAGTTTTACCGGCAGCAGACTATTGTGAACAATCAGCTGATCACCCTGATCGCTCTCACATGCCGGCGGCCGGGCGCTCAGCTGATCGCTCTCACATGCTGGCGGCCGGGCGCTCAGCTGAGCGCTCTCACATGCCGGCTGCCGGGCGCTCAGCTGATCGCTCTCACATGCTGGCTGCCGGGCGCTCAGCTGATCGCTCTCACATGCCGGCGGCCGGGCGCTCAGCTGAGCGCTCTCACATGCCGGCTGCCGGGCGCTCAGCTGATCGCTCTCACATGCCGGCTACCGGGCGATCAGCTGAGAGCTCTCACATGCCGGCTGCCGGGCGATCAGCTGAGAGCTCTCACATGCCGGCTGCCGGGCAATCAGCTGATTGCTCTCACATGCCAGCGGCCGGGCACTCAGCTGAGAGCTCTCACATGCCAGCGGCCGGGCGCTCAGCTGAGAGCTCTCACATGCCAGCGGCTGGGCTCTAAGCTGAACGTTCGGCCACCGAGAGACAAAATAAAGTTTCTGTGATAAAAAAAAAAAAAAAAAAAGATGAGCATGCGCAGTGAAAAATAGAGGATTCCGCCGCTCAAAAAACGTTACATGCTGCGTTCCTTCCGCCCGGCGGACACAATGCAGCGTCGGCCAGCGGAAGCAATGCAGGTACTTTTGGCACAATCCGTCATCCATACAAGTCTATGGGAAACAGCGGAATCCGTTAACGGATTCCGCTGTTTTCCAAAAGGGCGGGTTGTGACGGAAGGAAAAAAACGCAAGTGTGAAAGTACCCTTAGCCAAAACGTTAGCTATTCTGTTCCATTGGATTAGATCATGAATTGCCATTCATATGACACAACACAACTGTCCCGTAGCTGTTAGATATATTAGGTTTCTGGGGTACACACCAATGGAAAAAATGGAAAAATAAAGTTCTATTAGGACCTACCAGGACGGAAGAGTGATCATTACCAAGAACTATATCTGTAGGTAACAGATAAACCCTCTAAAAGAATATCAATGCATGAAATAAGTATCAGGGGGTAACAATGTGTGATGAGAGTCTGAAGTGACCTTTTCATTGCTCTCATTCTGCTTTTTTTATATTTTTCCTCCAATTACACAAATCTTTACAGAAAAATAAAATTTTGTCTCCAAAAAGTATAGCGTTGGCCCTTTCACTGCATTTTTGTAAAAACATAAACTGGGCCATTCTCACTTGGAGGATATCAAAAAGCTCCAGAACTTTGCTTTAACTAAATAGTTCTTGTCATTCACACCTTTTCTTTTTATGTTACTTCTAAAGGGAATGTCAGCCTTTGGAAGACTTCTTGAGAAATAACGCTCCGCTTCTGGGTGGGGGTCATCTCCGGGACCTAAAACATTTAGCTGTTCTGCCAAGCTGTGAGGTTTGTTTTCCCGACATCAGCAAACAAGTACAACTCCAAATATTCTTATTGCTGCGTATATGTCCAGAAATATGTGCACCCCCCCTCCTAAAGATTGAACAGAATCAAGTTCACAATGATGACATCTCTACCGACAAATATTAGGTTTTGTTTGTGTCGCGGGCGGAGGGGACGTGCTCGCCAATGCTCGGGTACGGGGCTTCTGCTGCTGCTGCTCGGTGGCTCGAGCGGTGAACCGGACCCGGGGACTCGAGCAGCGCTCCTCACCCGTGAGTGAAATGGGGATGGTATGTTTAGGGAGATTGTTCGTGATGCCATCCATGGGACGTGGTGATAATGGCACCACCGCTGCTGGTAACGGGGATCCCGGGAGAGATGGTAGGGTGCAGCTGAGATGTTGTCCCCTCCGTGAGTAGGGGGGTTGGTGATCCCGGGGCCCGGTGGTGTGACGGGGAGGCCGGATGGCTGGGGTGCAGGGACTGCGCGGCGCGGTGCTGGACGGCACTGGTGTACTCACTCAGACAATCACTGACAGAGTCGTAGGTAAACCAAAACGGCCGGATGGACGGGTCCCGCAGCCGGCTGCAGTGTTGTTGTTGTGCTCTCCCCGGACGGCTGATGGTGGCTGTCTTTCCCTGCACCTTTGAGAATGTTCTTGACTCCTGTGGTTGCCCACCGGTAGTCTGCTCCCCGGCGTATAGGTGCCGTAGGAGCCCGTTTTGCCCGCAGGCGCTGGCCCTTGGATCTCTAGCCTGTGGCGGTGGCTGTATATCCTCTCTGGGTGGACGGTTGCCTTTAATCGGGACTTAGTAGTTGGGAAACCCCTGGGGTTCCTGTCACATTCGGATTTGACTATTGATGGCGGCTTCAAGCCTGGTCGGGGTCCGATGGCCCTGCCTGTGTGTTTAGCTTCACTCTGTTCCCCGGTCCGGTACCGGCAGGCCGACGCCCGACCCCGGTCTTTACGGCTCTGCGGAGTTCCACCAACTCCTGCAGACGGCCACCACCGTGTGCCAACCTTGCTGTCAGTGTCTGGGCTCCAACCCAGACACCTCAAGTGTTCACTCCTCTCACTTTCACCTCCAAGACTGAACTGACACCTTTCCCGCCTCCAGGCCTGTGAACTCCTCGGTGGGTGGGGCCAACCGCCTGGCTCCACCCCACCTGGTGTGGACATCAGACTCTGGAGGGAGGCAACAAGGGTTTTTGGTTTGGCTGGTGTAACTGCCTAGGGTGGGGGTGTGTGTGTTGGTATGTATTTGACTACCTGGCTTGTCCAGGGCGTCACACTCCCCCTTGGTAAAACACAGACCATCCGCGGGCTGCCCGTCCATCACCGGTTTTATTTTTCAAAACTGTAAAAAGATAAATAACATATTAAAACTTCAACATACGCATATTTTCAAGTCTTCCCTTACGGAAGGTGCATTACTTTTAACGTTTCAAACATTTTTTTATTAAACGGACGGGTTCATGGTCATCCGCTCTCCCACCCAAATAACCTAATCCTTGATGCTGCTCCTAAGAAACAGGCAGCACCCCTCTTCCCCAGTTCTGGTCCAGGTTACCCGAGTGGGAACGGGTACGGTGTCTCGCTCGTGGCCTTATGGACACAAGTCCAGGCCTGACCATGAGTTTAAGGCTGAGACCGCACTTTGTGTTTCCACCTGCGTTTCAGGTGCTTTTTAGGTCCGTTTTGAGAAGCACCTTTTTCATGCCAAAAGGCATGCGTTTTGATTTTCCAGCAAAGTCAATGGAAAATGGTGATTTTCAGACCGCACTTTGCGTTTTTTACACGCTGCGTTTAATTTGCATATTTTGTGGCAAAAACCATGTGTTCAAAGAAGCAGCATGTCAATTGTTTTTGCCATTTTGGCTGCGTTCTACACCCATTGAAATCAAGGAGTTGTAGAAAATCGCTGCCAAAATGTGAAGCAGTGCGCTTGCATTTTATTATTATTGCGATCCACATGTTTTTTTTAACATAACAAAGGCAGTTCTTTCGTCTTTCTCTCTCTGTCTGTCAGGCTGTCGGTCTCTCTCTCTATGTCTTTATCTCTCTCTCTGTCCATGTCCGTTTCTCCCTCCCACCCCCTCTCTCATACTCACCGATCCACGATCACCGAGGCGGCGCTGCACGGCGTTCTCACTGTGGCAGCTTCTTCTCTTTTGAAAATGCCGGCCGCTCATTAATCCATCACGTATTCCCTGCTTTCCCCGCCCACCGGCGCCTATGATTGGTTGCAGTCAGACACGCCCCCACGCTGAGTGAGAGCTGTCTCACTGCAACCAATCACAGCCACCGGTGGGCATGTCTATATCGAGCAGTAATAAAAATAAATAATTGAAAAAAAACGACGTGCAGGCCTCCCAATTTGGATACCAGCCAGGGTAAAGCCACACAGCTGAAGGCTGGTATTCTCAGGATGGGGAGCTCCACGTTATGGGGAGCCCCCCAGCCTAACAATATCAGCCAGCAGCCGCCCGGAATTGCCGCATTTATTAAATGCGACAGTCCCGGGACTTTACCCGGCTCATCCTGAATTGCCCTGGTATGGTGGCAAACGGGTTAATAAGGAGTTAATGGCAGCAGCCCATAGCTGTCACTAAGTCCAAGGTTAATCATGGCAGGCGTCTCCCCGAGATACCTTCCATAATTAACCTGTAAGTTAAAGAAAATAAACACACACATCCAAAAAATCCTTTATTTGGAATTAAAGACAAAAAAACACCCTGTTTCACCACTTTAATAACCCCTCAAAAACACCTCCAGGACCTACGTAATCCACGCAAGGTCTCACGACGCTTTCAGCTCTGCTACATCGGAAGCTGACAGGAGCGGCAGTAGAACACTGCTGCTCCTGTCAGCTCCATGCCGCAAGTGACGTGAGTAGCGAGATCAGCGGTGCTGTCACTGATGTTACTCGCGGCCACAGCTGCAGTCCTCCACCTGAGAGCGGTGGCCGCGAGTAACCACAGTGACAGCAAAGCTGATCACGCTACTCACTTCACTTGCTGCATGGAGCTGACAGGAGCGGCAGTGTTCTACTGCCACTCCTGTCAGCTTCCGATTTAGCCGCGCAATCACAATGAAGTCGGGTGAAGATCATCCGAGTTCATTCTGATTGCGTGGCACTGTCTCGCAGCCAGCCATGCTCTTTTTGACAGTGTGGTCCCACTCGGCTCTGCTGAAAGTCTATAGGGATGCTGCAGAGCCGAGTGGGACCACACTGTCAAAAATGTGCGTTCTGGATACTTTTCCCACTCTGTCTATGGCAGAGAAAGCATCCAGAACGCATGAATTCTCCAGGAATGTGCGCACGTTGTGTCGCGGGTGGCGGGGGCGCTGCGCTCACCACGCTCGGGTCCGGCGCTGCTGCTGCTCGGTGGCTCGAGCGTTGGGCCGGATCCGGGGACTCGAGCGGCGCTCCTCGCCCGTGAGTGAAAGGGGTGGTTTGTTGGTGTTTGGGATGTCGGTTTGTGACGCCACCCACAGTGTGTGGTGAGGTTGGGGCACCACCGCTGCACTGTACGGGGATCCCGGGAGCGATGACAGGGAGCAGCTGGGATGTTTCTCTCCCCTCCGTGGGTAGGGGGATTTTGGTAGTCCCGGGGCCCGGAGTTGTTGTCTGTAAGGTGGATTGCGGGGCTTGGCCAGGTGCAGGGTCGCAGGGCAGCGCAGTGCCAGATGGCACGGTGGTACTTACTCAGCCAGTAACGCACACGGAGTCTCTGGTAAAACAAACGGCTGGATGGACGAGTCTCACAGACGGCTGCGACGGTCACTCCCGGTAGGTTGGCGGTAACTGTCTCTCCCTGCACCGGTATTATGTTCTCGGCCCCGATGGCTTCCCACCGGTAACCCGCTCCCCAGCGGTAGGTTGGCTAAGGGAGCCCCTGTTTGCCCGCAGGCTCTGGCCCTGGGAGCTCTAGCTCTGGCAGTAGCTTTCTCTCCCTCACGGTTTGGACGGTTGCCTTCAGTCGGGTCTTTACTGCTGGGAAACCCCGGCAGTTCCCGTCGCTGACGGATTTGACCGGTTTAACGGCGATTCCTAGCCTGGTCGGGGTCCGTAGGCCCTGCCGGATGGTGCTGGCTTCTCTTCGCTCCCCGATCCGCTACCGGCGGGCCACCGCCCGTCCCCGGTCCTTACGGTTGTGCGTCAATTGGCCTCTCCTGCAGACGGTCACCACCGTCTGCCAACCTTGCTGTTTCTGTGCCCGGGCCACGTACCCGGACACAGCCAGTTAGTTCCTCTACTACCACTTCCTCTCACTCTCACTCTCTAAACTCAACTCCTCTCCTTTTCTCGCCTCCAGGACTGTGAACTCCTCGGTGGGTGGAGTCAACCGCCTGGCTCCGCCCCACCTGGTGTGGACATCAGCCCCTGGAGGAAGGCAACAAGGATTTGTGTCTGACCTTGATGTTCCTAACCGGGGTGTGGGGTGTGTTGTTGCAGTACCTGTGACGTCCTAGCTTGTCCAGGGCGCCACAGTTGCGTTCTGCCAAATGCGTCTCAGAACACAGCTTTTTCGGCTGCGTTCTGAGACGCACAGGCAGTGACTTACACGCTGCGGAATTAAACGCAAAGTGCGCACATGGCCTAACTCCTGCTCAAATACTCAAAATTTGGTTCTTGTAATGTATTAATGGTGGTTCTGGATATATATTCATTAAAGTACCCCTTTAAAAAAATTTACAGCCCTTGGGGGATTGGTTAGTTTGGCAATGTGGCCCTTGGACCAAAAAACTGTTGTGCACTCCTGTGTATATATATATATATATATATATATATATATATATATATATATATATATATATATATATATTGTAGCTCTGAATGTTAGCTGCAAATCTAAGTTTCTGTATATATACACTGCACAGTACCACTTTTGTTGTCCTGTATACTGGGTGTAAGCCTCAGTATCTGTATTAATCTGTATATATACTGTATATACTGTTGTTTACTCACAGCGTGCTGGTTCACTGAGGACGGCTGGTTTTGACCCCTGGTCCCTTTTGTCCCAGTGCCTGTGTGGTAATCTGGTGGCTTCTTTCCCCTGCACCACTCACTGGTTTGGTGGAACCCCGTGGCTTGGACCATCTGGGGTCCCGTCCTGTTTGTCGTCAGGCTCTGGTCTGTACGGCCGGCAGTGTGAACCCTGCAGGGTTGGTGTTCTGTTCCGGTCCCTGGCTCTCTTGTTACTGCTGGTGCTCCCGGAATCTTGGGTCAGTGACGTTCTGGATGGTATTTGTCAGGCAGCTTGAAGCCTAACCTATGACCCTGTGTCCCGTCGGTGCTTTGGTTCCAGGGGTACCTTGTCGTACCCTCCCTGGCAACCACTCTCCTGTACCAGTCAGGTAACTGCTACACAACCCCATCTCGAGACATGTCCATCTCCAACTACTGTCACTACTGACTGACTTGCTGTCTCACTCCTCCCCCCAGTTGTCGGCTAGTGGCCTGGATCGGCTCCACCCCTAGGTGGCCATCCATTGGGTCCCCACCTAGTCAGTTACCCCTGATTGGGAGAGGGAACTGACAATGTTATATGTTTTGATGGTACCGGCATTGGGCTTCCAGGTCTCTGGAGGTAGGCCCTGCATCTTTGACAGGATGCAATACCTAGCAGTGCCCTGACAGGTTCAGGGGCGCTACAATTACACTTACGGATTGTTGGTATTTAAATGTTCTTTAAATTGCCCAAGTTTGGAGGTTATCACCAATCTTCTAGATAGGGGATGACTTTCTGTTCAGTGGGGATCTGACCACTGGCATCTCCACATTTCCAAAAACTGCAGATATGAAGAGCACCATGTAAATGGAGCTGTGGTCGATAATACGCACTGCTGCGCCATTCACGTGTGGCTCTTCAAATACTCCTTCAAGAGAATGGTGAGGGGCATGGCCAAGTAAAAGCAAAATACACTGATCGGGGGTGATGGGTGTTATAGTATTTAGCAACGGTAACCTGCTATTGTTTTCCATTTGTTTTGTAGAGGGGCCTCTAGACCCCAATGGGCACTACACCTCCGATAACCACATGCCATGAGACTTGGAAGAAAATTTACAATGGCGGTGATATGAGGGGAATGCACCCTGGAACTGTAGAGCTGTGTCAGCTTCAACACTTTTCTACATGGTGGAGAGATACAAAGATCTGACTACAGCCCCTATAGACTTCAGCCGACCGTTCAGCGGCAGCTACCTCCCTATATACCACAGAGTCACAGACCTCCTGTGTAATCTATGGGAGATACACTGACGGATGTGTCTGGAGACAACTCAGGGAACTAAAAGTCTGCAGTCTAAGCTTTCACACATCTGTTTTTTCCTGTGCGGCACAATCCGGCACTTTGCAGAAAAAACGCAACCGTTTTTTTTGCCGCCGGTTGCGTTTTTTTTTGCATAGCCTTACATTAGTGCCGTATTGTGCCGCATGGGCTTACGTTCCGTCCGTTTTTTGCCGCATGCGGCAGATTTAGCCGATGTGGCAGCCGGATGGAACGTTGCCTGGCACGTATTTTTGTCCGGCAAAAAAAAAACGCATTGCGCCGCATCCGGGCGATGCGCCGCAATTTGCAATGCATGCCTATGGACGCCGCATGCAGCGTCCTGCGGCAAACACCGCATCCAGCCGCATGCGTTTTTTTCCACTGCGCATGCTCAGTAGCCTGCCGCAAGCGGCAAAAACCGGACAGGCCGCATGTCAAAAACGTATGCAAAGGATGCGGTTTTGTCGCCGCATCAGTTGCATAGGTTTTAGAGCCGGATTGCCCGGCTCTGCTAAAATCGGCGGTGTGAAAGCAGCCTAAAAATCGGATATGCTGGGTCATCAACTACCAAAAATTACGTCTAAGGCTACTTTCACACATCAGTTTTTTGCCATCAGGTTCAATCCGGAAAAAAACGGGTAAAACGGATCCGGTACCGCATCCGTTTTTTCCCCATAGACTTGCATTGGTACCGGATTGTACCGGATGGCTTTGCGGTGCATCCGTTTTTTTCCGGATGCGGCAAAATTTATCAAAGCGGCGGCCGGAGGCAACGTATCTTGCAACGTTTTTTTGTCCGGCAAAAAAAACCGCATCGCGCCGGATCCGGCGCGATACGGCGTGTTTTACAATGAAAGCCTATGGACGCCGGATCCGGCGCAATGCGGTAAAAAATGGATGCGGCTACTGGATCCGTTTTTGTAAACTGCGCATGCACCAAATTAATTAAAAAAGCTGATCCTTCAAAAAAAAGGACAAACCGGATGCAAAAACGGATGCAAACCGTATCCACCGGATCCGGTTTTGTACGCATCCGGCATAACGGATCCGTTAAAAACCGGATCCGGTGGATACAGTTTGCATCCGTTTTTGCCGGATCCTTTGCATCAGGAAAAAAAAGGATTGTGCCTGAATGCAGAAAACTGATGTGTGAAAGTAGCCTAAGCCCCCTATAGAAATGAGTCTGTTGTCTGAACCCGTTGATAATGGTCTGAAGTTACTGTAATGTGTATTGGTGCCTTTACGACCTGTCCTAATTGCTTTATTTGCACGTGATCCACAAATTATTAAAAAATAGCATTTTTTTCACCATTTGTTTGCATACCCTGGTACAATATTACCACCACACTACCCATGCATTTGGCCACTCATAGCCACCAACTAATATGTTGGTTACCATTGAATTTACGAGCAAATTTGCCCCTTACAAGAGAGACAATTGGTCCCCACTAACATGGCCGCCGCTCATAGAAGGTGGAGACGTGTGACTGAAAACATTTGGCCTCTAGCGTTTTCTATCCCTGTATTTGGTGTGTGGACTTTGTGCCCACATGTAAGAACATTCCTGTCTGTGCCCCCTGTGATCGCTATCAGTCCGGGCAGCTCACTGACGGCAGTGACACAAAGAGACTCCCTCCGTGTGCAGGCTCCTGGGGGCTTCCCCAACATGGCGGCGCTGGGGATCGTCCTTCATGTGGGCTTCTTGGCCTGGAATGTGTTCGCGGTATGGCAGAATCTGGAGGTGACGGACTCCAAGCTGAGCCATGGAGCCAATACATATGGAGGCAGGTGGAAGTACCTGACCTTCCTGAACCAGGTGAGCAATGAATGCTTGGGGCAGGTGCAGCATCCTCTGGCAGTGCTGTGGTACTACAGATCCCAGCATGTCAGAGGGTTGCACGCAGTTTTTGTGCTTAATATTCCTCTCCTTTTTAAGAACGATGATTGCATTCTTTCTATATACAGTTGTATGAGTGCTTGGTTTTTCCATTCATTTCACCTTGCAATGTGCTGAAAAATGGTGACAGTGGGGTCAATCTCTGGGAAGTGTCATTTCTTCATTTTTGCGTTAATGGGTTAGTTTTGTGTGATGAGTTGTGGAAAAAAATGCAATAAAACAACGCTACGTGTGAACAAGCGCCTAGGATAAGTTTCCACAATGAACATTCAGTTCACTTTTGATACTAGGGATTTTCTGCACCAACCGGGTTGTGGTTTCACATGCGCTTTGTCAGGGGGTCGGGGGATCAGATGTGGATTTATCCTCCTTGGTATGTCACCTTTTAAATAAAGCTGCCGTATTTTTTGTTCTTATTTGGCTTTGATAAAAGTTTAGTGATACAATGTGTGTCAATTACATATGTCGCTTTCTGCTGTGCAAGCTCAGCTTCTGATCCAGCGCCATTCACCCGCGCCCTCCCCATAAAGCCCCCTTCACACGTCCGTGATTCCAGTGCGTATGACGTACATTTTCATACATACCGGAGACACGGACATACGCAGACCCATCCAAATCAATGGGTCTTTGCAGACAGACCTGTTTTCTCAAGGACGCGTGTTCATGTGTTCCACATGGAGACAAGTCCGTTTTTTTTTTCCCCGCAGCACTCATGTCACACGGACTACACAGTGATGTGATCCATGTGACATGTACCGGAGGAAACTCGTTTATGCAATACAATGATTTTCTGTACTCTCCTATCTTCAGCGCTGCTGTCATTTGCTTTTGGGCCCACTCATTATGCTCATGAATATATACACTGCAGAAGCGCCGAAGACAGGTGTTACTGATCTCCGTGTGCTATCACAGCCAAAATTACGGTACACAGATGGCCATACGGACCGTTAACACGGACCGTGAAAACGTTCGTTTTTATCTCGGATGTGTGAAGGAGATCTAACACAGTACAACTACGTCCTGGGGAGGGATGGGGTTAACTATTATCTTTGTTAGGCCTCGGTCCCACTAGCTCATAAATTGCTTTGATACTCATTGTGAAAAGTAGGATGACTGTCATGTGATATTATTACGTATGTCATGTGAGTGTGTGATTTATTTATTTTTCTTTTTTTTTTTCGCCTGGCATCCGTATGACATGCTAGTTGTCAGAAATAAGAAAGCAATCTAATCTAAACATAGAGGGATATTCTGCTGCTATATAATGCCATCCCCCTAAATATTATACACTTCCACCCTTTAGTGCCTTTTATGTGGCTCTAAAGGGTGTTTAGCCTGGTTTAACCTAATAACTTTAAAAAAAAAAAATGACATGGGGTCACTCATATTTTTTTATAACTAGCCAAGGTAAAGCAGACAGCTGGGGGCTGGTATTATCAGGCTGGGAAAGTCCATGGATATTGGGCCTTAAAATATCATCCCACAGAAGTGGTGTATCCATTAGATGCACTAATTTTACGCTTTGCCCGACTCTTCAATATTGCCCTGGTGTGGTGACAAGCTGGGTAATGGTTTTTGAGGTTGATGTCAGCTGTGTAGTGACAGCTGGCATCAAGCCCAGGAGTTAATAATGGAGGGGTGTCTATCAGACCGCCATTACTAACCCAGTAAGTATGAAGACACACAAAAATACAGTATTTAGAAAACACTCCCCGACACTTTCCCTGGGTCACCAATTTATAAGAAAAACCCACGCAGGTCCGATGTAGTCCAAGGAACAAAATCTGAGATACATAGAGAGGTAAATAACAGGACACTGACCCTCGTTATCAATTTATTAGATCCCAGGTCTGACATAGTCCAGAAGTTCACACAAAGTTCCTCGATTACGGAGATCAAAGGCTATGGCGGCTCAGAACAAGGCTCCATCGCCTTTGAGGAGCAGCCCCTCCCGACTCGCGCTGCGCTCTGTGAGACCTGGGACACTGATGAGCGGGGCCGCTCCTGATGTCACCGCTGATCAGTCGCCAGGTGTTGCACAGCGTGAGTAGTAATGCAGAACCAAAATTCCTATATTCAATGTTTCCATTGTCCAGCTTTTCAGGCTGTTCATACTTTTGTATTGTGGGAATTGGGAAGCAGGTGTTACCGGGCCTCAGCTCCCCTTGATGAGTGACACCCAGCGTTCGGATCTTCCCTTCTCAAACAATTACATCCTATCCTATGGAATATCCCTTTAAGGATTTTCTTTTCTGTGGTGACTGTGGAGATGGCAGAGTGGACTTTGCCTGTGGGTGAAGGTGTCTCGGCATCTCAAAGGTTACGTTTATTGGGCGTAGTAAAGTTGCCAGTTGTGCCGCCCTGGCTCTGCCAAGTGCATGTGTTTTCAGTAGGGAGGGTGGATTAAGGTGCTGCCTGTCACCTTTGATAGAGGCTTATCTTTTAAGGATTGGGCATGATAGAATCAGTTACCTGATCTCCTTGAGCCTTAGGGTACCTTCACACTTTAGCGATGCAGCAGCGATCTGACCTGGTCAGGATCGCTGCTGCATCGCTACATGGTCGCTGGTGAGCTGTCAAACAGGCAGATCTCACCAGCGACCAGTGAACAGCCCCCAGCCAGCAGCGACGTGCAAGCGACGCTGCGCTTGCACGGAGCCGGCGTCTGGAAGCTGCAGACACTGGTAACTTTAGGTAAACATCGGGTATGGTTACCCGATGTTTACATTAGTTACCAGCGCACACCGCTTAGCTGTGTGTGCAGAGAGCAGGGAGCCGCGCACACTGAGCGCTGGCTCCTTGCTCTCCTAGCTACAGTACACATCGGGTTAATTAACCCGATGTGTACAGCAGCTACATGTGCAGAGAGCAGGAGCCGGCAGCACAGGCAGCGTGAGAGCTGCGGAGGCTGGTAACTAAGGTAAATATCGGGTAACCACCTTGGTTACCCGATGTTTATCTTGGTTACAGCTTACCGCAGCTGCCAGACGCCGGCTCCTGCTCCCTGCTCGCTTCATTTGTCGCTCTCTCGCTGTCACACACAGCGATCTGTGTGTCACAGCAGGAGAGCGGCTTTGAAGAAAACGAACCAGGGCTGTGTGTAACGAGCAGTGATCTCGCAGCAGGGGCCAGATCGCTGCTCATTGTCACACACAGCGAGATCGCTAATGAGGTCACTGCTGCGTCACAAAAAGCGTGACTCAGCAGCGATCTCGGCAGCGAGCTCGCTGTGTGTGAAGCACCCCTTACAATGAGCAGTGACTGTATAGCAATGCACTTCTATCTTGAGGTCTGCAGAGCCCCTTCAGGTGCAGTGGTTTTTCCCTTGGTGCCTTGGTTCCTTCTCTCACGTGGTTCTGTGACTGACAGATATGTGGGGCGTTTTCCCTCTAAGGCCAGAATCACACTTGCTAGTGCCTCGCGTGTAACTCGCGTGAGTCTCTCATGGTAGAACCCGGCATGGCCGCACACTCTCCTGACAGGAGCGGGTCGGTTGCATGTATCTCTATGCAGCTCAGACGCTCCTGTATGTATAGTTTGCGGCCATGCCGGGTTCTACCATGAGAGACTCACGCGAGTTACACGCGATGCACTAGCAAGTGTGATTCTGGCCTAATGGATGTGCTGGGAAATGTAAATGCGATCCCCATTGATCATGAATGAAGAGCGCTTACACCTGTATCTAATCCTCTGGTGTGAGAAGGCCCAGAGACCCGTCAGGGCCAATGATTTGTAACTTGCTAGCTGATGCTGAGAGAATTTTAGGAATCTAAGAGATGGAAAATGTAGAAAACCCATATGTCTGCCTTCATAGTGATGTGGTTAGGTAAGCCCCGGGTCCGCCGTTAGATAACTGCACTTGTGTAACTTTGTACATCTGTGAATTGGGTGGAATGATGGACTAAAGGCCCCGTCACACATAACGAGATCGCTAGCAAGATCGCAGCTGAGTCATGGTTTCTGTGACGCAGTAGCGATCCCGTTAGCGATCTCGTTATGTGTGACACTTACCAGCGATCAGGCCCCTGCTGTGAGATCTCTAGTCGTTGCCGAATGGTCCAGGCCATTTTCTTCAAAGGCGATGTCCTGCTGGGCAGGACACATCGCTGTGTTTGACACTGTGTGACAGGGTCACAGTGACTGCTGAGATCGTTGTACAGGTCACTACTGCGACCTGTATTGTTCCTGCATCGCTGGTAAGATCTGACTGTGTGGCATCTAACCTGCGACCTCCCAGCAACTTACCAGCGATCCCTATCAGGTCGCATCGTTTTTGGGATCGCTGGTAAGTCGTTGTGTGTGTGACTGGGCCTTAAGGAATGGCCGCTCCACCAGTCCATATAACGTAGGACATTCAGCTCCTTAGATATGTGCTAGGCTAGGTTCACATTTCCGTTGTTTTAAATCCGTCATGTCCGTCAGCGACGGATCAGTCATTTTTTAGATGTCAACTGACGCAACGGATGTGTTTTTCACAGGATTCCTGTGAAAAAACTGATCCGTTACATCCGCTGTGCATCCGTTTTTTTGACGGATCAGTCATGATCCGTTTGTGTTTGGGACGGCCCAATGGGTGTGCCAAACATGCTGGGCATGCTCAGTAGAGCATGACTGAATCCAGCCCTGTATTCCGTCGTAAGAATCCAGCACCATAGGCAAACATTACAAGCTTGACGGATTGCAACGGATTCCTGCGCGGTGCATTAATTCTGACGTCCCGAAAAAGTTACATTCTGCGTTTGCGTTGATTACTGATTACCTATGCAGCGCAAGGTAATCAGTCGCAATCCGCCACTAATACAAGTCTATGGGACACAACGGATTCCGTTACCAGAGCCGCGGATTGTGACTGATACAATTTAACGGAAATGTGAACCTAGCCTTAGTAAGTTATCTCATTCCACCGTGAAATATCGCTATTGAATAATAACACCACAGTTGTCAATTTCTTAAGTTTCCAGGAGGAACAACACAGTGCAGAGCTCTTAGGCTATGTGCCCACGGGACTCTGTATCTGCGGATTTTTCTGCATCAAAATCTGCAGCTTTCCCCCGGAATCCGCACCTTTTCATAGGTGCGGATTTTTTTTTTTTTTTTAATTCAATTGAATAGGCAAAATCCGCACGAAAATCCGCAACAATAATTGACATGCTGCAGATTTTTCCGCACGATTTCCGCTGCGGAAAAATCCGCAGTGTGGGCACAGCATTTCCCAAATGCCATAGAAATGGCTGGGGAGTAGCTGTGCTGCAAATTTCTGGAAAATCCGCAGCTTTTCCGCAGCATGGGCACATAGCCTAAGAAAAGATCCTCTTTTGGTGGTTGCACACACGGACATCACTGTATTGAAGGGTGATCACCTACCTGTGGGATCAGTGGAGGTTCCATCGTTGGGACTCCCACTAATCCTAAATTGGTGATGACATTAAATAATGGAAATATTTACAGGTCACACCACTGCTGGGACCCAGATCCCTCTGGAGAATGGGGCCATGTCTTGCTCGGTCAGGAACGTAGGTGGCAGCACACATACGTGGCTCTCTATTCCTCACTATGAGACCTCATACATCAGCGTGAAGCCAGGGGGTAAAAATGGTTGTCTGCTGCACTGTGTGTTCTCATTGTAAACCAATGTCTCCCCAGGTCCTTCAAACAACGTTTTTTGGTGTTTGCGTACTGTGTGATCTCCTCCAGCTCTGCCTCTCCAATCGGAGCCGGTTCTGCTCCGTTCTGGCCCGGGTAAAGGACTACATCTTTGCTGCACTGGCATTCCCAGTAGGCGTGGTAAGTGTGGCACATCTTGCACTTCTATCACAAGGTGACACTCTTTTAATAGAATCTGCACAGTTTGATCACTCAATTTTATAATATATTTTTTCATTTCTAGTTTGTGTTTACTTCATTCTGGAGTATTTATGCCTATGACCGGGAGCTGGTCTACCCCAAAGAACTGGACAGCATCATCCCTCAGTGGCTTAACCATGCCATGGTAAGAGTATCCTATAAGCTTTGTTTATTTATTTTACTTATATAATGCATCGTGATCTGCAGCGCTTTCCAGACATTATCATCACTGTCCCCATTGGGGCTCACAATCCAAATTCCCTATTAGTATATCTTTGGGGTATGGGAGGAAATCTATGCATATACTAAAGAACATACAAACTGTCAAGTGTGTCACGACCTGATGTGATCTTGGGGCGTCACATTGAGGATCGCAGATCGGCTTTATTGCCCGATCGCCCTTTACCCTGAGTTGGATCATATTTAATTCCATTCTGCTCTGAAGGGGTTAAGGTACAACCCTATCATGCAGTATTCTAAGACCCGTTTCACACATCCGGCATTTCGCTGGATCCGGCACGCATACAGTACAGTACATTCATTTACAGTGGAAACGTGACACCATGCGTTTCTGTGCTTTATGCACAACCGCATTTGTCCGCATGGTGTCGTGCTTCCACTGTAAATGAATGTATTGTATGCGTGCCGGATCTGGCGAAATGCCGGATGTGTGAAACTGGTCTTACAAGTACAAAACGCCCAAGAGTACCATAACAGGTAGTTGCAACCTCATCTGCAGCCCCTTCCTTCTGCTATAAGTATCGGCTCCTCACTCCTTCCTATGCCGACTATAGCTCATTCCTTAGCTGTCCATGTTGAAGGACCTTATCTGTGCAGAGCTTTGGTGGTGTTACTGCTGCATCTGCGAAGTTCCTGCTGAAGAAACCTTGGAGGGCTCTAAGGCTAAGTTCACATTTCCGCTAAAATCTATCAGTCACAATCCGCTGCTCTTGTAAACAGCGGAATCCGTTTAGCGGATTCCGCTGCTCCCATAGACTTGTATGCGCAGCGGATTGTGACTGATGATGCTGCGTTGCACCCTCCGCCCGACTGATCAGTCGTGGAACGACTGACCGCCGGGCGGGAGGAACGCAGCATGTAACGTTTTTTGAGCAGCGAGATTCGTCGGATTTCGCTGCGCATGCTCTCTGGCTCCCTGCACACGTCACTAGCTTTGGTTGGTTACCCGATATTTACCCTGGTTACGGTGCAAGGAGCCAGCGCTAAGCGGTGTAGGCCCGTAACCAAGGTAAATATCGGGTAACCAAGGTAAACATCGGGTGCTTTGCTGTTACCCGATATTTAGGCTGGTTACGTGTGCAGGGAGGCCGACACTTCCCCGCTCGGCCCCTCCCCCTCCCCCTCCCGCACTCCGCACATGTATGTACACACACACACACACACACACACACACACACACCTGTCCCCAGCCATGCAGACAAGCACTGACACCCTCGTCTGGCCCCGCCCCCTGCTCGGCTCCGCCCCCTCCCGCACTTTGCATGTGCACACACACACATACATACATACATACATGCACATACACACACTCACTCATACACACACTCACTCACACATACACTCACCTGTCCCCAGCCATGCAGACCGCAGCACTTCTACTGACATCCTCAGCGCCTGGCCCCGCCCCCCGCTCGGCTCCGCCCCCTCCCGCACTTTGCATGTGCACATACATACATACATACATACATACATACATACATACATACATACATACATACATACATACATACATACATGCACATACACACACTCACTCACTCACAGATACACTCACCTGTCCCCAGCCATGCAGACCGCAGCACTTCCACTGACATCCTCAGCGCCTGGCCCCGCCCCCCGCTCGGCTCTGCCCCCGAACTCCGCCCCCCGCACACAACGGAATCCGACAAAGAATTCTGTTCTTTGTCATCCGTTGTACAGCGTTGAACAGCGCATCAGTCACATGCGTCAAGCGACGCATGTGACTGATACAAATCAACGGAAATGTGAACTTAGCCTTAGTTGTGTCTTTCCCCACTTGTTTCTTACTTATCCTGTGTTATTTGCAGCATCTTGCTGGCCTTCACTAGTCAGGGTAAGTTTAGGGCCAGTGAGGGCCCAGGCACATGATTGGAAGGACCCGACTAGGGACATTAGAGAGTGCAGGGATCAGCCTCAGGTACGTGTTAGGAGGTGACCCCACTCCCCTTTTCCCTAGTGCCAAGAGTCACCTTTGTAATTGTGGTCCCTTTGTGTTGTCGCTTGCCGGGGGTCTTCTCCCTCCCCTGGCGTAACACTAGCCAGGTGTTACCGCTGTTGCACTGTTCACCGGGAGACCACTTGTACCTGGCGTGACAAACTCCATGCAGATATTGGCTTTGGCATTTGAACCCAGGAGCCAGCACTTGAAAGCAACAGTGCTAACCCCTGAGCCACCGCGATGCCCATTCTTATAGTGGTGATCCACAATCATGTCTGCAGCCACAGTATCCCTGATAATATCTGCCAAGGAATGAAGTATCCTCTGGGATTGAGTTTAGAGACGGATGTAATCCTGGGGTTTAATCTTACCAAGGCCAACCTCTGTGTGGAGATTGTATGTTCTCTCCGTGTTTGATGTGTTTCCTCCCATGCAAAA
This sequence comes from Anomaloglossus baeobatrachus, assembly GCF_048569485.1. NCBI lineage: Eukaryota > Metazoa > Chordata > Amphibia > Anura > Aromobatidae > Anomaloglossus > Anomaloglossus baeobatrachus. The sequence goes on along the minus strand of NC_134357.1, from coordinate 430,359,644 downwards.
ACTAGACCAGATCACCTGGCTTTCTTAGAAATTGACTCTAGTTTGTGTTATAAATAGGACAAAGTAGACTGTACAGCGCTGTGGAATGTTGGCGTTATAAAATGCAACTGCATTCCCTTTGCTGTGTTACCCCTGATCTGGTGTCCTCTGCACCTGACTGTGTAGGAGTTGCAGTGTGGGCCCCAGCCAAGTGAATAGGTACATTGCTGTGCTAGGGAGAAACCAGTGCTGGGACCCATTCGTTCTCAGCTTTACACGCTGCGTTATCGTTACCGATATCGCTAGTGTGCGTACCCGCCCCCATCGTTTGTGCGACATGGGCAAATCATTGCCCATGGTGCACAAAATCGCGCAGACCCGTCAGACTACTTACCTGCCTAGCGACATGGCTGTGACCGGCGAACCGCCTCCTTTCTAAGGGGGAGGTTCGTTCGGCGTTACAGCGACGTCACTAAGCAGCCGCCCAATAGAAGCGGAGGGGCGGAGATGAGCGGGACGAACATCTCGCCCACCTCCTTCCTTCCTCATTGCCAGCGGCCGCAGGTAAGGTGAGGTTCCTCGTTCCTGCGGTGTCACACATAGCGATGTGTGCTGCCGCAGGAACGACGAACTACATCGTCCAAGCAGCAGCAACGATAATTGGGAATAGGGGGTGATGTCACCGATGAGCGATTTTGAACGTTTTTGCGACGATTCAAAATCGCTCATAGGTGTCACATGCAACGACATCGCTAAAGCGGCCGGATGTGCGTCACAATTCCATGACCCCCAACGAGATCGCTCTAGCGATGTTGCAGCATGTAAAGCCCGCTTTAGAATCAGTGGGGATCCCAGACATCAGACTCCCATCATTCATAAGCTAAGGCTGAGGCCACACAGGGATTTGTGTGAGTGGTCGCATGACACTCTGCACACACTCACAGCACAGCGGGAGCCGAGTGTCATGTGACTGTGGTCCGATCATGCGATCAGACCACAGTTGCACAGCGGAGGGCCGGCGCTGCGGAGGAGAGGGAGGGATTTCACTCCTTATCTCGATGTCGGCTGATGCGAGAATCGCACTGCTCTCGCATTACACCGGTGCGATGTTTCTCTCGCCCCATAGCCTTGCATGGGTGCGAGTGGAACAGGATTGCATTGCACCCGAAGCATGCTGCTTCTCAGTCCGATTAGGGCTGAGAAAATAATCGCTCATGGGAGCTGACACAGCGTAATATTGGTCCGAGTGGAATGCTATTTTTTTTTTTTTTGCCTTTATTGCATTCCTATTGCACCATTTTTCTCGCCGTGTGTCCTAGGCCTTGTAGTGATTGCAGTCACTTTGTGAGTTATCTGGCCCATCCATATGGTGGCAGGATTTCAGATATTATCTGACAAGTTATAGATAGACCGCACAGTAACGGCAGAGGAAGCTTCTCATTAGTTTTCTCTCTTCAGTCTTCTGGCCTAGTGACATTCTAGCTTATATTGGAGTTCTGTGCCAAATGACCAGATTTACTGGATTATTCAGTGACTCCTTAAAAGCATATTGTACATTATTTCAGGCTCATTTTTTCGTGGCCCCATAATGTGCAGGCTATTAGTGTTCTAAAGCGGCTGCTGCACTGAAAGCCCGGCTATTGGGAAAAAATTACCTTTATTTCTCCTGGTAACGAGAGGCTTTCAGTCATAGAGGAGCAGCTTCAGTCGTTACAGATATATAACCGCGACTGTTGTACCAACTGACAGCTCACCCTGCACTGCTGACCCGGCCATCAGTCAGTGCCGGGGCGCAGTTACAGCTGCCACTCACTGTGTACTAAGTGAAGACTAAACTATGTATGATTGAAACCCGGGGGCTGCAGGGAGGAATACATTTGATTTCTTTCCAGGAGCCTGGCTTTCAGTGCAGGGGCCGGCACCATTAGCCTCATATTTGCAGGTTAATAGTGTTTTTTTTAAATGACAGATTCCCTTTTAAAGGTTGATAACTTCACAAAAACTGGTGGAGCCACAACAGTAGCACAAATATATGTGACCTTCCTGCAATAGCACATGCTTAACGGTTTGGTGATGCACAGGGTACCGTAATAGGTATATTTGGGATCTCAACTCCTCTTGTGCCGAGCTGCATCTAAGGGCTCACTCACACGAGTGTATAAGATGGACGAGGGCTATCCAATATCTTGTCGGATAGCACTCGCTCCAATGTTATATAGTGTTGACCAGCGCTTTTTTTTTTTTTTTTTTTTTTTAAATTGTAGCATGCTGCAAAAGTGGCAATGTATATCGGATGGCGTGCACCCATTGAATTCTATGGGTGCATGTGAAACATCAGATTGCACTCTGATGCAGACACACAATGGACAAGATGGAGAGAGTATATTCTATCTTATCTTCTCCTGTGATTCGATTCTCTCATGCGAGAGAATTAGATCACAATATGACGACACTCGGCTCACGCTCTGATCAGAGTCACTAACATAATTGTCCCAATTCTCTCACCAGACAGAACAATTGGCAGTGTGAGCCCAGCCAAAGATGCGGTTCTCAGAGAAGGGACCATGGCTGGAGGGTCCCTTGGTGTCATCTGGAGTATAGACACGTATCCCTTTGTCATGTTTTATCCTCCTTCTCCACAGCATACGTTTATCCTTCCACTTATACTCATTGAGCTCGTTACCTGTTCCCACCAATATCCGAGCAAGAAGAGTGGCATCGCTGTCCTGGTAGTGTTGGGGATCGCCTACCTGTCATGGTCAGTGTTTCTTTTCTAGTAATTGGGTTTGCCAGGATTAGAGAGCAGAGCGTTTCCTGGGAGTCATTAGAATACAGTTAACCAAAATGAGCAATTCATACATCTTCTCACATGTCACAGTAACGTGTTGGGAGATTTGCTCATTGGGAATCTGGGTGCTGAGACCACTACGCTCTTAAGCTAAGGGGCTGTAGTGCATGGTTATAGAACATGCTCTTTTATTGTGGTGTACGGCCCATAGAAATGCCATACACCGTTACATCTGATGGTCCGAGCCAAAGGAGCACAGTGCGCAGCTGAGCGCTTATACCCCTGCATTACAGGGATCAGTGGGGGTCTCTGTACACAGCCCCCCACCATCAAAACTCCAGACATAGCCAAAGTAAGTAAATGAAAGCTACATTTTATAGGGAACCCGCCAGCGCATATTTATACATGGAAGCAGTGATATAGCTGCATATTGATACCTTTAGTAACCATGATCATTTTTTTTTTTTTTTCTTTTTTTTCTTAAGAGAGATTTAATGCACCAGTCACGAGAAAGTGAATGCTGACCCCACATGCAAATCAGATAGGCAGTGCACTGTGGGTGTGTCCATACTGTGTTTACCAGATACATAGACACTCCCCCAGTGCACGTCTAGCTTGATTTGCATGTTTTCTACATTCGCTTTCTTATGACTGGTATATCGAATTTGTAAAAATAAAATAAGTAAAAAGCCATAATTTTTACTAGTTATACAGCCATACCACTGCTTTCATGCTGATCCTTTAAAGGACCCCTGTCAGCGCAGGATGACTGCTCAAACCAAGTCCAGGCGCTCGGGGCATCATGACGTGGCTAACATTAAGGGGTACTTTGCACACTACGACATCGCAGCTGCAATGTCGGTGGGGTCAAAGCGAAAGTGACGCACATCCGGCATCGCTGTCGACATCGGAGTGTGTAAATCGTTTTTGATACGATTAACAAGTGCAAAAGCGTCGAAATCGTATCATCGGTGTAGCATCGGTCCTTTCCATAATGTCGCAGCAGCAACAGGTGCGATGTTGTTCCTCGTTCCTGTGGCAGCACACATCGCTGTGTGAGAAGCCGCAGGAGCGAGGAACATCTCCTTACCTGTCTCACGCCGGCTATGCGCAAGGAAAGAGGTGGGTGGGATGTTTACGTCCCGCTCATCTCTGCCCCTCCGCTTCTATTGGCCACCTGCCGTGTGACGTCGCTGTGACGCCGCACGACCAGCCCCCTTAGAAAGGAGGCGGGTCGCCGGCCAGAGCGACGTCGCTGGGCAGGTAAGTGCTTGTGAGGCTGCCGTAGCGATAATGTTCGCTACGCCAGCTATAACCATGATATCGCAGCTGCGACGGGGGCGGGGACTATCGAGCTCGACATCGCAAGCATCGGCTAGCGATGTCGTAGTGTGCACAGTACCCCTAAGTGCAGCTTCCCACCTGATTGTGTCAATTCACTGACCGCAAGTAGATCTGGTGAAAATCCTGAATATTTGATGATAGTATGCTAGAAAGCTACATTTTTTTTATATTAATGTAAAGTGATAGTCTTATAGGAAGGATTTGTTGATCCATTTGCATATATAGTATTAATGTCCTGTTCTCTTGTGCGCAGGGTGTACTGGGTGCATTACGCCGCAGATATCTGGGTGTATCCCATCCTGGCTAAGCTGGACGCAGTAGGGATGTTTGTGTTTTTTGCATCCTCGTTCCTCATTATGCTCACGTTCTACTGCATGGGAGAGTGGCTGACACGGTTGCGCTGGGGTAAGTAGTTCTGCATTATACGCCGTGCCTCATTCACATCCTATGTTATACATGAAACACAGCCAATCCATATCTAACAGAAAAATCTGTGTGGCATATAAAAGAGAATTATAGCATAATTGGTACTGGATAGAATCAGGGCAAGTCGCTAAAGATACACAAAAACAAACAAATCACGACCAAATGCCCAAATGCTGAAAATGTGAAAAACTTTATTTGAACAGGGTAGGTGATGGGCGGCACAAATTACAAGGAGGGGCGCAAACACCAGGGAAAGCCACAGCTAGATGGGGGAATAACCCATCACTGGCAGAGTACAATCAAATGATGTCATAAATAGCCATATACACAGTATAGAATTAAGATGACAAAAAACTGTGTACATAGTATAGAGGCTAATCACCCTGTAAATACCAGGCACAAAGACTTCATAAATAATTCTATAAAAAGTTATTCTGTAGGATAATAAACCCTTCACACCAGTGAAGCACTTAAATATCGACTATAATGTCATAAGTAGTATTGCTACACTAGATGTGATGGATTTTCATGACAGAAAATCATAAATCATATGTATATGAGTAAATCGGTCAAATATTAGAACAGAGTGTCAGTAGGACTAAATAATCACAATAATATCATACCTGAAAGGGTAAATCAGGGGAGCAACCTGGTGCCGGCGTCCACCCCGACGACCGTTTCGGCTGAAAAGCCTTCGTCAGGGAGGTCACTCACATCCTATGTATACTGCTCAAAAAAATAAAGGGAACACTAAAATACCATTTTGTTGTTTGAGTATTCCCTTTATTTTATTGAGCAGTACATTTTGGGTTTATTAATAGCCAGATATTGGGTGACTATAAGGGGGTTAAATTTAACCAGTATGATTTTTCTATTAACCTCTGCGTATCAGAAAAATAATCTAGGTCCAACTATGGAAAGGTAGGCATATCGCCCCCATTGCACTTATTGTGGGGTTAGTTCTTTCACATGAGACACAGACTAATGTCACCATCTCAGTGCTGACAAATGGCCAGAAAGGCTTATAGAACACAGTCCTGGGAGATGCCTTAAAAACACCCAAGCCATTTTTTTCCCACTACCTGCATACAAATAACCTTGTTACTGTGTTTCTTTGAAAATAAGACACGGTCTTATATTTATTTATTTGTGCCGAAACACATGCTAGGGCTTATATTCAGGGGATGTTTTTTTTTCTTGTTTTTTTTTTTTCTCTCCCATGTACAGCAATTCACATTTATTCGAAAAACAAAATAATCAACATTTATTCACAGTCATATCGCATTCTGCAACATCAACATAACTCGCCAAACCCTGTGTGTAAGGGGTACTTCTCACATAGCGAGATCGCTGTGTGTGACACTAAGCAGCGACCTGGCCCCTGCTGTGAAATCACTGATCGTTACACAATGTTCTGGTTCATTTTTTGCTCGTTGGTCTCCCGCTGTGAAGCACACATCGGCGTATTTAATGGCAGGAGCACCGACTCTGTGTAAGCAGCGTATGGTGGTAACCAGCGTACACCGCTAAGCGCTGGCTCCCTGCACACATAACCAGGGTAAATATCGGGTAACTAAGCAAAGCGCTTTGCTTAGTAACCCAATATGTACCCTGGCTACGTGTGCAGGGAACCAGCGCTAAGCGGTGTACACTGGTAACCAGGGTAAATATCGGGTAACCAAGCAAAGCGCTTTGCTTAGTTACCCGATATTTACCCTGGTTACCAGCGTACACCGCTTAGCGCTGGCTCCCTGCACACGTAACCAGGGTAAATATCGGGTAACTAAGCAAAGCACTTTGCTTAGTAACCCGATGTGTACCTTGGTTACCAAGCGAAGGGTCGCTGGTGAGATCTGCCTGATTGACAGCTCACCAGCGACCATGTAGCGACGCACCAGCGATCCTGACCAGGTCAAATCGTGGTCGGAATCACTGGTACGTCGTTTAGTGAGACGGTACATGTCTGTCTCATCTATTTATCTTAACTACACTTACATACCAGCCTGTCTCTTCTTCGCTTTAGAGAACTTTGTTACACCATAATCACATGACATGAAGCCAAAAAGGTCCTTAAGCAGTTTTCTCATCAGGATATAGACTCTGGGGCCCTGTGAAATTGCCCAGTTTGCTCTCCTTTCCTTCTAATGCCAGTCTTGCATACCAGCCTGTCTCCTGTTCAGTTCTCCTGTAATTAAGAGACCTTTGGTCACATGACTAATCACCAAAGGTCCTTTAAACAATCTTAACCTTGGAATACAAAAGCTGAGGTTCCTAAGAGGTGGGAACCTTGAGAAATTGGGCATTTTTCCTCCCCACCCCCCACCCCCCCTAATGCCGTCCCTGATTGTAACTATGGCTTCTTTTTAGAATAGGGCTTATATTTCAAGAATGCTCCAAAAATCCTGTAAAATCATGCTGAAGTTATTTTCTGGGTAGGGTTTATTTTCAGGAAAACATGGTAGCTTGATCATATGTAGAGAGATTCCGACTATAGGTATTTGTTCCCCCTTCCCTCCAGACCACTTTTTTATATAAAATGATATAAATGGTATAGGCTAGAGCTGAGCAAAACATTTTCAGGACTTACATCTGTAGTCTATGGCCACCGATCAGAAAACTGCGAAACCTCCTGCTGGCATCCACAGCTCATTTTCTGAATAACAGTCCCCACACCTTCACGTGTTCTCCCCCGTCAATAAAATGACATCCCTGGGTCTCCTAATCAGAAGACCTAGCAGGACGTTTGCACGGTTGTATCGATTGCCCAGGTGGAGCAGGGTCTTGTGAATCTTGTCACTCAGCTTTGGTATAGACCTAATGTTTCTCACAATTGAAGGTTTGCTACAATTGTATCTTCCAAATATGTCCACAGCCTCTTGTTCTGATATAGATGGTGGCAATACTCTTAACACTTTCCTAATTGTCCCTGTTTGTTCCACAGGCTCCGGCCGTCCCTCGAAAAAGAAGAAGAAAAAGAAGAGCAACTAATGTTAAAAGTCAGGATTCAGGGCCAACAAATAGTTTTTTTTGTTTTTTCTTTTCTTAATTGAACAAAGAACCGTTCCCCTTTAGTTGGAGGAAGGACGGACCTCAGCAGAACAATCATTGTATAATGCTGATGGCGCCAGGTCCCCCTCTCTGCAGATCCCGCTGAGAGCTCTCTGGCTCCACCTAGTGGGCCGCATCTGCATGACATCAAAGCTCGTATCATTGACGATAGAAGCCGCAAACTCACAGGCACAAAGGGTTCTGGCTCCTACCTCCCACCCATATTTAAGATGACAAAGGAATGAAACCCTCCAAATATCATTTTTTTTTTTTTCTTATTCCCCTTGCTATTTTTTAATCTTGTCGTTTACATACAGGGGACATGGCTTTACCCAGCAGGAATGTACTCTAAGCTGGTCCTAGTTCCTGCCTTAATCTGTAGCCTCACCGCAGCCTATGCACAAAGGAATTCTGGGTAATGGCTGGCTGCATGGCTATGGAACTGTGAAGGTTTAATGCTACATTTTTATTATTTTTTTTTTTTTTTAATTTGTGCATCATCAGGACCGAGGACTGTACCATATTCTGTATATTTGCTATTATTGATCCCACATGTCATCATATTACTGGTTCCTGAGTGCTGGTTTTGCATTTCATTTGAGGATGGGACTGCACAAGTATCGCTTTGTCTCCATGACTAGGGCCAATATAAACAAAAATATCCCTTAGTGTGTGGTTGTATATACACACGGAGCGCTGGCTGTATGTCACAATGACTTATAAAAGCTACGGAGCCAAGAATCAAAAAGCCGCAGACCGACCATGTGGACACTTGTGGCTTGGTGGCCGACCCTTCACCGACCATTCGAGGAGCTTATTCAACACGAAGCATTCGGACACTTCATTCACCGCCTAAGTTTAATGGAGATCGAAGCAGCCAAGATCTGCCCACTTTCCCACAATGTTTGTTTTGTATAAATTTACATTCCCCATAATTTAACAATTCAAAACCTTAGAAACCCAAGACCCTTTGTTATTTCTCCTTGAAATGTATGGGTAAATTAATGGTTGGAAGTTACCACTGCCCTTGTGTGTCCGTACACTGTCCAATTGCTACTGACTGTTAGGGGGATAGAGCCAATTTCTCAGAGAATGGTAATGCCCAGTTGTCTTTTATTCATCCACTTCCATGAGAAATAATAGAGGAGCGGTAAGATGCAGATCTTTGTCATGAATATCTTTAAATACAGATCATTAATAAAAAAAAAAATAATAATCACTCTCTATAGGCAGCTCTAGACTACATTGTGTGTAGCCTGCAGATTTGGGGTCTTTTAGAATCCCTCTGCTGATTTCTATAAATCAAGTAGCTGGGTGCTCTCCTTAGTGTGATGTCAGAGCCCTGTGCAAACCAGATGCTTCCCGTTTCATTAAAGCACGGATTAAGAAACTGCAGCTTCATCTCCCTCCTCTCCCCACCAACCTCTTTTTTTTTTTTTTGTACTGTTTACACCATATCATGTTTTGGTGTTCAAACATTTACCGAGTGTCCGCGGACAAGAAAACGGAAGGATGGGCTCCTGAAGGGAAGAAGCTGCCCCTAATATGTATTTTACAACAGTTACTTTTATATTCATGTACTACTGGTTTATACAAAAAAAATTATCCTAATGATAGAAACATTTCAATTTAGGACAGGGCTGATTTTGTAAGTGGACAAACCCCTTTTTCTAAGCCTTGTGCATGCCTGGAGAAAAAAAAAAAATCACTGTAATTATTCTACTTACTACTTCCATTTAATGATATGATATGAAAGCACAAGTGGCTGGGGTGTATGGGGGGGGAGGGGAGATGAAAATTTGAAATAAAAGTATATTGCAAAGTGTTTTTATTTTTTATTTTTATTTTTTAAGGCGCATGACATTTAACTGCATAAAATTTAGATTTAAGGTTGTCTTTCCTTAAAGAGTAGGGGAGAATGACCGCATATAATAGGGTGTTTTTGTTTTTGATGCAGCCTAATTATTGAAGCATATAATATTAAGCGTATTTCCACTGCAAACACGTTTGTACAGTTAACTTATGAAATGATGCCTACACACAAGTAATATTTTTATATTAATTATTGTGTGCCTATTCTGAGCATGCAGTTCACTCCAGAGCTGCATTCACAATTCTGCCTCCTTTAGAGCAATTTGTTTTTAATTAATTTCCTTGCTTGTTTAGTGTCTAAACAGGGTTAGCTTTGCCTGCAATGAACTGTAGTCTTGCCACTAGACTAGTAACCTTGTATCATAATTGGATGTAGAACAAAATGACTATCCTGCATTATAAGGACGCCGCTAAAATATTAAGAATGTTTACTGCTAAGATTGCTGACTGTTCCAATAACATAAATGAGACTATTGAGCGCAGCTCTAGAGGCAGTAACTCCGGATCATTACAGGATACGTGATGTAATGTATGTACACCGTGACTCCACCAGCAGAATAGTGAGTGCAGCTCTGAAGTGTAATACAGGATGTAACTATGGATCAGTACAGGATAAGTAATATAATGTATGTGCACAGTGACTCCGCCAGCAGAATAGTGAGTGCAGCTCTGGAGTATAATACAAGATGTAACTAAATGCTGTATGTCTTTTAGATTTGTATGTTATTGCAAATCTGTTTTCAAAGGTGGACAACACGATCATGAGCGCCTGTATACATCATATAAGAGCATAATCAATGTGAATATAGCTTGATGAGGACAATACTGTAAATCTGCAATATTTGGATGGTGGGTTTAGATTGTGTAAACATCCCATTTATTAATGCCGGATCATACTTGAGTTTGTTCTTGGGGTTAATACACTTTGCCCATTAGACTGTTAACGTGGTGTGGGTTTCAGCGTTTGCATATGCAGAGTCAATGTATTAAGGAATGGGGAGTCATTGAACATTGTTCCGTTCAGTCTATAATCTGAATAAAATCTACGGACTTTGTATAATGTTACACTGACATTTCTTTTTTCCTGCCAAGAGTAAATACTATCCCTTTGGTTACCACACTGATTGAGGTAGAACACAGTATCCATGGTTTGTTGTAAGGGAAACCTGCAGCTGATATTTGAGAAATGTTATGCTCTTCCTCGTATGTTTTTTTTTTTTTTTTATTAGCTTATGTAGTGTTACTATAATGCTGCCCTCCCCTTGAGCAAGAATACAGTATAAGTACTGCCCCTTATAGACAAGCATATAATTACTATAATACTGCCCCTATATACAACAATATAACTACTATAATCGAGAACATGATCGCACACTGTCAGCTTCAGGCAGAGAATGACTGAGCCACGCGATGAGCAGTGATGTCACTCTTTATCTGCAATCAGAGCTGGAGGTTCCCACGGTATCCCAGCTTTGACTGCAGGTAAGCTCGGACCTCCGCTCAGGTGAGGTCACTGAGTTCACAGACCTGCATCTCCTGGCAGAAAACTGCTATTTTCTGTCATGAGGTGCAAATTTGGTACTGAAATGCCTGCACTTGATTTGCACCTGCTAGTAGAAAACTGCTCTGAAACGTCGGCAAATTTATACACCATATTTCTGCACCAAATCTGCATCAAAACCGCAGCATAACGCAAATGTAATGAGGTCACCTGAGGTCAGTTTACCTGCGTTCAAAGCTGAGGACCTCCAGCTATGACTACAGATAAACTGAGTGATGTCACCGGTCATCGCGCGGCACAGTCATTCTCTGCTTGAAGCCCACAGCATGTGGTCATGTTCTGTGTCCGCGCACTCTGCCTTCGTTATGTATGTAGCAGAGCTGGACTCATGGGACCTCGTGGATTTTGTCGGATCTGGGTGTTTTGGGGGTTAACAGGGGTGGGGGGGGTTATTTTATTTCAAATGAAGATTTTTTTTTTTTGGTGTTTTGTGTTTGTTTCTTCTCACTTACAGATTAGTAATGGGGTCTCAGATGCCTCCCACTATTAATCTAGGGCTTAGTGGCAGCTGTGAGCGGTCATTAACCCCTTATTACCCCGATTGCCACCGCACCAGGGCAATCGGGATGAGCCGGGTAAAGTGAATGAATTGTTGCATATAAGGGTTACATCAATCCTGTGCGGTGGCAGGCTGCTATATTAAAGGGAACCTGTCAGCAGAAATTTCGCAATAAACCTAAACGATTCCCCTCTGCAGCTCCTGGTCTGCATTCTAGAAAGGTTCCTGTTGTTATTGTGCCCCCTTTGAGACCTAAATACTTTATAAAGTCTTACCTTTTTGTATGCAAATGTTTTTTTATGGTCACGGGGGCGGGCTGTCTTGCGTCCGTTATTCGGCTCCTGCCGCTTTACGCTGTCCCCCATTGCTCATTTCCATACCAAGAGGACGCTGCCCAGTGCTCCCGAGGTCTCGCGCATGCCAGTCGCACTATCGCGGGACAGCACTCTGCAAAGTGTGACCGCTGGTGAGGTGATTGTACAGGCACGAGATTATGGGCGGCGCTGTGATGGTCATCAGCAGCGTCATCCAAGTACCCACCCATAATCTCGTGCCCGCGCTTTTCCCTCTGCCTCCACTGTTATGCGCAAGCGCTGGCCATATGAACCCACGTCACCTATTACCGCAGGCGTGAGATTATGGGCGGGTACTTGGATGACTGCTGATGACCATCACAGCGCCGCCCATAATCTCGCGCCTCCGGTAATAGGTGACGTGGGTTCATATGGCCAGCGCTTGCGCATAACTGGAGGCAGAGGGAAAAGCGCGGGCACAAGATTATGGGCACAATCACAGCGCCGCCCATAATCCCACACCTGCGCAATCAGCTCACCAGCGGTCACGCTTTACACAGTGCTGTCCCGCGATAGTGCCACTGGGCATGCGCGAGACCTCGGGAGCACTGGGCGGCGTCCTCATGGTATGGAAATGGGGGACGGCGTAAAGCGGCAGGAGGCGAATAATGGACGCAAGAAAGCAGGGCTGTGGAGTCGGTAAGCCAAACCTTCGACTCCGACTCCTCAAATTCTCTTGCACCGGCTCCGACTCCGGCTCCGGCTCCGACTCCGACTCCTACATATATTGCTTATAGTTAGGTGAAAAATTTATTGTAGTACATGAATATGTGTATGTGAACATTAGACATTTAATAATTTTTATGATACAATAATCAAGATATTTGGATAGAACATAAAATATATTTATTGGATACAACTTTAGAACACAAAAAACTGTAATAAATTGTAAATATGTAATACACTATGTAATATACAGTAGATTACATATATATCTTGTGTGTGTATATACACTGTGTATATATATATAATATTACATATTTACAATTTATTAGTTTTTTGTGTTCTAAAGTTGTATCCAATAAATATTTTATGTTCTATCCAAATATCTTGATTATTGTATCATAAAAACAATTAAATGTCTGATGTTCACATTATACTACAATAAATTTTTCACTTAAATATAAGCATTATACTAAATGTTATTATTTAGTAAAATATTCAGCACATTCTGCATTGCACTCCTGTCCCCAATTTATTATATATTTTAGGAGTCGGAGTCGGTGCATTTTATACCGACTCCAACTCCGACTCCGACTCCACCAAAATGAGCTCCGACTCCGACTCCACGACTCCGACTCCGATTCCACAGCCCTGCAAGAAAGCCCTCCCCCGTGACCATAAAAAAACACTTGCATACAAAAAGGTAAGACTTTATAAAGTATTTATTTAGGTCTCAAAGGGGGCACAATAGCAACAGGAACCTTTCTAGAATGCAGCCCAGGAGCTGCAGAAGGGGAATCGTTTAGGTTTATTGCGAAATTTCTGCTGACAGGTTCCCTTTAAGGCTGGGGGGCGCCCAATAACCATGAGTCCTCGTCGGAGTGAGAATACCAGCCCCGAGCTGTTGGCTTTATCATAGCCAGGTATCAAAATTGGGAGGGAGAATGGCATGCCATGCCACTTGTTTTTATTAAAAAAAAAAAAAAAAAAGCCTTATGCGGTTCCTCTAAGGCTGGAGTCACTCTAGTGTATGGCATCCAATGCGAGATGCTAATGACCCCTGGCTCAGGCTCTGCTGCGAGCGTGAGCCGAGTGTCATGCGACTGTGAAGCTGAGGGTGGGTGCTGCGGAGAAGAGGGAGGGGTTAATCCCCCTCCCCCCCCCCCCCCCCCCATATCTCCTCCATTGTCAGCCTGTGTGTATATAGCACTGCACTGGGATAACTTCCGAGTGCAGTCCGATGTTTCTCTCACACCCATTCACTTTTGAATGGGTGTGAGTGATACGGCTCTCGCACAAATTCACAGCATGTTGCGACTTTTCTCGCATCCAGAATCTGTATGTGAGAAAAGCTGACAAACTGCTCTCCCTCATTGACTAACATTGGTCAGAGTGCAATGCGAGATTTTCTCACCCTTATTTTGATACACAGCCAAGATAAGCACATGGCTGGGGACTGCAGCCTGTAGCCGTATGCTTTATCGTCGCTCTGTATCATAATATGGGGGGGAAACCCTATGCCAATTTTTTTTTTATTTTTTTTTTTAACTATAGTTATGCAAACCGTGTCTGTGATTGAAAGCAGTCAAACACACTCACACAGGGTGGGGGTCGCATCTGACTGCAGACAATCAGACGCCAGGACTGCCGATGGGTGGGAAAAGTAATGCATATGTATGCAGGATAATGAGCGGCCCCGGAAGTAGCGTTACAGAAACGCGGGAGACTGGTAAGTATAATGTGCTTACTTTAATCCCCTATCCCTTCTACCACTGTTTTAAAGTGTTGTAGTCTGGTCCCCATAGACTAATATGGGGACCGGCAACTGGGCAGACACACCCGGGATCAATTCCATGCCAGAATAGTTTTGTTTTTTTTTAAAACCCGGTTGCACCTGCCGATCCTGGGTATGCCCATCATTAGTCCTGATCATTGTGCTGTCCTGGTATTCTTTGCCTGCATATGTACCAAATTCATCATATTAATAGATGCATCATAATGCACACAGAAATAAATATATTTACAGTATATACTGTGTGTATATATATAATTTATATATCTAGAGAGAGAGATAATCTATATATCTCTATCTCAAAGGGCATGCATATCAATTCTTCATGTGAGTTACATCCAGTGACCGAAAATGAAGTCCAGTTTCTTCTGCAGATCATTTGGAGCTTCTTCTGCAGGGTGGCACGGTGGCTCAGTGGTTAGCACTGTATGGTGGCTCAGTGGTTAGCACTGCAGTCTTGCACCGCTGGGGTCCTGGGTTCAAATCCCACCAAGGACAACATCTGCAAGGAGCTTGTATGTTCTCCCTGTGTTTGCGTGGGTTTCCTCCCACACTCCAAAAACATACTGATAGAGAACCTAGATTGTGAGCCCCAATGGGGACAGTGTTGCCAATGTATGTAAAGCGCTGTGGAATTAACAGCGCTACATAAATGAATAAATATATTATTATTATTTATCATGTGGCGCTATCGTTCGGAGAAAGCACTGCGCTCTCCAGATCCCATGTTGTCAACACTCAGTAGAAGAAGCAAACAGATAGTAAAAGCTTTGTGACATCTTCACACGTGAGACCTCCATGGTGGATGCGGAATCAAGTCCTTCCCACCCTTCACTTTTGAGCGACATTTCGAGGGTCACACCCCCTTCCTCATTGGATGAAATCCGGATGTTCTGTGTGCATTGTGAAGAAACTATTAATATGATGAATTTGGTATATGCATGGAAAGAATACTGGGACAGTGTGCAATGATCATGTTATTTACCCGGGCTTCCAGTATTTAGCTTATCCGCTCCTGAGGAGAAGTGAATATATTTCTGGATTTTCCAGTATATTCCTCTATGTTAAGTTTGAATGTATTTCACAAAAACAAAATGTTAAAAAAAGTAAATAAGGACTTTAAGCCGTTATTTGGTTCCCATTATATGGTCAAGACTATAACTACTGCAATACTGCCCCTTATGTACAAGTATATCACTACTGTTATACTGCCTCCATGTCCACTCCACCTTATGTATAAGGATTTGGCCGCTATTGGACATTACACCAGTGGGAGTCTTTCTATCGTTGCAGTCAGGTCATAGTTAGGGCATATCTGCAGTGACCATTGGATGGTAGTCATCGTCTCTATTTTATATGACTTTGTAGGGTGTTGGGGAATACGGTGAGTGTTTTCATACTGTTGTCCTAAAACATATGGTTATAATGTCTGCATAACTAAGTCGCTAGGGGTAGATAGCTGAAGTAGGACTGTGCCAGAGGTTGAAGAGTTAGGAGTACATTTGTAATTCTAGAATGTACATCTGCAGTAGGTTAGCTTCCTGCGATATTATGACGTCTCCCCCCTGTGGACTTGGCAGAACTATACTCGCTCTCTCCCTTAAAAGTTTGATATTTAAGGGTCCAAGGAAATGAAAATGCAGAACGCTTGTCTGATCAGAGCTGAGGCACCTCCATGTTTTCTAGATCATGGTCAGCACAGCTCCTTCAACCCTAAGTTCCTTTTTATATAATTTTTCTTTTCCTGCCATTGGGGTACTAATGGGAGTGTAGCTAAGATCATCCGACTTATGCAATTGTCGCGGGCGGAGGGGACGCGCTCGCCACGCTCTGGTTCGGGGATTCTGCTGCTGCTGCTGCTGCTGTTGCTCGGTGGCTCGAGCGGTGGGCCGGACCCGGGGACTCGAGCAGCGCTCCTCACCCGTGAGTGAAAAGGGATGGTTTGTTTGGGGAGAGAGTTTGTGACGCCACCCATGGGACGTGGTGATGATGGCACCACCGCTGCTGATGACGGGAATCCCGGGAGAGATGGTAGGGAGCAGCTAGGATGTTGTCCCCTCCATGGGTAGGGGGTTGGTGATCCCGGGGCCCGGTGGTATAACGGGGAGGCTGGATGGCTGGGGTGCAGGGTTGCAGGGACAGCGCGGTGCGGTGCCGGACGGCACTGGTGTACTCACTCAGACAATCAATGACAGAGTCTCTGGTAAACCAAATGGCCGGATGGACGGGTCCCGCAGCCGGCTGCAGTGTTGTTGTACTCTCCCCGGACGGCTGATGGTGGCTGTCTTCCCCTGCACCTGTGTAAACTGTTTTGACTCCGATGGTTTCCCAATGGTGGTCCGCTCCCCAGCGTATAGGTATCGTAGGAGCCCTTTTGCCCGCAGGCGCTGGCCCTTGGATCTCTAGCCTGTGGCGGTGGCTATATATCCTCACGGTGTGGACTGTTGCCTTCTGTCGGGACTTGGTTGTTAGGAAACCCCTGGGGTTCCTGTCACACTCGGATTTGACTATTGTCGGCGGCTCCAAGCCTGGTCGGGGTCCGATGGCCCTGCCTGTGTTCTTAGCTTCACTCCGCTCCCCGGTTCGGTACTGGTGGGCCACCGCCCAACCCCGGTCCTACGGTTCCACAGAGTTCCGCTAACTCCTGCAGACGGCCACCACCGTCTGCCAACCTTGCTGTCAGTGCCTGGGCTCCTACCCAGACACCTGCAGTTTGTGACCTCTCACTTTCACCTCCTAAACTGATCTACTGCTTTTCCCGCCTCCAGGCCTGTGAACTCCTCGGTGGGTGGGGCCAACTGCCTGGCTCCGCCCCACCTGGTGTGGACATCAGACCCTGGAGGGAGGCAACAAGGGTTTTTGTCTGACTGTTGTAACTGCCTAGGGTGGGGGTGTGTGTGTGTTGGTACCTGTGACCCCTGGCTAGTCCAGGGCGTCACACAATCATTATTGTCAGACCTGTGCCAGTATTTTACTCGGTAACTTTTTTCATTTAGATGTCTATCTCCATTCGTTAATCACTAACCTTGGCAGAATGTAAGCTCGCAGGGCTAAGGGCTGGTTGTAAGTCAGGGATCACATAACGTTTGCCCGGGCGGTGTATAACTGGGAATTGTCACTTGGTGGCCGTTGCCCGGTCCCGTGCCCTGGGTGCATTTTAAAAGGGGAAGATTTACAGGGAATTTGAATAAAGTTCACACATGACGCCACTTGCGATGTTGCGGCTATGTGGATGGAGCCACCGCTGCACAGTTCTTGCTACTGGGGTTGGTGTTCATGGCAGCCTGGATGTTAAGCCTCCGGAAGCCGGGCCAGGGCCCAGAGGAGAGATGATGTAAACGGGTGTCGAAAGAATGAAGGTCACACACTGGGTTGCAGTATAACTGGTTCTTTTACTCACTTTCAGTTCTAACTGGTCACCCGGGGAAGGCTGGTTTCCACTGCAGGTCCCCTTAGTCCCAGTGCTGGTTTAGTGACCTGGAGGCTTCTTTCCCCTGCACCTCTCTTTGGTTGGTGGGTCACCGTGGCTTGGAGCAACTGGGGGTCCCATCCTGGTTGTCTCTTACTGTAGTGCATATGATGGTAGTGTGAACCCTGTGTTGTCGGAGTCTCTGGTCCAGTCCCCGGTTCTCCCGTTGCTACTGTATCCCGAACTTCAAGGTCAGTGAGGTCCTTGATGGTCCCTCTCAATGTGCAGATTTTATCAGGTCTACCTGGAGCGTTTGCCTGACCTAGGATTCTGTACCCCGTCGGTGCTGTGGATCCAGGACTACTCCACTGTACTCCACCGGCAACCAACCGCCTGGGCCCTCAGGTCACTGTCACACTCCTGTCAGTGCTTCCACTCTCACTGCAACTACAGACTGACTACTGTCTTACTGACTGTCCACTCTCTGCCTCTCCCACCTGGTCGTCTAGTGGACTGGATTGACTCCACCTCTATGCGGCCATCCATTGGTCCAACCCTAGCCTGGTACCAGTCTATGGGGAATTTGGGGAAAAACAGGGATTAGCTGGAGTGTTTGTGTGTTACCAGCACTGGTCTTCTGGGGCCCTAAGGGGTAGGCCCTGCATCTTGGTGGAGATACAGTACCTTGTAGCTCCCTGATGGCCTCAGGGGCGCTACACTTACATCCAAACTCCCACAAAACGGGATTTAGGCATATTAATCTGACGGCCCTTGACTATAATGACGGAGTCACAGTGTGACCTGTTGTGCTTTATATTTAGCTGTGTTTGCCTATTGGAGGCGGGGCAGCACGACGGCATATACAGCTGAACCCTTGCAAACCAGACCAACTGAATGTGGTGACAAACACTATGTGAACCCAGCCTTAGTGACTAAAGGGTGCTTTACACGAGACGACGGATCGTGCGATGCATCGTCGGGGTCACTGTTTTCGTGACGCATATCCGGCATCATACACGACGTCGTCTCGTGTGAAACCTGAGCGACGCAGTATCGCTCACAAATCGTGAGTCGTGTAATCGTCACTCAGTTTCATAATATCGTTTATTTTTACTTGTGCCGGTTGTTCATCGGTCCCATGGCAGCACACGTCGCTCCGTGTGACACCACGGGAGCGATGAACTCTGCTTACCTGCGTCCCATGGCTCCCACCGGCTATGCAGAAGTAAGGAGGTGGGCGGGATGTTTACATCCCGCTCATCTCTGCCCCTCCGCTTCTATTGGCCAGCGGCTGTGTGACGTTGCTGTGACGCCAAACGTCCCTCCCCATTCAGGAAGTGGACGTTCGCCGCCCACAGCGAGGTCGCTCAGCAGGTAAGTACGTGTGACGGGGGTTTCACGACTTTGTGCGACACGGGCAGTGATTTTGCCCGTGATGCACAAATGACGGGGGTGGGTACGATCGATCGTGAAATCGCACGATTGGTCATCCCGTGTAAAGCAGGCTTTAGTATTGTGGATCTTATCAAGGTCTAGAACAAGATGTTTCTTACGAATCCCATGTCTGAACGTTTTTCCTACCAGCATCTACAGTGCCTACAATTAGCATTCAACCCTCTGCAGATTTAGCAGGTTTACACATTCGGAATTAACTTGGCATTGTGACATTTGGACTGTAGATCAGCCTGGAAGTGTGAAATGCACTGCAGCAAAAAAGAATGTTATTTCTTTTTTTATTTTTTTTTTTTTAAATTGTGAAAAGTTTATTCAGAGGGTCATTTATTATTCAACCCATCAAACCACAAAAATTCTGTTTGGTTCCCCTAAAGTATTAAGAAGTATTTCAGGCACAAAGAACAATGAGCTTCACATGTTTGGATTAATTATCTCTTTTTCCAGCCTTTTCTGACTAATTAAGACCCTCCCCAAACTTGTGAACAGCACTTGGTCAACATGGGAAAGACAAAGGAGCATTCCAAGGCCATCAGAGACAAGATCGTGGAGGGTCACAAGGCTGGCAAGGGGTACAAAACCCTTTCCAAGGAGTTGGGCCTACCTGTCTCCACTGTTGGGAGCATCATCCGGAAGTGGAAGGCTTATGGAACTACTGTTAGCCTTCCACGGCCTGGACAGCCTTTGAAAGTTTCCACCCGTGCCGAGGCCAGGCTTGTCCGAAGAGTCAAGGCTAACCCAAGGACAACAAGGAAGGAGCTCCGGGAAGATCTCATGGCAGTGGGGACATTGGTTTCAGTCAATACCATAAGTAACGTACTCCACCGCAATGGTCTCCGTTCCAGACGAGCCCGTAAGGTACCTTTACTATCAAAGCGTCATGTCAAGGCTCGTCTACAGTTTGCTCACGATCACTTGGAGGACTCTGAGACAGACTGGTTCAAGGTTCTCTGGTCTGATGAGACCAAGATCGAGATCTTTGGTGCCAACCACACACGTGACGTTTGGAGACTGGATGGCACTGCATACGACCCCAAGAATACCATCCCTACAGTCAAGCATGGTGGTGGAAGCATCATGCTGTGGGGCTGTTTCTCAGCCAAGGGGCCTGGCCATCTGGTCCGCATCCATGGGAAGATGGATAGCATGGTCTACCTGGAGATTTTGGCCAAGAACCTCCGCTCCTCCATCAAGGATCTTAAGATGGGTCATCATTTCATCTTCCAACAAGACAACGACCCAAAGCACACAGCCAACAAAACCAAGGCCTGGTTCAAGAGGGAAAAAATCAAGGTGTTGCAGTGGCCTAGTCAGTCTCCTGACCATAACCCAATTGAAAACTTGTGGAAGGAGCTCAAGATTAAAGTCCACATGAGACACCCAAAGAACGTAGATAACTTGGAGAAGATCTGCATGGAGGAGTGGGCCAAGATAACTCCAGAGACCTGTGCCGGCCTGATCAGGTCTTATAAAAGACGATTATTAGCTGTAATTGCAAACAAGGGTTATTCCACAAAATATTAAACCTAGGGGTTGAATAATAATTGACCCACACTTTTATGTTGAGAATTTATTAAAATTTAACTGAGCAACATAACTTGTTGGTTTGTAAGATTTATGCATCTGTTAATAAATCCTGCTCTTGTTTGAAGTTTGCAGGCTCTAACTTATTTGCATCTTATCAAACCTGCTAAATCTGCAGGGGGTTGAATACTACTTGTAGGCACTGTATGTACATTTCTATAAAAGGGAACCTGTCAGCTAATACATGCCGTGTGCAGTTTGGATCGCTTGTATCTGCCACTGGCTGTATGATCTCAGACAGATATGTTTGAAATGCTGTGGTGTTTAAAAAAAAAAAAACATACTTTGGGCAGCCTGTATCACCTGATAGGTTCCCTTAATTCAGTAAGGAGAAGATACAGTAGCTACTTCCTTCCTCATTGAACAACACATCACATCAGATAAATCAGAAATAAACTTAGATTGTCCACTACGTTTACATTGTTCTTTAGGATAGGTCATCAATGTCTGATTGGACACGGTCTGACACCCCACACCCCTTCCGCTCATCTGTTCTCCATGCCGGCAGCAGGCAGCCAAAAAAGCTCAGTTCCCGAAGTTGCTCGGTCTTCTGATCATGGCTGGTACTGCACATCCACCTCCTAATTGTCTAGAAGTTACCGTATTTTTCGGTTTATAAGACGCACCCCACATTTAGAGAAAAAAAAGAAAAAGAGGTCCATTTTATAATCCAGTGGTGTCTTACCAGAGGGGGGCAGCAGCGGTGGTGGAGCGGGGTCACAGGAGGCAGAAACTGTCGGTGGTTGCAGCTGCGAGCAGTGAGGTCTTCAAAGAAATGGCACCCTTAGTTGGCGCGTGCGCAAATTGAGCTCTTGGCTCAAAGACAAGCCGAGATCACATCTGTGCATGCGCCACCTCCGGGCGCCATTTTCCTTAAGTCCGCTGCTGGGAGATCAGTGGGCCAGAGGCGGCATGTGTGCAGATGAGATCTTGAGCCGAGAGCTTCATCTGCGCATGCGCCGACTCCAGGTGTCATTATTTGAAGTCCTCAACGCCTGCAGCCTCAACTCAGCTGCCACCGCGGCCCAAGCCCAGCTGCCACCACAGCACCAGCCCTGCCACCACAGTACGAGCACAGCCGCTGCAGACCCTGCACAGCCACTGCAGCTTTTCCCCTGCCTCCTGCTACCCCTCTACACCACCCCCCGGTAAGTTACATTCGGATTCTAAGACGCACCCCTCACTTTCCTCCCAAATATTTGGTAGGAAAAGTGCATCTTATAATCCAAAAAATACGGTACCTCCTCAAAGCAGCTCACTACAGTAGTTTGACCGGACCGATCCCTCATACACCCATGTTGATACTGAGTCATGAGGCTATTTTTCTCGAGATTCTCCAGGATAGCATCTCTTAGGAAACCCTTAGGGTATGTGCGCATGTCTCTGCGTTCAATGTTGCAGCGTTTGTCACTGCATGTGCGTTTCAAAATGTAGCCGAAAAGCCTCATTTTGAAAGCATTGTGCATGCGTAATTCATGTGTTCTGGATGCTTGCTCTGCCATAGACAGAGTGGAAAAAGCACAAAAGAAGTGACATGTTGCATTTTAGAACGCAGCGTTTTGGCAAAATATTTCAGCAGCCGAAACGCTGCATTCTAAAACGCAACGTACAGATGGAATTTGCACAATCTTCATAGATTGTGCTGGGGACACAGGACGCATGCTTTTAAGTTGCGGTGCAGAACGCAGCGTAAAAGCATGAAAAAAAGCAATCATGCGCCCACAGCTTTAAGGATTTTACCCAAAGTACAGGTTAAACTTACCGGCCTATAATTTCCAGACTCAGATTTTGTCCTCTTTAAATCAGGTTTTTGTATTGTGTATTTTTTTCAAAATGTGTATAATGTTTTCTTTTTCATATCACAATCCTTATTAAAATTTGAACTCTCAATTTTCACAAAATCCGCTAAGGTTTTTTTACGTTTTAACTTCCAATTGATTCAGGAAATAGTGCATATATATAGCCACAATCGTCTGAACTCGGTTGTATCGCTTGTATTTAAGTGTCTAACAAACGTGAAAAAGTGAATGTGAAGGGGAACAGGGGAGCTGTTCACTTATTATGAATAGTCGATCCTGTTTTATCAGTTGTGTATACAGGTGTTATCTATCATTGTAATCCTGCCTCTGATGATAAAGAAACTGCTGTAAACTCTTCCTGAAAGGATAGGAAGTACGAGTCTAAAGGCCCCTTTACACACTGAGACTTTCAGCGATCCCACCAGCGATTCCAACCTGGCCGGGATCGCTACAAAGTCTCTGGTGAGTCTCTGGTGAGCTGTCAAACAGGCAAACCTGGCCAACGACGCAACAGCGATCCAGACCTGCAGAACGACCTAGCTAGTCAAACACTGGAAACGAGTGATGTGTCACAATATCTGTCAATCACTATTCTCTGTCAGTCGGTCTCTCCCTCTTGGTCTCTATTCTCTCTCTGTCGGTCCGTCACTATCTCTGTCCCTCTCTCACAGTCTGTCGGTCATTTTCCCCTCCTCTCTCATACTCACCGATCCCCGGCGCGGCGCTGCACGGCATTCACACTGCTGCGGCGGCTTTTACTATTTTGAAAAAGCCGGCCGCTCATTAAACAATTTCATATTCCCTACTTTCCCCGCCCACAGGCGCCTATGATTGGTTGCAGTGAGACACGCCCCCACGCTGAGTGACAGGTGTCTCACTGCACCCAATCACAGCAGCCGGTGGGCGGGTCTATACTGTGCAGTGAAATAAATAATTAAATAATTAAAAAAAACGGCGTGCGGTCCCCCCCAATTTTAATACCAGCCAGATAAAGCCATACGGCTGAAGGCTGGTATTCTCAGGATGGGGATAACAATATCAGTCAGCAGCCGCCCAGAATTGCCGCATACATTATATGCGACAGTTCTGGGACTGTACCCGGCTCTTCCCGATTTGCCCTGGTGGGTTGGCAAATCGGGGTAATAAGGAGTTATTGGCAGCCCATAGCTGCCAATAAGTCCTAGATTAATCATGTCAGGCGTCTCCCCGAGATTCCTTCCATGATTAATCTGTAAATTACAGTAAATAAACACACAAAACTGAAAAAATCATTTATTAGAAATAAAAAACACAAACACATTCCCTCATCACCAATTTAATCTGCCCCAATAAGCCCTCCTTGTCCGGCGTAATCCACGGACCTCCAGCGTCGCATCCAGCTCTGCTGTATGCAGGTGACAGTAGCAGCAGAATACACCGCCGCTCCTGTCACCTCCACGCAGCTAATGAAGGCAATAGCGCGATCAGCTGAGCTGTCACTGAGGTTACCTGCTGTCACTGGATCCAGCGGTGGATGCAGCGGTGGCCGCGGGTAACCTCAGTGACAGCTCAGCTGATCGCGCTACTCACCTCATTTGCTGCGTGGAGCTGACCGGAGCGGCGGTGAGTAGCGCGATCAGCTGAGCTGTCACTGAGGTTACTGGCGGCCACCACTGCATCCACCGCTGGATCCAGTGACAGTGGGTAACCTCAGTGACAGCTCAGCTGATCGCGCTATTGCCTTCATTAGCTGCGTGGAGGTGACAGGAGCGGCGGTGTATTCTCCTGCTCCGGTCACCTCCATGCAGCAGAGCTGGATGCGACGCTGGAGGTCCGTGGATTACGCCGGACAAGGAGGGCTTTTTGGGGCTGATTAAATTGGTGATGAGGGAATGTGTTTGTGTTTTTTATTTCTAATAAATGATTTTTTCAGTTGTGTGTGTTTATTTACTGTAATTTACAGATTAATCATGGAAGGAATCTCGGGGAGACGCCTGACATGATTAATCTAGGACTTATTGGCAGCTATGGGCTGCCAATAACTCCTTATTACCCCGATTTGCCAACGCACCAGGGCAAATCGGGAAGAGCCGGGTACAGTCCCAGAACTGTCGCATATAATGTATGCGGCAATTCTGGGCGGCTGCTGACTGATATTGTTAGGCCGGGGGGCTCCCCATAACGTGGAGCTCCCCATCCTGAGAATACCAGCCTTCAGCCGTATGGCTTTATCTGGCTGGTATTAAAATTGGGGGGGACCGCACGCCGGTTTTTTTAATTATTTAATTATTTATTTCACTGCACAGTATAGACCTGCCCACCGGCTGCTGTGATTGGGTGCAGTGAGACACCTGTCACTTAGTGGGGGCGTGTCTCACTGCAACCAATCATAGGTGCCTGTGGGCGGGGAAAGTAGGGAATACGAAATTGTTTAATGAGCGGCCGGATTTTTCAAAAGAGGAAAAGCCGCCGCAGCAGTGTGAATGCCGTGCAGTGCCGCGCCGGGGATCGGGGATCGGTGAGTATGAGAGAGGAGGGGAAAATGACCGACAGACTGTGAGAGAGGGACAGAGATAGTGACGGACCGACAGAGAGAGAATAGAGACCGAGAGGGAGAGACCGACTGACAGAGAATAGTGATTGACAGATATTGTGACACATCACTCGTTTCCAGTGTTTTAAGTCCCCTTTACACACTGAGACTTTGCTGCACAGCGGGAAACAAAGGACCAAAGAATGGTCCTGAACGATTTGTAGCGATCAGCAACTTCACAGCAGGGGCCAGGTCGCTGATGTGTTTCACACACTGCAATGTCGCTGGGGAGGTCGCTATTACGTCACAAAACCGGTGACGTTACAGCGATGTCGTTTGAGATGTTGAAGTGTGTAAAGCCACCTTAAGGAAGCCCTAGTAGCCAGTGAAAATTGCAAAATTACTCATTTATGGGCGGCACGGCGGCTCAGTGGTTAGCACTGCAGTCTTGCAGCGCTGAGGTCCTGGGTTCAATTCCCACCAAAGACACCATCTGCAAGGAGTTTGTATGTTCTCCCCGTGTTTGCGTGGGTTTCCTCCGGGTACTCCGGTTTCCTCCCACACTCCAAAAACATACAGTTAGGGACCTTAGATTGTGAGCCCCAATGGGGACAGTGTTGCCAATGTATGTAAAGTGCTATGGAATTAATAGCGCTATATAAATGAATAAAATTATTATTATTATTATTATTTAGTTTTTGTTTAATATAGATTGTAGTATGAAGAAAAAGCATTGTTTTTCTTAAAATATAGGCAACACAAAAACCTGATTTAAACAATAGACCATTTTGTGATGATATTATCAATTTAAGCCTCCAGCGCAACTGTTACTGTCTCAACCTATATATGAAAATGATGATTATCACCTGTTTAGTATAATTCATTAATTTTACACCTGACTAAAATCCTACCAGAAGCCCTGACTTTGTTCCTAGAAGAATTGATTGATGTTGTTTGATTTTGATCTATCTTCTATTGATTCACTTTTCATTTCTTGATTGATAAAAATAAGCTATTAACATTTCTATTTTTTGGGTTTTTGTTTTTTTTTTAAAACATTCTTATTGTAGAGACATTTTTCCATACCTTCTAAATGTGTTGCACAATAATGAACTAACATATGTGGTTTCTGAAAGGGGTTGATCGGGGACACAGTATGGGCGCTATTATGGTTGGGAGCTATTACGGTGGTGGTGATCTGCTTCCAGTGTAGGGTATGTAAAGACGGGCGCTGAGGTTGTGTCTGAAGAGTTGGCACTAAGTGGTAGAGGGAACTGTTGGGTAATGAAACAAGTCGGTAACTGAACCAGAGAATCGAAGCACCAAAAGGCTATTTCAGGGGTAGCCAGATCAGAAGCCAGGAAAGACATTAGTTTTTAGTCCAGTGAAGGGTATGAATACTTTAGTTGGGGAAAAAGAAAAGTCAGGACACCATAAAATAGTCCAGAATGGAGCATCAGTTAGTTTTAGAAGCATAAGAATAACTGGCACAGAAATACAGTCCAGGAACTCTCACATTAGGTGTCAGACCCATGATTAACTAGTTAAGCAATCTTCTGATTGGTCAACTAATTAGACCCTCCTCCGAGGGGCAGAATAGTGCCAATCATCCTGGCTGGGTAGCCAAACATACTGGATATGCCACCCAGTATCTTTGCTGGTGCTGCTGAGAAGACTAAAAAGGTAGTGGATGATGGAGAAGAACATTACAGGAGTGTGGCAAGGTCATTTTGGCCATGACATATAGATAAGAAGCTCTGGCAGAAAACTAGATGTTTCCCATGGGAGAATGCACACATATCTGTATTAAGTGGGGTTATACAGGATTAGAAAAACATGGCTTCTTTCTTTTAGAAACGCATCCCACCCACCCCTTGAGCACGGTATTCCAGGCCAGCTGCGTTCACTTCGGTGGGGCAGAAGTTGCCATTCCAGATACAAACGATGCTCTGGGATGGTCCTGTTTCCAAAAGAAAGCTGCCATGTTTTTTTTTCCTGATCCTGGGCTGCTCCTTTAATTGTTAACAGAGAGTGATAGAGACATACATTTGTGCTGTATGTCCTGATGAAGGGAGCAGAGCTCCTGAAACGCGTAGACACAAGCTACAATAAAGGAACATTGAATATCTTCTCGTCCTTGTGCCTGGTGAATAGCGCGGCATAAAACCCCTTCTCTATCACTCTCTGTTATCTACCACGGGGGCTGCAGCAGATTTCACCTAAATACCACATGCTTATACAGGAGTTGTGACTGGCACAGCTCCTGGAGGTGAGTGTAAGTCTTCTACTTCTCTCGGTATATACCGGGTAAGACCCTATTGCGCTTTCTATTTCCACAGTTTTATTCTATCCTTTAATTGTTAAGGCACATTGAAGACAAGTTACAGTTTCGAGCCCAATAAATTACCAGAAACTAGGACAACACTTTCCAGGTAAGAGCTGGACCAAGGTGTCCGACCACACCATGAAATATATAGGATGGCCATTCTTTCCTGTTGGTTAAGCTTTTCTGTAAGGTGCCAGTGATCCAAATCTACTCATCTTGTATCTGTGGAGCTGGATCCCCTCAGCTTCCCGACTGGCTGGCAGATGTCCAGGTACCAGTCTTTGAGGAACAGATGGTCAGAGTCTGCTCGCAGCTCCTTACGGGGTTTTCATCTGCTTCCTGGAGATGACTAACTTCATATAGGAAGCTGATTTCACCCTATACACTTCCCGCACAATAATTGCTCTTTTAATTGTCTTGTAGCCGCTCGCCGCCTCTCTCCACCATCATCACCTGGGTGGTCCATGATCACAGCCATAGTACGTCACCTTTTTTCCTGCCGAGGCTTTGTCCCATCCCCTGTGGGAACCAGGGTCTTAGTGACAGTTTTGAATCGGGGTTCTTTTCAGCGGGTGTCTGCGGCACAGAGCGTGAAAATAAAGACCAAGGCACACTGCGCCCCCACAATGACATGTCTAATGAAAACTGACAGCCGTGGCTGATTAACCCTTTCAGATCTGGCAATGGCTAACCTGTTTGATGACCAAACTCCATGCCACCCACCCCTTCCTCATTGCCAAGGATATTGAGGGGAAGGGGTCTGCCAAGCTTTGTGTTGTGTCTCTGGACTTTGTCCAGAAGTTAACCCCTTGCAAGCTGAAGCCATCACCTGAAAGAGTATGGCAACACACTGACTACTGGCAGCTTTTTTTTTTTTCCATCATAAATCAATGCAACGATTGCATAAAACTGTCCGACCCACGTGCTCAGATATGAATGGGTTACAAACCTGACAGTGATGAGACTATAAAATATATGTATAAAGGCTGCTTTAATCCGAAAACAGCGCCACCCTAATCAACAAGTTGTGTGTGATACTACAACTTTGGCCGCAATACCAGGCAGAGTCCAGCGACAAGGGTGGCGCTGTTTCGGGAATAAAGCAGCCATTGTTTTCTAATCCTGTACAGCCGTAGTTATGAGTCAATCTGGAACATACATACTAAAAAGGGAGGGTATGAAATAATAAAAAATATACATAGGTTACGTATGTAATCCTCTCTGCTCCAGTAACCCCTTCTTGTCCTGCAGCGGTGATGTCACAAAGCTAAGCACGTGGCCTGTGCAACCAATCAGAATTTACAGAAATTTCTACAACCAAATACTCAGTGTGCACACATAGCCTAAATATTTGCCTGGGCGTATTGGGGAATCTATACATACAGCCTGGTACTACGGGTCAGTTCTTTCCTGCCGATCTGTGGCAGTTGGTCGCTACTCCATAACGAAGTGATCCCCTTCTGCTTTGTGTTAGTTTTTATCCTTTTCCTCTTCCTTATTTTTATTCTAAGTATATTAGAGGGTGTCTGATCTATATAAGCTATATTCAATACCCTGATTTAGTAGAGGGACCACAAAGAATCTTTCACTCTGCACTCATTGTCTCTTTTCATTATGTGTATCCAATGATTTCTATGGGATGTATGCAATGCTTCATTTTCACTTAGTGGGTATGTCGCGGGCGGAGGAGGGGATGCCGCGCTCTCCCTACTGCTCGGGTCCGGCTGCCGCGGCTGCTGCGGCCTGCTGCTGCTCGGTGGCTCGAGCGATGGGCCGGATCCCGGGGACTCGAGCGGCGCTCCTCGCCCGTGAGTGAAAGGGGATTGGGTTTTGGGATAGTTTATTGTCTGTGACGCCACCCACGGCTGTGGTGATGGAGTGGACACCACCGCTGCTCTGTTTGGGGAGCCGGGGAGTGATGGTAGTAGCCAAGTAGTGGCGGAACCGCTCGGTGATAGCCCACACCAGTGCCAGGAGCTCGAGCTTGAAGGAGCTGTAGTTCTCAGGATTCCTTTCAGTCGGCCGGAGTTTTCGACTAGCATAGGCAATCACCTTCTCCTTTCCTTCCTGGACCTGGGACAGGACTGCCCCCAAACCCACATTGCTGGCGTCTGTGTAGAGGATGAATGGGCAGCCGTAGTCAGGGTACGCTAGGACCTCTTCTCCAGTCAAGGCCGCTTTCAGCTGACGGAAGGATTCCTCATGCCTGTCCTCCCACACCAGTGGGGCTCCGATGGGTCTACCACCTTTGGTCTGTCCCACGAGGAGGTCTTGCATGGGAGCAGCCATCTTCGTGTACCCCTTGATGAAGCGCCGGTAGTATCCCACCAGACCCAAAAACTGCCTTACTTCCCTCACGGTGGTTGGTCTTGGCCAGTCCCGGATGGCAGTGATCTTCTCAGGGTCGGGGGCGACACCTTCCGCACTCACCACATGCCCCAGGTACTGCACTCTGGGTTTCAGCAGGTGGCACTTGGAGGGCTTCAGCTTCATCCCGTATTTGGCAAGGGACGCGAACACCTCGGCTAGGTGCTCCAGATGGGCTTCATACGTCTGAGAGTACACAATCACATCATCCAGGTATAACAGGACGGTCTCGAAGTTCAGATGTCCCAGACAGCACTCCATCAGCTGTTGGAAGGTTCCAGGGGCATTGCACAGCCCAAACGGCATACTATTGAATTCACAGAGCCCCATTGGGGTGGTGAAGGCGGTTTTCTCCCGGTCTTCCGGGGCCACTGCCACTTGCCAGTACCCACTGGTGAGGTCAAGGGTAGAGAAGTAATTTGCGGTTCTCAGTGCGGCCAAAGACTCTTCAATATGGGGCAGTGGGTAGGCATCTTTATGTGTTATCTGATTAATCTTCCGGTAGTCCACACACATCCGCATGGTACCATCCTTCTTCTTGACCAGTACCAACGGAGCGGCCCAGGGACTACAGCTGTCCCGAATAACCCCTGCCTCCTTCATATTCCTCAACATATCTTTGGCACACTGGTAATGTGCAGGGGGAATAGGCCTGTACCTCTCTTTGATAGGGGGGTGTTCACCGGTGGGGATGTGGTGTTGGACCCCTTTGATCTGCCCAAAGTCTAGTGGATGTTTACTGAAAACCTGTTCATACTCCCGCACCACCCTGTATACCCCGGCTTTGTGATGTGTAGGGGTATCATCAGTGCCCACGTGTAGCTGTTGGTTCCACTCATTTACCTCCCCTTGAGGCGGGGAAGTGCTGGTAGTAGGTGGGGAGACTGGGGGAATGGCTTCGTGGATGGTGTGGGGATCTAGGGTGAGCAGATTGGCAATGGTGGCATACCGGGGAAGCCTGACTTCTTCCTCCCCACAGTTCAGCACCCTCACGGGCACTCTCCTCTTCTTTACGTCTACCACCCCTCGGGCGGCCATTACAGTGGGCCAGTGCTCGGAGGGGATGGGCTCCATCATGGCAGGGTAGTCACGCCCCTGAGGCCCTACTGCTGCCCTACACCAAATCATCATCTCACTCCTAGGGGGCACAATCAACGGAGCAACATCCATCACTTTCACTCCATCAATCTCTCCTCCTGTTGAGTTTACATGCTGGCGGTACATCAAGGCCCGGATCTCACGCTGCACAGCTCTCTGTCGGCTCCCCGCCGCTGTGGCGGCCAGCAGTTGCAGTAGGGCCAACACATCACCCATACAGTGCTCCATCACATTGGTTCCTAGCACTATCTTCGGGTTATGATCACTGGGTTCATTCATGATCACAATCATACCCTGGTGTTGCAGTTCAGCTTGCCCCACTGTCATAGCCACCTGTTTATACCCCACTTGGGTCAATGGGAGTCCATTAGCAGCAATTAGCGTTATACTAGTATCGGGGGGTGCCAGCTCGTCTATTCCCCAATACCGCTGGTACAATGTGTATGGTATGGTGGTTACCTGTGATCCAGTGTCCAAGAGAGCCATCACCGGTATGCCGTCCACATCCACGGGGATGATGGGCCGGGCCCCGATATACCGGTCCCGCCAGTCTGGGGGGCCACGGGGTTCTACTCCTGAGGATTGGCCCGGGGCCCCAGGGGTTGCTCGTTTAACGGGCACTGTCGGAAGTAATGCCCAGGCTTACGGCACTTGTAGCAGGTTGGAGGTCTGCTCCGCGGGTTGTTAGCACTTCTCCGCTGCATCCAGGGGACATCCTCAGGGCTGTCGGCAAGCTGTATCTGTGCTGAAGGCTGAGATCTGGTCAAAGGTTGGAGTGCAGCAAGAATCTTGGCGAGGTCTCCGTCCATGCGACGGACCTGGGCTGCCAGTTCCTCCATCGTGCTGCTTGGGGCGGTAGGTGTTGGAGAGGTTGGTAGGGCAGGGGCCACCACAACGGGGGCCGTCTCAATGGGCCACGGGGCTGGCTCCAAGATTTCTGAAGCTGAGGGCTGTAGTGCTTTAATGGCCCATTCCTTTAACACAGCAAAGTCCACATCAGGGTGTTCTAGGGCCCAGAACCGGAGTTGTTTGCGATCCTCAGGGGATCTCATCCCCTGCACAAATTGCTATACTAGCATCTTGTTGCTGTCCGCCTCATTGATAGGATTCACCCGCTTTAGCGTGCGGAGGGCGGTTTGCAGACGTAGAGCATAGTCCCGAATGCTATCCACAGCCCGTTGCCGGCACTGGTAAAACTGCATCCTCAGCTCAGCTTCAGTCCGGGTCTCAAAGGCAGTCTGTAGCTTCTCAAAGATGGTGGCTACAGAGAGCCGGTCCCCCTCGGCCCAGGTCTCCGCCTCCTGCTCAGCCGCACCGGTTAACTGGCCCAGCATTACCGCCGCACGTTGCTTATCAGTCAGGGGGTACAGTTCTAGCAATGGGTTACGCTTTTTCTGGAAGACGTGTAAAGCATCAGGTTTCCCGTCATACTGCGGCAGCCAGGTAGCTCCGGGCGCATAGGGCAAGGAGAACGGCATCACCTGAGCGAGCGCGGGGGCCGCGGCACCTCCCGCCAGCGCGGCCGGGACCTGGGCAGGCCCATTCCCATCCGCGGGTGCCACTGCGGCTGTGACCACCGCTCCTCCAGCGGCTCCGTCGGGTGCAGACATCTTGTTTCCGTCCCCCTTAGCCTCTTTCCGGCCCCTCCTCTATCGGGGTGGGGTTTTGGCCTTCGCGCCTCTACTACTCGAGAAGACGCTCGAGTGGGAACTTTTCGCGCCAAAGATGGCGACTTCTGAAATTTTCCGGCCGGATACCTCCGGCGGTCACAAGGCGCACCTCTACCCAACGGCAGAGCGGTAAGATCCTGTTCGTGACGCCAAGTTGTCGCGGGCGGAGGAGGGGACGCCGCGCTCTCCCTACTGCTCGGGTCCGGCTGCCGCGGCTGCTGCGGCCTGCTGCTGCTCGGTGGCTCGAGCGATGGGCCGGATCCCGGGGACTCGAGCGGCGCTCCTCGCCCGTGAGTGAAAGGGGATTGGGTTCTGGGATAGTTTATTGTCCGTGACGCCACCCACGGCTGTGGTGATGGAGTGGACACCACCGCTGCTCTGTTTGGGGACCCCGGGAGCGATGGTACGGAGCAGCCAGTTGTTGATTTGCCCCTCCGTGGGTAGGGGTCTTGGTGGTCCCGGGGCCCGGTGATGGGATTGGGATGGTGGATAGGCGGGAATGGGGCCTGTGGAGGTGCAGGGGCGCAGGGACAGCGCTGTGCCGCACGGCACGGAGGTACTCACTCAGCCAGTAAACACGACACAGTTCTCGGTAAAAAAACGGCTGGTTGGACGGGTCCCTCGGACGGTTCATGGTGCTGATGTTCCCTGCAGTTAGCAGTGACGGTCTCTTCCCTGCACCTATGTAGAGTCTCTTGGTAGCGATGGGTCCCCACCGGTTACCCACTCCTCGGCTTCAAGCTGGGCCGAAGGAGCTCTACTTTGCCCGCAGGCGCTGGCCCTGGGAAACTGGTGCCCTGGCGGTGGCGGTGTCTCCCCTTCACGGTCGGGCTGTTGCCTTCAATCGGGACTTGGTTGTTAGGAGACAGAGGTCCCCTTCACTGACGGATTTGGCAAATTATGGCGACTCCTAGCCTTGCCGGGATCCGAAAGGCCCCTGCCCTGGTGCTGACTGTTCTTCGTATACTGCTCCGGTACCGCCGGGTCACCACCCGTCCGCGGTCCTTCCAGCAACCTCCGAGCAGTCCCCCTGCAGACTATCACCACCGTCTGCTGACCTTGCTGTCACTGTCCGGGGCACACACCCGGACCAACTTCAGGCTTTACAAACTGTTTCTTTTCACTTTACTTCAGCTTCTCTCCTAAGATCCTCTACCACTTCACTTCCTTCTACTTCCTCCTCCTCAACTCATCTCTGTTCTCAACTGCCTGGTTCTTCCCGCCTCCAGGGCTGTGAACTCCTCGGTGGGCGGAGCCAACCGCCTGGCCCACCCCCTGGTGTGGACATCAGCCCCTGGAGGAAGGCAACAAGGATTTTGGGTTAGCTTGGTGTACCTGCAGGGAATGTGGGGGTGCATGTGATGTTGTGACCTGTGACCCCTGGCTTGCCCAGGGCGTCACAGGTACTGAAGGGGAATGAAACATTTGATGCCAATATCTCCTGTGGACTACCATGCTTGAGTGCTTGGTATTCGTAACTAGTGGTAAGCGGGAACTACCATGCTCGAGTGCTCGGTACTTGTAACTAGTGATGAGCGGGCCACTACATTGCTCAGCTACTCGGAACTCGTGACTAATCATGAGCGGGCACTACCATGCTCGGGTGCTTGGTATTCGTAACTAGTGATGAGCGGGCACTACCATGCTCGAGTGCTCTGTACTCGTAACTAGTGTGAGTGGGCACTACCATGCTCGGGTTGTCGGTACTCATAACTAGTAATGAGCGTGCACTACCATGCTCGCTTGGTACTTGTAACTAGTGATGAGCGGGCCACTACATTCCTTAGCTACTCGGAACTCGTGACTAATCATGAGCGGGCACTACCATGCTTGGGTGCTTGGTACTCCTAACTAATAATGAGTGAGCACTACCATGTTTGGTTGTTCGGTACTTGCAACTAGAGATGAGCGGGCACTACCATTCTCAGGTGCTTGGTATTCGTAACTTGTGATGAGCGGGCACTACCATGCTCGAGTGCTCTGTACTCGTAACTATTGTGAGTGGGCACTACCATGCTCGGGTTGTCGGTACTCATAACTAGTAATGAGCGTGCACTACCATGCTCGCTTGGTACTTGTAACTATTGTGAGTGGGCACTACCATGCTCAGGTGCTCGGTACTCGTAACTAGTAATGAGCGGGCACTACCATGCTCGGGTGCTCGATACTCGAACTAGTGATAGGCGGGTACTACCATGCTTGGGTGCTTGGTATTTGTAACTAGTGATGATCGGGCACTACCGTGCTTGGGTGCTTGGTATTTGTAACTAGTGATGATCGGGCACTACCATGCTCGAGTGCTCGGTACTCGTAACGAGCAGGGCCGTATTTACCATTAGGCACCCGTGGTCCGGTGCCTAGGGCGGCAGATTGTGAGGGGCGGCACCTTCTGGCAGCAAAAAAAAAAAAAAAAAAATTTTTTTTTTTTTTTTTTTTTTTTTTTACATTTTTTTTTTTGTGGCCGCCGAGCACAGGGAGCTGATTGACCCCGGAACTGCCGGCGCCTGCACTTCCGGGGTCACAGGCGCGCACCAATCAGCTCCTTCCTCTGTGCTGCGTCCACTGCTGTGTGGACGTCACATGCAGAGCTCACAGCAGGACGCCGCGGAGGACACCGTGATGGAAGCCGGTGTCAGAAGAGGATACTCACGTGAGCCAGGAAGATGGCGGCGGGCACTGGAGCAGGTAAGTGGATTCATAAGGAGCGTGGGAGTGTCTCTAATGCAGACCAGAGATCTGCGCATGCGGGGGGGGGAGGCGGCAAAGGCAGATACTGGAGGGAGGCAGAGGCTGAGACTGGGGGGAGGCTGGAGGGAGGCAGAGGCTGAGACTGGGGGGAGGCTGGAGGGAGGCAGAGGCTGAGACTGGGGGGAGGCTGGAGGGAGGCAGAGGCTGAGACTGGAGGGAGGCAGTGGCTGAGACTGGGGGGAGGCTGGAGGGAGGCAGAGGCTGAGACTGGAGAGAGGCAGAGGCTGAGACTGGGGGGAGGCTGGAGGGAGGCAGAGGCTGAGACTGGAGGGAGGCAGAGGCTGAGACTGGGGGAGGCTGGAGGGAGGCAGAGGCAGAGACTGGGGGGGGGCTGGAGGGAGGCAGAGGCAGAGACTGGGGGGAGGCTGGAGGGAGGCAGAGGCTGAGACTGGGGGAGGCTGGAGAGAGGCAGAGGCTGAGACTGGGGGGAGGCTGGAGGGAGGCAGAGGCAGAGACTGGGGGGAGGCTGGAGGGAGGCAGAGTCAGAGACTGGGGGCAGGCTGGAGGGAGGCAGAGGCAGAGACTGGGGGGAGGCTGGAGGGAGGCAGAGGCTGAGACTGGAGGGAGGCTGAGACTGGGGGGAGGCTGGAGGGAGACTGAGGCTGAGACTGGGGGGAGGCTGGAGGGAGGCTGAGGCTGAGACTGGAGGGAGGCTGAGGCTGAGACTGGGGGGAGGCTGGAGGGAGGCAGAGACTGGGGGGAGGCTGGAGGGAGGCAGAGACTGGGGGAGGCTGGAGGGAGGCTGAGGCTGAGACTGGAGGGAGGCAGAGGCTGAGACTGGAGAGAGGCAGAGGCTGAGACTGGGGGGAGGCTGGAGGGAGGCAGAGGCTGAGACTGGAGAGAGGCAGAGGCTGAGACTGGGGGGAGGTTGTTGGGAGGCAGAGGCTGAGACTGGAGGGAGGCAGAGGCTGAGACTGTGGGGAGGCTGGAGGGAGGCAGAGGCTGAGACTGGGGGAGGCTGGAGGGAGGCAGAGGCAGAGACTGGGGGGAGGCTGGAGGGAGGCAGAGACTGGGAAGAGGCTGGAGGGAGGCAGAGGCTGAGACTGGGGGGAGGCTGGAGAGAGGCAGAGGCTGAGACTGGGGGAGGCTGGAGGGAGGCAGAGGCAGAGACTGGGGGGAGGCTGGAGGGAGGCAGAGGCAGAGACTGGGGGGAGGCTGGAGGGAGGCAGAGGCAGAGACTGGGGGGAGGCTGGAGGGAGGCAGAGGCAGAGACTGGGGGGAGGCTGGAGGGAGGCTGGAGGGAGGCAGAGGCAGAGACTGGGGGGAGGCTGGAGGGAGGCAGAGGCTGAGACTGGGGGGAGTTTGGAGGGAGGCAGAGGCTGAGACTGGAGGGAGGCAGAGGCTGAGACTGTGGGGAGGCTGGAGGGAGGCAGAGGCTGAGACTGGGGGAGGCTGGAGGGAGGCAGAGGCAGAGACTGGGGGGAGGCTGGAGGGAGGCAGAGGCAGAGACTGGGGGGAGGCTGGAGGGAGGCAGAGGCTGAGACTGGGGGGAGGCTGGAGAGAGGCAGAGGCTGAGACTGGGGGGAGGCTGGAGGGAGGCAGAGGCAGAGACTGGGGGAGGCTGGAGGGAGGCAGAGGCAGAGACTGGGGGGAGGCTGGAGGGAGGCAGAGGAAGAGACTGGGGGGAGGCTGGAGGTAGGCAGAGGCTGAGACTGGGGGGAGGCTGGAGGGAGGCAGAGGCAGAGACTGGGGGGAGGCTGGAGGGAGGCAGAGGCAGAGACTGGAGGGAGGCAGAGGCTGAGACTGGAGGGAGGCAGAGGCTGAGACTGGGGGGAGGCTGGAGGGAGGCAGAGGCTGAGACTGGAGAGAGGCAGAGGCTGAGACTGTGGGGAGGCTGGAGGGAGGCAGAGGCTGAGACTGGAGAGAGGCAGAGGCTGAGACTGGGGGGAGGCTGGAGGGAGGCAGAGGCTGAGACTGGAGAGAGGCAGAGACTGAGACTGTGGGGAGGCTGGAGGGAGGCAATGGCTGAGACTGGGGGAGGCTGGAGGGAGGCAGAGGCAGAGACTGGGGGGAGGCTGGAGGGAGGCAGAGGCAGAGACTGGGAAGAGGCTGGAGGGAGGCAGAGGCTGAGACTGGGGGGAGGCTGGAGAGAGGCAGAGGCTGAGACTGGGGGAGGCTGGAGGGAGGCAGAGGCAGAGACTGGGGGGAGGCTGGAGGGAGGCAGAGGCAGAGACTGGGGGGAGGCTGGAGGGAGGCAGAGGCAGAGACTGGGGGGAGGCTGGAGGGAGGCAGAGGCAGAGACTGGGGGGAGGCTGGAGGGAGGCAGAGGCTGAGACTGGGGGGAGGCTGGAGGGAGGCCGAGGCTGAGACTGTGGGGAGGTTGGAGGGAGGCAGAGGCTGAGACTGGGGGGAGGCTGGAGGGAGACTGAGGCAGAGACTGGGGGGAGGCTGGAGGGAGGCAGAGGCAGAGACTGGGGGGAGGCTGGAGGGAGGCAGAGGCTGAGACTGGGGGGAGGCTGGAGAGAGGCAGAGGCTGAGACTGGGGGGAAGCTGGAGGGAGGCAGAGGCAGAGACTGGGGGGAGGCTGGAGGGAGGCAGAGGCAGAGACTGGGGGGGAGGCTGGAGGGAGGCAGAGGCAGAGACTGGGGGGAGGCTGGAGGGAGGCAGAGTCAGAGACTGGGGGCAGGCTGGAGGGAGGCAGAGGCAGAGACTGGGGGGAGGCTGGAGGGAGGCAGAGGCTGAGACTGGAGGGAGGCTGAGACTGGGGGGAGGCTGGAGGGAGACTGAGGCTGAGACTGGGGGGAGGCTGGAGGGAGGCTGAGGCTGAGACTGAAGGGAGGCTGAGGCTGAGACTGGGGGGAGGCTGGAGGGAGGCAGAGACTGGGGGGAGGCTGGAGGGAGGCAGAGGCAGAGACTGGGGGGACGCTGAGGCTGAGACTGGAGGGAGGCTGAGGCTGAGACTTGAGGGAGGCTGAGGCTGAGACTGGAGGGAGGCTGAGGCGGAGACTGGGGCAGGCTGAGGCTGGGGGGGAGGCAAAGGCTGAGACTGGGGAAGAGAGGCTGATGCTGAGGGAAGATAGAGGCTGATGCTGGGGGAGAGAGGCTGATGCTGGGGGAGTGGGAGAGAGGGGCTAATGCTAGAGACAGAGGACAAGGGATGAGGGATAGTGCAATGACAAAATCGATTGGGTGGGGGGAGTGTAAGGACTCAGAATAAGAGGGGGCAGCATTGGGAGCTCATTGTGAAGAAGGGGCAGCATGTGTGGGATCAGTATGGAGTGGAGCAATGTAGGGGAGTCAATATCAAGAGTGGGGTAGTGTGTGTGGGGGGGGTCTCAGCATAAGCGTTAGTGTGGTGGTCTTAGCATGAGTGGGGCAGCATGAAGGTCTCATTATGGAAAAGAGGAAGGCAGCATTAGGAGCTCATGGAGAGGGACAGCATGCATGGGACATTGTGAGAAGGGGGCAGCATGCATGGGACACTGAGGAGGGGGCAGCATGCATGAGACATTGTGAGAAGGGGGCAGCATGCATGGGACACTGAGGAGGGGGCAGCATGCATGAGACATTGTGAGGAGGGAGCAGCATGCATGGGACATTGTGAGGAAGGAGCAGCATGCATGGGACATTGTGAGGAGGGAGCATCAAGCATGAGACATTGTGCGGAGGGAGCAGCATTCATGGGACATTGTGAGGAGGGAGCAGCATGCATGGGACATTGTGAGGAGGGAGCAGCATGCATGGGACATTGTGAGGCGGGAGCAGCATACATGAGACATTGTGAGGAGGGGGCAGCATGCATGAGACATTGTGAGGAGGGAGCAGCATTCATGGGACATTGTGAGGAGGGAGCAGCATGCATGGGACATTGTGAGGCGGGAGCAGCATACATGAGACATTGTGAGGAGGGGGCAGCATGCATGAGACATTGTGAGGAGGGAGCAGCATTCATGGGACATTGTGAGGAGGGAGCAGCATGCATGGGACATTGTGAGGAGGGGCAGCATGCATGGGACATTGTGAGGAGGGAGCAGCATGCATGGGACATTGTGAAGAGGGGGCAGCATGCATGGGACATTGTGAGGAGAGAGCAGCATGCATGGGACATTGTGAGGAGGGGGCAGCATGCATGGGACATTGTGAGGAGGGGGCAGCATGCATGGGACATTGTGAGGAGGGGGCAGCATGCATAAGACATTGTGAGGAGGGGGCAGCATGCAAGGGACATTGTGAGGAGGGGGCAGCATGCAAGGGACATTGTGAGGAGGGAGCAGCATGCATGGGACATTGTGAGGAGGGGGCAGCATGCATGGGACATTGTGAGGAGGGGGCAGCATGCAAGGGACATTGTGAGGAGGGGGCAGCATTCATGGGACATTGTGAGGAGGGGGCAGCATGCATGGGACATTGTGAGGAGGGGGCAGCAAGCATGGGACATTGTGAGGAGGGAGCAGCATGCATGGGACATTGTGACGAGGGAGCAGCATGCATGGGACATTGTGAGGAGGGGGCAGCATGCATGGGACATTGTGAGGAGGGGGCAGCATGCATGGGACATTGTGAGGAGGGGGCAGCATGCATGGGACATTGTGAGGAGGGGGCAGCATGCATGGGACATTGTGAGGAGGGGGCAACATGCATGGGACATTGTCCTCACATCATGCTGCTCCCTCCTCACAATGTACAGATCATATTTCATAATCGAGGAAGGTGTGGTGGATATACAGTAGTTTATAAGGGAGGGCAGTGTGGTGTTTATTAGGGGCAGTGTCACAGTCACAGTATATAAGTGGGGACGGTGTGGTGGGAATATTTTATACTCATGCTATGTTTTGATGTGCCTGTGGTGATTCCCATTGGGGGGATTAGTGGCCTTCGTTTCTCATTGATACTTTTTAAAGTGTGCTACAGAGTAGATCTGCCTTAAACAGATGTCGTGTGCGAAAACTCAGTTTTACGTTGTCACTGTGGCGCCCCTGACCTGGTCAGGCACCACTGAGTACTGCACCCATGCTGGGGACAGTACAATACAGGTAATCCAGAAGGCTGACAGGGGTGTGGAACACAGGCGCATAGTGATCAGGTCTCACACATGTACCTTTGAGAGGACCCCTGGGGATCCCAGGAGGGGGCAAAGCCTATACCTCCACTGGAATAGTGGCAGGGGGTTAAAAGCCTTCATCTCCTCTCAAGGGGTGTGGTGGAGAGTCTGGTTGCTAGGTGGCGTAGGCAAGAACAGGAGAGGAGGGGCAGTGAGTCAGTTAGAGCAGAACTCCAGAGGGCTCAGTGAGGAGCAGACCTGTGGGGCTGATGCTGTCTAACAGCGCCCGCGCAGTGACTACAGACGGGGGAGAACGGTCAACTAGAAGTGCTGCCTGAAAGCCAGCTTCAGCTAGAGAGTGCACGGAGTGGGAAGTACGGAGACTTCTAGAGAGCACCAGGCCCAACCGGGCGGCAGATCCCGAAGCGAGGATAGATTCACCTTTCCCTGCTAAACCTGCCGGTGTGGGGCTCTTACAGCCCACACCACAACAACCAAAAGCCGCAGCCACGTAACCGCAAGTAGGGCCCATAGGTCACAGGAGGCAAGAGGCTGGAGTGGCCTGGCCCGGGGAACAAGCACACGGCAACACAAGAAGGGGAGAGAGGCTTGGAGCATCTTCCCTGGGTGACCCCCATAGGGACTCAAAGTCGGGGTCACCCCAAACCACCAAGGGCTAAGGAAGGCGAGTTTGTAGTCACCCTCATACAGTCAGCCGGAAGGATACCTGGTTCCCACCTGGTTCATCCCAGCTACGCCCGGGTTACTCACCCTGCCACCTGAAGTGAGTAAAAACCCTGAAAGACACTCTGCCTGTGTGTGGTCATTCTGCGACTTGTGGTACTACAGCTTTACAAAGGGCCCTGGGGCTTGCCTCACTCTCAGGAGGCTACTACACCCGACTGCACCCACCATCAGCCCCAGGTGCCTCCTAATCTGCAGTGGCGGTCCCCTCTGACCGCAAATCTGAGAGTGGCGTCACGATCAAAACTGAAGATTCCCTACCTGTGACCAGCACCAGCTACGTGGAGTCCCTGAAGGTATGCACTGATACAACACCGGCGGGGCTTCACATCACTAAGGGGCGCGACCACTTAAAGTGCCTAGGGCAGCATGAAGGCAAAATACAGCCCTGGTAACGAGCAGTTGGACTGTTGCAATTTGAGTATCCGAGTATAAGGGAAGTCAATGGCAAACACGAGGATTTTTCAGTAAGATCTTCAGGAAAATTGTTCAAGTGACCCATTGACTTCCATTATACATAGTACACAAATCGTGCCCGTCCAAGCACCCGAGCATGGCAGTGCTCGCTCATCACTATAAAACACACAGAACAGTGTCCATAAACACCCAGTGGGCAGGACTTTTCATGAAACCACATCCACTTGGCTTGGACAGTTGAACGCAGTAGAATTTATGCACGCACAAAAAAAAAAAACACAGCCGAAAAGCGGGGGGATTTTCGGCTGTTTTTGTTTTTTTTGTGTGTGCATGAATTCTACTGCGTTCAACTGTCCAAGCCAAGTGGATGTGGTTTCATGAAAAGTATTTATGCTGTGGGAACATGGCCTTAGATGGATTTTTTTACTAGGAGGTTTTACACTAAGGCCAATGTTTCATAATGTTCCTACTAATGCGTGTGGAGGGTGTTTCATTTGTATCCTTCAATTTAAAGGGTCCCTGTGTTAAGAGTCGCCCTTTAATTTAAATGAAGCACAATTAAAGTGACAATGTCCTTGAATACAGCGCCACTGACTAGTTCCTGCAGAGCTCTGCTGCCCCCTAGGGTTCATTGTGTCAATCACCACTAAGGCCCTGATTCATCACTTTTGTTTGCTTTTGTGCATTGTATTTCGATTTACAGTTAAAATTTGCACTAAATGTACCAACATGGCGCACAATGCTTAAACGTGCTCTTTTTCATTGTCTCTTTTGTTTATTTTACGTCTTTTTAGAGTAAAAAAAAATCCACAAGTCTTTAAAATGTCCCTTTTTAGCCTGTAACTGTACAAAAAACTACAAAATACACCAGTGAAGTAAAGAAGTGCAAAATTTACAACTTTTTTTTTTTTAAAAAAAACTAGAAAATCATATCTAAAATTGCATAACTGTGACTTCATTGGTGAACAATAAAAGAAAAATGCAGCCAAGAAAGGAACAAAAAAATATGTAAAATAGATAATGAATTAGGAGAAAAACAAAAGCGAAGAAGAAGTCACTCAATCTTGCAA
Source organism: Anomaloglossus baeobatrachus (assembly GCF_048569485.1). NCBI lineage: Eukaryota > Metazoa > Chordata > Amphibia > Anura > Aromobatidae > Anomaloglossus > Anomaloglossus baeobatrachus. The sequence continues at coordinate 430,317,142 of NC_134357.1, read as the reverse complement.
ATTCAATGATATTTCAGCCCCTTCGATTCATAATTGTCATAAGAGTGAACAGGAAGCAAATCTTCACACTCAGAAGAGCAGCTGCTGCAGAACCTCTTTTTCATCTAGGAGTTTTACTGATTGACTGGCATAATGGTCTCCCTATGTGGTTATAATGAGTTGCAGCATGATTTCTATCACATTGTACCCCAGCTGCTGCAGAACCTCTTTTTCATCTTAAAGGAGTGTTACTGATTGACTGGCATAATGGTCTCCCTTTATAATGAGTTTCAGCATGATTTCTAACACATTGTACCCCAGCTGCTGCAGAACCTCAAAGGATATTTCATCTGCTAAACATCCTTTTTGAAATAGTTGCTTCATATCCATCATTCAAAAAGAGGTTCTGCAGTGACCTTGTAATGATAGCATGGTTGTGATCTGCTCTGTAACCAGGCTTCGGCTATCACAAGGACACCACAGGCTCTATGTTCATAGAACAATGGGGATTATGCTGGAACAGGCTGTTCTTGATATAGTACACAGCACTGCAATGTTATTAACACTTTCATTACATAAGAAAATGTAAAATATTATAGAAGACATCTATGATCACTAATCCAAGCTTAGATGCATTGAAGTAAGCAAAGGCTTAGCACTACTGTGCTGTCCAGGAGTCATGCTTTACACTGCAGCTCTGCTTGCTCAGATTGGAGAATGTATATATACACAAGCCTCATTATAAAGTTTTTGCACAGATTCCCTGTACAGTGAGCATAGAAATATGCAAAAAGATTAACCACGAGTGAGAAGAGCTATTATCTGGGGTCCAAGAATGGTGTAGAGTATCCCTAGTGGTACGAAGAGGAAATACAGAAACCTTTTGTGTTCTGCAGTTTTGAACTATGATATTCTGTAAAAGAACCAGGAAGGTCAGGATGAACAAGGTAACATAGGTTTCTACTAGATACAAGATTCCAGTGCTTCCCGCAATTCCATAAACTGCAGCAGTCTTTGGAGGCCACCTGGAAACGCAAGTCATTTCACTCTATAAAAGTGTCCATTTTACACTAGAAGTCCCAGAGAGGGGTCATTTAACATTTCTACCATTGAAACCCTATGGAGCTCGAAATTCCTGGGACTTCTAGTGTTAAAGGGAACCTGTCAGGTGCAATATGCACCCAGAACCACGATCAATTCTGGGTGCATATTGCTAATCCCTGCATAACCGTTCCTGTATACACTAGCATAGATAAAGAGATCTTTAGAAAAAGTATTTCTAAAGATCTTATATCGTATGCTAATGAGCGTGGGGACTAGTCACCTGGGCGTTAGTTCCCCGGCAGTGGGCCCCATTAGCATGTTAGTACATCCCTGTGAGACCCAGTGGGCATGCTAACATGCTAATGAATGTGCAGCGTCACAGGATGATCAAACTCACCTCTCCGCCGCCATCGCATCTGACGAGGGATTTCAGCTCAGTGTGTGACGCCCCTGACTATATCAGGGTGTCACAGAGGACTGCATGCTCTCTTTCTATGATGCAGGACCAACCCCCCATGGTTCCAGGTTCCTGAAAATCGGTATCACTCCCATCAGCACCACAAATCCCAACCACACCTCACATCATGACCTGTCAGTGGGTTGGTCTAGCTGGAACAGATCCACCCACCTAGGGGTCAGGCAGACTGGTGGGAGGGAAGGAAGTCAGTTGAGTTTCAGTTTAGAGTGAGAAAAGAGTAGTAGCCCTCAGTGAGTGAGGAGCTGGGAGTTGTAGCTCCCTGGAGTGACCTAGGTTGGGTCACAGACAGTGGTCCAGGACCAGAGGAGCCGGAGACCCGGTCACAGGGTATTGGAAAGGAGTGTCCTGACTTAGTTTTGGATAACGGCCGGCACCAGAAAGTCCAGTAACCGGACCGGTACCGAGCACGGCGGGGTACAGGACCCTAGATCAGGGAAAAGCTTCAAGCGCCTTGATAATTAACCTGTGGAGGATAGTCTCTTTATGAACTTCCCCAAGAGCTCAGAGATCGAAGGCATCAGCACAACAAGGGTGATAGGGTTTTCCAGCTTATGGAACCCACTGAGATCCCAAGTGCCAGCCATCGAGAGCATAGTTCTCCTACACATAGGGAGCGGGACCCTGACAACTTCAGGCCAAAGGGTCACAAGAACAACTAAAATTGTGCACGGAGGCAGGCTCCGGACCATTAAAGTGATACCGGAGGGAGCGGACAATGGTGTATTACAGTGTGTGAGTCTGCTTCATTGGCTGCATTTAACATCACAACAACCTGAGTGAGTACACTGCCCCTCTCCTTGCATCCTGCCTGTCCAGCAAGCCTGCACAGCACCATTCACCAACCCCCCGAGTCCTGGGGCCTCCCTACCTGCGGAGGGAATTGTCACCTAGCTGCCCCCACGTCATCTGCCCCAGTACTCCCCTCGGCAGCGCCGGTACTCCCTCCTTACCGCAACCCGCAGGTGGCATCACAAACTATTACCCTGTATATAGCCCCTTTTTATTTCGAGTGGCCGCTGAGCCCCGAGTCCGGGGACCCACGAGCCACAGTAGTCCCGGATCCGAGCAGCTTGTCTGCTTAGGGGCGGTACATGTGCATGACCCCGGAGTTTGGGTGATGCGCACTATGAAGCCGGGGTGTACGCGTCCTGGCTTCAAACTGAAGTAGTGCGCATGAACGAAAGTCAGGGGTCATGCGCATTGAGCCGAAATCCAGCACTGGATGCGATGGCGGCGGAGAGGTGATTGAGATCATCCTCTGACGCTGCGCATTCATTAGCATGTTAGTGTGGCGCCCCTGACCTGGTCAGGCACCACTGAGTACTGCACCCATGCTGGGGACAGTACAATACAGGTAATCCAGAAGGCTGACCGGGGTGTGGAACACAGGCGCATAGTGATCAGGTCTCACACATGTACCCATGAGAGGACCCCTGGGGATCCCAGGAGGGGGAAAAGCCTTGACCTTCACTGGAATAGTGGAGGGGGCCAAAAGCCTCCATCTCCTCTCAAGGGGTGTGGTAAGAGAGTCTGGTTGCTAGGTGGCGTAGGCAAGAACAGGAGAGGAGGGGCAGTGAGTCAGTTAGAGCAGAACTCCATAGGGCTCAGTGAGGAGCAGACCTGTGGGGCTGTTGCTGTCTAACAGCGCCCGCGCAGTGGCTACTGACGGGGGAGAACGGTCAACTAGGAGTGCTACCCGAAATCCATCTTCAGCTAGAGAGAGAGCACGGAGTGGGAAGTAAGGAGACTGCTAGAGAGTACCAGGCCCAAACGGGCGGCAGATCCCGAAGCGGAGATAGATCCAGCTTTCTTTTGCTAAACCTGCCGGTGTGGGGCTCTCAAAGCCCACGCCACAACACCACAAAAAGCCGCAGCCACGTAGCCACAGTTAGGGCCCATAGCTCACAGGAGGCAAGAAGCTGGAGTGATCTGGCCCAGGCAACAAGCACACGGCAAACGAAGGGGAGTGAGGCTTCAGCAACTTCCCTGGGTGACCCCCATAGGGACTCAAGGTCGGGGTCACCCCAAACCACCAAGGGCTAAGGAAGGCGAGTTAGTAGTCACCCTCACAAGTCAGCCTGAAGGACACCTGGTTCCCGCCTGGTTCATCCCAGCTACGCCCGGGTTACTCACCCTGCCACCTGAAGTGAGTAAAAACCCTGAAAGACATTCTGCCTGTGTGGAGTTATTCTGCGCCTTGTGGTACTACGCACCTACATCGGGCCCTGGGGCTTGCCTCACTCTCAGGAGGCTATTCCAACTAACTGCACATACCATCAGCCCCAGGCGACCCTCAACCTGCAGTGGCGGTCCCTACTGGCCGCAATACTGAGAGTGGCGTCACGACAAGAAGAAGATCTCCTACCTGTGACCAGATCCAGCTACGTGGAGTCCCTGAAGGTAATGCACCGACACAACACCTGTGGGGCTTCACATCTGGCGTCACGAACAGGATAAGGACTAGACCTGTTCAGACAGGTGACCATGTGCCTGGGCGGTCCGCTTGAAAAATTGGAAGCGCCGCCATATTGCCACCATGAAAAGCGCGCTGAAAAACAACAGCAGCCCGCGCTGGGAGAAGTTACCGCCCACGAAGAGGTGTGGCTACCCAGAGATCCCCTGCAGAGTTCTGACCTCGCTTGTGAAGAGAGCGGAAGTGTCCAGAGACGGCGGAGCAGAAGAGAAGCCAGCAGCTTGCTAGAGAAAATGGCGTCTGAGTGCAGAGACCCAGAGCCAGGCTCCGCTGCCTGGTGGTGTCGGGAGCTCGCCGAGTTCTGCGATCAACTGGAAGCCAGGGTCGGAAGGCTGATCAGAGAGGGACGCGAGGAGTTTCTATGGATGACCGCGGCGGTTCGGGCCTACGAGGAGAGAGCCGCGCACCGAGTGCCAGACCGGGTGGTGACGACTCAGACCCCGATGCTGCTACCGATGGGTGAGTCCAGTGTTGCCCCTGCCGGCCCGGATGCCCCGACCCCTGCTGCCACGCCCGCGGTCCCTGAAGAGGCGCCCGGTGTGGCGACGCTGAGCCAGGCCGCAGCCACGCCAGGTGCGGCCCGCCAAGCCCAGCCCGCCGCAGCGATGCCCTGCTCGGCCCGCAAAGAACCGGCTGCCACCGCGACCCTCATCCGCGCCGCAGGCGTAATGCTGACCCAGGCCGCCGCCCTGCTAGGCCCGGCCCACCAAGACCCCACCGCCGCAGCAACGCTCGTCCGCGCCGCAAGTGAGGTGCTGAACCAGGCCGCAGCCCCGCCAGGTGTGGCCCGCAAAGCCCAGACTGCTGCAGCGACGTCCAGCCCAGCCTGCACAGAGCCCCCTGCAACAGCGACGCTGATCCAGGCCGCCGCCACGCCAGGCTCGGCCCGCCAAGACCAGGCCGCCGCCATGACGGGCGCGGCCCGCCAAGAAAAGACTACCTCATCATTTTCCCCGGCCTGCAGGGCCAGAGCAGATACCGCTCCCCGGTCTGAGGAAGTCCCTACTAGGAAATTCCTGATAGGTGAAGACTCCGCATACTGGCAGCTGAAGGCTGACCTGGAGGCCAAGTTCCCACAGGAGATGGTGGACAGATACATGCTCCCTCCGCACACCCCTAAGGCAACCCCTGCAGCAACCACGCTGAAGAGTCCACCGCCTGGGCCAGCTGAGGAACACTCATCCCCAGCGCTGCCACAACCAGAGTGCAGCGAAGAACTAAGGGGGAGAGGAGGCCAGGAAGCTGAGGAGCTGACTCCGGAGCCACCAGCAGTGGATCCATACCCAGAGCCGGAGATGTTGCCCTATTCCCGCTGGGATGAGGAAGACCTGACACCGTCCGCTGACGAAGATCTGCCTAAAAGTCTCACCTGGGAGCTTGCAAGCTGTACCACGCAGAGTTCAGGCCGCAAGACAAGGCGTCGCAACAGAACAACGCTGTCCCCTGCACCGCCATCCCCAGAGCAGAGAGAAGTCACGGCCAGAGACCTACAGGAGAAAAGGTTCCTGAGAAGAGCCAAAGCCCAGGCCAGAGGACCCCTTTGTAGAGGAGTTGTGGAAGACTTTAACTTGAAAAGCGGATATGGCTTTATAGTGGCACCAGGTATGAAAGAGGGCATTTTTGTCAATCGGAGAGACGTCAGAGCTAATCTGCCCAGAGGACACCCTGGCAGAAACTTAAAGATGGGAGACACAGTGCAGTTCACCATGCACCAAGGAGAAAGAGGCTGGTATGCCTTAGATGTAGCACCATGTCCCAAAGAAGAAAGAAAAGACAGAGATAAAGAAACAGATGCAGCAAAGGAAACAGATGAAGATCAAGAAAGAAAAGACAAGGAACCTACAGATGAAACTACCTCAGACGACGACAAAGAGCAAGAAAGCAGCAGGTGCCGCAGCCCAACAGGCCCAAGCCCTGGTATGGAGGAGTAAAAGAAAGTAAGAAGTTCAGCAGTTAGAAAGTTAAAGTTTTGAAAAAGTTTGTTTTGCAACGTTCTCAAGTTCAAGTAATGTGCCCACAAAAACTATTGTGAGAAAACCATAAACCTTAAGGCTATGAACTGGCTATAGCCACAAACTCTCGCAGTGTAAATAGTTACACCAGAGGGCACCACCGCCACCGGAGTCAGCCTGTTTAGGGGCTTGGCTCGTCTGCAACCAGGAGGAGCCCGTCCGTATATAGGGCCTTGGCTCACCTGCGACCAGAGAGCATGCCTGTTTATGGGGCCTGGCTCTCCACCACAAAGAGGGTACCTGGTCAGCACCAACTGTGGAGGCCGCCTCTGCATCCTGCCAGAAGAGGCTGAAGGCGCGGATCCACCAGGCCAGGTATACCCTGAAACCACCAGCCCATGTAAGCCGCCTCTACATCCTGCCAGAAGTGGCTGAAGGCGCGGCCAACGTGAGAGGGTTTTGGGTGGGTTAACGGACTTGTGGGTGGAGGGTGGTGATGTATGGTACCTGGTGCTTTTAAAAGTGTTTTACATGTTTTAATGTTTTATGCATTTTAAAATGTTGTCTTGCAGCCCGAGGACGTGCTGGTGATAACTAAGGGGGAATGTGGCGCCCCTGACCTGGTCAGGCACCACTGAGTACTGCACCCATGCTGGGGACAGTACAATACAGGTAATCCAGAAGGCTGACCGGGGTGTGGAACACAGGCGCATAGTGATCAGGTCTCACACATGTACCCATGAGAGGACCCCTGGGGATCCCAGGAGGGGGAAAAGCCTTGACCTTCACTGGAATAGTGGAGGGGGCCAAAAGCCTCCATCTCCTCTCAAGGGGTGTGGTAAGAGAGTCTGGTTGCTAGGTGGCGTAGGCAAGAACAGGAGAGGAGGGGCAGTGAGTCAGTTAGAGCAGAACTCCATAGGGCTCAGTGAGGAGCAGACCTGTGGGGCTGTTGCTGTCTAACAGCGCCCGCGCAGTGGCTACTGACGGGGGAGAACGGTCAACTAGGAGTGCTACCCGAAATCCATCTTCAGCTAGAGAGAGAGCACGGAGTGGGAAGTAAGGAGACTGCTAGAGAGTACCAGGCCCAAACGGGCGGCAGATCCCGAAGCGGAGATAGATCCAGCTTTCTTTTGCTAAACCTGCCGGTGTGGGGCTCTCAAAGCCCACGCCACAACACCACAAAAAGCCGCAGCCACGTAGCCACAGTTAGGGCCCATAGCTCACAGGAGGCAAGAAGCTGGAGTGATCTGGCCCAGGCAACAAGCACACGGCAAACGAAGGGGAGTGAGGCTTCAGCAACTTCCCTGGGTGACCCCCATAGGGACTCAAGGTCGGGGTCACCCCAAACCACCAAGGGCTAAGGAAGGCGAGTTAGTAGTCACCCTCACAAGTCAGCCTGAAGGACACCTGGTTCCCGCCTGGTTCATCCCAGCTACGCCCGGGTTACTCACCCTGCCACCTGAAGTGAGTAAAAACCCTGAAAGACATTCTGCCTGTGTGGAGTTATTCTGCGCCTTGTGGTACTACGCACCTACATCGGGCCCTGGGGCTTGCCTCACTCTCAGGAGGCTATTCCAACTAACTGCACATACCATCAGCCCCAGGCGACCCTCAACCTGCAGTGGCGGTCCCTACTGGCCGCAATACTGAGAGTGGCGTCACGACAAGAAGAAGATCTCCTACCTGTGACCAGATCCAGCTACGTGGAGTCCCTGAAGGTAATGCACCGACACAACACCTGTGGGGCTTCACATTAGCATGCCAACAGGGGCCCACAGGGGCATACTAACATGCTAATGGAGCCGACTAAGCAAGGGAACTAACACCAAGGTGACTACTCCCCTCGCTCATTAGCGTACAGTAAAAGATCTTTAGAAATACTTTTTTCTATAGATCCCTTCATCTATGCTAGTGTATACAGGGACGGTTAGGCAGGGATTAGCAATATGCACCCAGAACTGCTCGTGGTTCTGACTGCATATTGGACCTGACAGGTTCAATTTAAGTAGTGACCCTCATGTCTCAAAATGATTATCAGGTCTCCCAGTGGTGTGGAATATGTTGGCGCTATATAAATTTCATTATTAGTGATCAGTGAGCACTACCATGCTCGAGTGCTCGGTACTCGTAACAAGCATTTTGACACTTGGATGGGTGCAACTCCTGTACCGAGTATGATGGAATTCAATAGGGAACTTGAGCATTTTTCTGGAAGTTTAATTAACTATCAGCTTATGAGTGGACATAACAATGGATACCTAAGCTGCAATGTCCTGCACATGAAGTAAGAGACAACGCTATATCAGGAGAACTATACTACATCTCTAATTCTATATACCAAATTTCAGCCTATGTCCAGAGTAGAGAGCTATATACTGTACATGTATAATGGTCTACCAATATGAGAATATATACCACTACCTGCTACTCAGAAATAGCCATGGATAAACTGATTCAAAAAATAAATATAATAACCAATCCACAAAAGAGAACCAGAAACAAAGAGTAAAATGAATAATTGTTATTGTGAAAATAATTAAAAACTGGGGTGTAATGACAGAAAAAGTGTACAAGATGGCGTACCAGAGCAGTAAAGCGGGGAGGTGCTGGTTAGAATAAACAGGTATAATGCCAATAATGAAAAAGACCTGATCACAAGTTACAATGTGTAAATCAGCTCAATGACCAGTGCATGAGAGCCCCATGAAAAGGAAGATAAAAACAATGGCATAAAGTAAACAGTATCAACTAACCGTTAAGCACACACTCACCACTGGAATGGCGCCAGGTCCCAACAAATGCACGTTTCGGCGATAGCCTTCATCAGGGATGCCCTCTCTAATTGTATGTATTTTCTAATATCACACTTACAGTGGCATGAAAAAGTTTGGGCACCCCTGGTCAGAATTACTTTTATTGTGATTTGTGAACAATTAAGCAAGTTGAAGATGAAATTATCTCTAAAGTGCATACAGTTAAAGATGACACATTTCCTTGTATGTTAGGTTAAAAACAAAAATTTCATTTTTTACATTTGAAAATTAACAAAAAAAAAAGAAACTGGGCCAATGCAAATGTTTGGGCACCCTGCACGGTTAGTACCTGGTAGCACCCACTTTTAAGTATCACAGCTTGTAAACGCTTTTTGTAGTCAGCCAAGTGTCTTTCAATTCTTGTTTGAGGAATTTTCATCCATTCTTCGTAGGAGAAGTCTTCCAGTTCTGTGATATTCCTGGCTCGTCTTGCATGCTCTGCTCTTGTGAGGTCTAGCCACAGATTTTCAATGATGTTCAGATTAGAGGACTGTGAGGGTCATTGTAAAACCTACAGCTTGCACCTTTTGAGATGCCATTGGCTGCAAGACAACCCCAAAGCATGATTTATCCACCCCTATTCTTAAAGGGAATCTGTCACCAGTTTTTTGCCCTATAAGCTGCAGCCACCACCAGTGGCCTCTTATATACAGCATTCTAACATATTGTATATGAGCCCAAGCCAGTGTGTAGAACATAAAAAACACTTTAAAATACTCACCGAAACTGGGAGCTGCAGTGGATGTGGCTCAAATGGGCGCCTTCGTCCTCCGGTGTCGGCGACTCCTCTTTCGGCCATCTTCTTCCTCCTTATGAAGCCTGTGTGCATGACTACGTCATACACACTTGCCAGTCCTGCGCATGCGCACTACAATACTTTGATCTGCCCTGCGCAGGACCTGAATGCCGGCGAGTGTGTATGACGTAGGATGCATCATGCACCGCGGCTTCAGAAGATGGAGGACAAAGATGGCCGAAAGAGGAGGTGCCGGCACCGGAGAACGGAGATGCCAATCTGACCAGTCTGCACCGGAGCGACCTCCTAAGTGAGTATTATAAAGTGCTTTTTATGTTCTACACAGTGGGCAGGGCTCTTATATACAGCATGTTAGAATGCTGTATATAAGAGCCCGGTGGTGGTGGCAGCAGCTTATAGGGCAAAAAACTAGTGACAGGTTGGCTTTACTAGTTGACGAGATGTTCTTTTCCTGAAATTCTGTGCCTTTTTTTTTCCTCCACACCATACCTTTGATCATTGTGGCCAAAAAGTTCTATTTTAACCTAATCGGTCCACAGGACTTGTTTCTAAAATGCATCAGGCTTGTTTCGATGTTCTGTTCCTATTTATGATGCTAAATTTTACAGTGAGGACGTTGGAGAGGTTTTCTTCTGATGACTCTTCCATGAAGGCCATATTTGTGCAGGTGTCTCTGAACAGTAGAAAAATGTACCACAGCTCCAGAGTCTGCTAAATCTTCCTGAAGGTCTTTTGCAGTCAAGCAGGGGTTCTGATTTGCCTCTCTAGCAATCCTACTAGCAGCTTTCAGGAAAATTTTGTTTGGTCTACTAGACCTTATCTTGATCTCACTGTTCCTGTTATAACTGCCATTTCTTAAATACATTTCGAACGGAGGAAAGGGCAACTTGAAAACACTTTGCCATCTTCTTATAGCCTTGATCTGCTGTGTGGGCCTCCACCAGGGCTGTATTTGGAGTTCATGCTGCCCTAGGCACTGTCAGTGGTGGCGCCCCCTTCTGATCAGTCAGACTAAGGTTATGTGCACACAGCATTTTTTTTTTATATTTCAGATAGATCTACTCTGTAACTTGCCCCAAAACCCCGATAAATTCTAAAAGGAATGAACTCATACACTGCCATGTAAAAACGACTTGCTGTTCATATGTTCAGTCTCTGGAGGTTAACCACGTCAGGTTTCCTACATAAAGCGGCTAAAAGTGACCGGTCCATTATATGGACGGCTTCTGCTTGGATGCCGCTTACTAGTTTATTAAAAAAATTAATAAAAAACAGTAGCTTTGGAAAAAACGACAAAGAAGCAACAAAAAAAAAATAAAAATTTGTTTCAGGATAAAATGACGACTGTCCTCAAGCATCTTCTGTGTGAATAACTCAGGGGGCTCACAGACATCTACAAGACCTCGTGTGATGGCGCATTACATTGACACTGTTTGTCTTAAAAGGAATCTGTCACAAGGTTTTTGCCACCTAATCTGAGAGCAGCATAATGTAGAGACAGAGACCCTGATTCCAGCGATGTGTCACTTACTGAGCTGTTTGCTGTCATTTTGATAAAATCAATGTTTTCTCTGCTGCAGATCTAGCAGTTATATAGAGCTCTTGCATCTGCTGGACTACCTGCAGCACGGAAGTAGTCCTGTAATGATAATCTACTGCTGAGTACAGAGTGAGTTTATCAAAACTACACTGCACAGCCCAGTAAGTTACACATAGCTGGAATCAGGGTCTCTTCCCCTACATTATGCTGCTTTCAGATTAGGGGGCAAAAACCTTGTGACAGATTCCTTTTAAGACAAACAGTGTCAATGTAATGCTCCTCACTAAAGAGCAACCACCCTAAGTAAGCCCTATGCTGTGCCCCAGAATAAATAATTGCCCATCACTGTCCTCTCTGCACAAAAAATGACCCCACACCGTATCACTTATAGTATACGGCCTCCACATTATTCTCTCCTATAACATATTCCCACTACACTGTTCCTAGTGAAATATGACAGCCACATTGCCCCCTCAAATGAAAACCCCCACATTGTCCTCCCCACTATGAATTGTACCCTCCACACCTTCCTCACTTATGAACTATGACCTCCACTGTCCCCATCGCACCATGCAGCCCCCTCTACACTGTCCCTCTCATAGAAAAGAAAAAAAGGAGCCAGCACGATCTGAAATTGGCATGCATCATATAAAAAGTGCAAATTCACAGATTTATTCCAACTGTACTATTATAAAAAAAAATGAGATTTTTAGCAAATAATTGATCAATTCTTTGAACCACCCCTGCCAACGTCACGGCAAATCTCAATAGGGGGGTCCTAACCTATATTATGTATTTCATGTGCCATGTGGCCTCCTAGATAAAGTTAAAAGCAGAACCATAATGGAGCACACATACCTTTTAACCTGTATATAGCCGCTTCCATGTTGCAAAAGAGGCAATTATGGATAGAGACCAGCCCAGGTCCCAGTATGTGGAGCAAGCTGTGAATTTGCACTTTTTATATGATGCATGTGTCGCGGGCGGAGGGGCCACGGCTGCTGCTCGGTGGCTCCAGCGGTGGGCCGGACCTGGGGACTCGAGCAGCGCTCCTCGCCCACGAGTGAAAAGGGGGTGGTTTGTTTTGAGAGATAGTTCGTGACGCCACCCACGGGTCGTGGTGATGATGGGCACCACCGCTGCTGGTGACGGGGATCCCGGGAGCGATGGCAGGGAGCAGCTAGGATGTTGTCCCCTCCGTGGGTAGGGGTTGGTGATCCCGGGGCCCGGTTGTGGAACGGGGAGGCTGGATGGCTGGGGTGCAGGGTTGCAGGGGCAGCGCGGCGCGGTGCCGGATGGCACTGTGGTACTCACTCAGACACAGATGCACAGAGTCTCTGGTAAACCAAATTGGCTGGATGGACGGGTCCCACAGCCGGCTGCAGTGTTTGTGCTCTCCCCGGACAGGGTGATGGTGGCTGTCTTTCCATGCACCTTGTTAGAATGTTCTGACTCCTGTGGTTGCCCACCGGTAGTCCGCTCCCCGGCGTATAAGTACCAAAGGAGCCCGTTTTGCCAGCAGGCGCTGGCCCTTGGATCTCTAGCCTATGGGGGTGGCTGTGTATCCTCACGGTGTGGACTGTTTCCTTCTGTCGGGTCTTGGTTGTTAGGAAACCCCTGGGGTTCCGGTCACTTTCGGATTTGACCGTTGTCGGCGGCTCCAAGCCTAGTCGGGGTCCGATGGCCCTGCCTTTATGCTTAGCTTCACTCCGCTCCCCGGTTCGGTACCGGCGGGCCACCGCCCGACCCCGGTTCCACAGAGATCCACTAACTCCTGCAGACGGCCACCACCGTCTGCCAACCTTGCTGTTTGTGTCTGGGCCCCTACCCAGACACCGACAGTTTCTGACCTCTCACTTTCACCTTCAAACTCAATCTGTCTCTTTTCCCGCCTCCAGGCCTGTGAACTCCTCGGTGGGTGGGGCCAACCGCCTGGCTCCGCCCCACCTGGTGTGGACATCAGACCCTGGAGGGAGGCAACAAGGATTTTTGTCTGACTGGTGTGAACTATCCAGGGGAGGGTGTGTGTGTGTTGTTATGTCTGTGACTACCTGGCTAGTCCAGGGCATCATATTCCCCCTTGGTGAAATGCAGACCGTCCGCGGGCTGCCCGTCCATCACCGGTTTTATTTTTCTGAAAAAGATAAATAAAAAAGAACAGTATGCATTTTCAAATCTTCCCTTACGGGAGGCATAGTGCTTTCACGTTACCAACGTTAATAAAAACATTTTTGTTCAAATCAAAGTTTATTAGAATAGAAGAAGATAATCAAAGAATTGCACAGCGCGCAGGCAGAGGGTATATATCCAAGCTAGCTGCTAAAAACACAACAGTTCTTTGACTACACCTGCGCCACTGGCGACCAAAAATAACAAGTACAATTCGTATGTGTTTGAAATAGGAAGAACAAGTTGAAAAAAAGAGATAAAGAAGAGGAGGTGGAAGAAGAATTTAGAGACAGTAAAGACAACAGAAACGTGGGAAAGTAAGATGAAAGGGGAAGGGTACAAAGAGTTCCCACCCGAGTGGACGCGCCCTCCTACATCAAAACCACATTTTCAAGGCTAACCTTCTAGGTACAGAAATAAGAGAATGGAAAATTACCTACATACCTGCCCCCCCGTGAATCCATAGACCATATCCGGTGAGTCCCTGAACATGATCCACGGGGCCCACGTAGCATCAACTTTGTCCTTGTTGCCGAGTGTCTGACCTATCAAGGTCTCCATCCTGAAGATCTCGTTGCACTCTGCTATGAATTCATCCCGTGATGGGATTCTAGTTTGCTTCCAATATCTTGGAATTAGGTTTCTGGCAGCTGTTAAAAAATGTCTTAATAAACCTTTCCTAAACCCTGAAGCAGAAACATTCCCGAGGGACAGGAGAGCTAACTCTTTTGTGGGCCGGATCTGCCTCAAGGAAAGTTTATTGAGTAACTGGAAAATGCTCTCCCAGAATGATCTCACCGGGGGACATGACCACCAGATATGAGTGAGGGTTCCCCTCTCCTTTTGGCATCTCCAGCACACATCAGAGGCTGATGGAAAGGCAGCATGGATACTCACAGGACACCTATACCACCTAGATAGGATCTTGTAGCACCTCTCCTGTGATATCACATTCAGCGAAGTTTTACCAATAAAGAGAAGGATTTTGGTCCGCTCCTCAGCCGAGAATGACCTCCCCCACTCTCTCTCCCATTTCCCAAAGTACCCAGGCAAGCCGTCCCTCGCACCTCTGCATCTGAGAAACAAGTCATACAAGGTCGAAATGGTATGGCCTGGAGGATCCTTCTCTAGGCAAAGGGCCTCAAAGGGTGTGAGTGCCCTATAGATGTCTACCCTCCTAGCCATAGACACTATAAAACTTTTCAGCTGTTCGAAGAAGAACCACATATCTTGAGATTTGTTGATATCTGAAGAGTAATTATCTAGGGGTTTAATACCTGTGTCTGAGATAAAGTCACGAATAATAGGATGGTCACTCTTCCTTTTATGGAGGAATGTTGATCTATGGAAACCCGCCTGAAAATCTGAATTACTATGGATCGGTGTCAATGGGCCTGGAATGGAGGACAAGTCAAGATATTTATTACCTCGGGACATAAAATTCCGCAATTGCTTTGTGATAAAGGGTCCTGTGATAGAGCTGGAGCTGGGTGGTGCTCTGGTCCAAATAACTACCTTCGGATCAACATCAGATTGCGCGCTTTCGGCTTCCACCCATCTTTTCGTTTCACCTGAGTTAAATAGATCCAGAACGCACGTCCCTAAAGAGGCGTAGCTATACAAAAGGAGATTAGGGAGTCCAGTTCCTCCCATATCCCTTGATCTACTCAATATTTTGTGGGAAATACGTGGGCGTTTATGTGCCCAGACAAATTTGGTTATGCTAGATTTCAGACGTGAGAAAAAAGAGGCCGGCAATACTAAGGGGATGGTTTGGAAGTAATAAAGCAGCTTCGGTAACAGGTCCATTTTGATCGCATTTATCCTCCCAAACCATGAAAGCTGGAGTTTGTTCCAGTTATTGAGGTCTAATTCTAACTTCCTGGAAATGTGGCGGTGATTTGATTTAAAGAGGTCAAGGGGATCTGCCGTCAGTTTAATTCCTAGGTATGTCAATGAATCCACCTGCCATTTGAAGGGGAGAGAGGCTTTGAGCTGAGTCACCAGCATTGGAGGAAGAGATATATTCAGTATTTCGGATTTATGAGTATTTATTTTAAAATTACTCAGAGATCCGAACCTCCGCAATTCAGCCATTATGTTGGGTAGACTAATGAGTGGAGAGGTAACGTACAGGAGCAGATCATCTGCGAATAAAGCTAATTTATGGTCCTGTTTGTGAAATGTAACCCCTTTAATTGATATATTGCTCCTCAATGCCACCGCCAGATGTTCCATGGTCAGAATATATAATAATGGGGAAAGGGGGCACCCTTGTCTTGTTCCATTACATATTGTAAAGGAATCTGAGAGGGAGCCATTTATTTTGATTTGTGCTGTGGGCGAAGAGTAGAGTGCTGTAACTCTGTTCATCATGTGCTCTCCCAACCCTATGTTTTTAAGGACCTGAAACATGAAACCCCAGTGCACCCTGTCAAACGCCTTCTCTGCATCTACCGACAGGATGCACATGGGGATCCCGTGACGTCTTGCGCCGTCAATCAGGGAGATGGTCCTCAGGGTGTTGTCCCTGGCTTCTCTTCTGGGCACGAAACCCACCTGGTCTGGATTTACCAGTCTGGGAAGAAGGTCTCGTAACCTATTTGATATCATTTTAGAATAAAGCTTGATATCTAGATTTATGAGCGAGATCGGTCTATAGTTGCAGCAAAGAGATGCGTCCTTCCCTGGTTTTGGTATAACTGTGATGTGGGCCATCAACGCCTGGGGAGGGAACGCACCCCCTGCAGATATATATCTACAGACCGATAGGAACAGAGGATTTAGAAGTTCTGAAAATTGTTTATAGAAACCCGCTGAGAACCCGTCTGGACCTGGGCTTTTCCCTGACTTCAAATCTGAGACTACCGCATTGACCTCCTCCAGGGAGAAGTCCTCTTCCAGCTCCAGTAAGGTATCATTTGAGATGGAAGGGAGATTATGGGATTTCAGGTAAGCTTTAACATCATCTTGAGTCCCATATGTCGCTATGTGTCCCGATTGTCCCCTAATATCATAAAGCGCCTTGTAGTATGTGCGGAAGCCTGCTAAAATGTCCTGGTTGCTATGCAAATGACCATCACTTCCTGGGTCTTTTATGAAAGGGATGTAAGTATTCATGGAGCGGGGATGGAGGGCCCTTGCAAGAAGCTTCCCACTTCTATTGCCCAGTTGATAAAAGCGGCTTTTGAGATGTTCTCTTAAGCCCCTGGATTTCTGGTCTAATACCTCTAGTAATTTATGTCTGGTTGTAGAGAGTTGTGCGTAGGTTGTAGGAGATGAGTCCCGTTTGTGTTTGCTTTCTAGTGAGGCAATCTGGTTAGATAACTGCGTTATTTCAATGGCTCTTTCTTTTTTCAGGCGGGTACCATGTGAGATCAAAATGCCCCTTAATACACATTTCAGTGATTCCCACTGGATTGCAGGAGAAGTGGTATCACATTCATGATCTCTAATAAAGTTATGAATTGACTGGGTAAGGTCCGCTTTGCATAACTGATCCTGTAATAGGTTTTCATTCAGTCGCCAGGTGAAATTTGATTTGACACGAGGCCCTAACTGAATCGATAAGTAAATGGGAGCGTGGTCTGACCATATTATATTACCTATGGTCGCTTCTACTGTCATGTCTAGGAGGGCATGAGAAATGTGGAAGGAGTCAATTCTGCTATAGACAGAATGGACCGAGGAATAGAAGCTGTAATCTTTGGTGTCCGGATGAAGAATCCTCCATATGTCCACCAATCTCAGACCATGCATGTGCTTTTTGACCCTTTGTATGACTGAGGCCGGATAGGACGACTTACCCGAGGACACATCGAGGGCCGGGTTCATTGGTAGATTAAAATCGCCTCCTAATATCACCAGAGAGGAGTCCGCAAAATCTTCCAGAATTTTCCTCCCGTCTGCACAGAATCTGTCCTGCCCCTGGTTAGGAAAGTACATGTTAGCAATAACAAAGATATTGGTTTTCCAAGAAAGCTTTAAGAAAATATATCTTCCCTTGGGGTCGATACAGGAGTCTAACACCTCTGGTATGAAGGACCTATGAAATGCCACGGAAACCCCCTTAGACTTAGCATCAGGATTCGAGCTATGGTGCCAAATCGGGTAGTAAGCCGAGGAACACTTAGGAATTGCATCTGACCTAAAGTGAGTTTCCTGAAGCATCAAGATGGCCACCCGTTGCTTATGACAGGAATATGCTATCTGTTTTCTTTTTTCAGGGACATTCAAACCTTTAACGTTGAAGGAGCAAAACTTGACACTATCCATAATGCAGGTCAGCTGGAAGCATGATGTGGTATCTGGGGGCTGGTCCAGTCAGGTGAGAGGGAAGGATAGAGAAGAAAGAAAGACAGAGAAAAGAAAGAGCAAGGTTTAGGTCAAATGACCTAAAAGGTGGGTAAGGAACCCTAGTATTAAGTGGTGCAAAATTTCCATGGCAATGGATTGCCATTTGCACTAAGGGGGGTTAGAGGAAGCCAAGAACGGCAGCGAGTCCGTTCCTTACCCCCCGCCTCTAATACAATATGATATATCATTATAAAGCGCACTAACTATATGCTCCCGCTAAAACTTTATCATCTAAAGAAAAGTAAACATCATAACAGGCTATTATTCTAGGCATTGACCCCAATCAGCATTCCCGGTAGGTAAGCAAAGTGTTCAGATCAGGGACAAGATTCTAGTAATTGTAAAAAACAAGAAAATCACATGGGTCTCCCGGGCTTATTTCTCAAAAGGCCCAGATCTTCGCCTCTAGACGGTCCAGCCCCACAGGGTCCGGTCAGTAAAGGCTAGGGGAAGACACTCCCAACCAGGTCCACCAGGTGGAGGGTCCAAGTGGATCTATAACACAAACAGTTTACTGCTTCCTCCTATGAGGTTTAAGTAGTACTTGACCCAATGTCAGAACCTCTGATAACACCTGTGAAATAACACAATGCTAGTCTTGAAAGAAGCAATATTAGGTGACAGGAGAAAGATTTTCAACAAATCACAGTAACTTGCAACAATGCCTTTGGTGCAGTTTCATGGAAAGGCCCTCCCCTGTGGCTCCAGGGATAATTGGCTATCAGGGCCCATGAAGGTTATCCCCAGTAGGAAACCGGGGTGCTACACAGGACCGCTACCCTGTCGAATTGCTCTTGTCAGGACCTCTTTGTCTGCCATGGCGACGGACTGGCTGCCATACTGGGGGTTCCACAGGGAGTTGGGGGCCTGAGGGCCAATCCGGCAGTGCTACCATAGGAAGCTCGAAAGTCCCCAAGAACTTAGCCAGATCTCCGAGTTTGCGAAAGATTGCTGATTTCCCATCCTTATGCGCTGTCAGCTGGAAGGGGAAACCCCATCTATATGGAATGTTTCTGTCCTGGAGGTGTTGGAGCAGGGGTTTTAATGCTCTTCGCAGCTGCAGAGTGCGTCTAGCCAGATCCGGTAATATCTGGACCTGGGACCCCTGGTAGTTGATGGATCCTGCCTGCCGCACCGCGGACATGATGGAGTCCTTTACCTTATAAAAGTGGACTCTACATATTATGTCCCTTGGACGTGAATCTGGAGGGGATTTGGGACCCAGGGCCCTATGTATGCGGTCTAACTCAATCGGCCCAGAGCTTTGTTCTCCCAGAATTTGAGCAAAGAGCTTCTGTGCCATGGCCTCCAGTTCAGGCGTGCCAATACTTTCAGGGATGCCACGGATACGGACATTATTTCGCCGATTGCGGTTCTCTAAGTCCTCTTGCCCTGAAGTGAGCTCATCAATCTTTGCTGAGTGGCTAAGTAATATTTTCCTTTGTAGGAACAACTCAGCAGTGATGGCTTCCTGGGACTTCTCCACCTCCTCTACCCTGTATGTGAATTCAGATTTCAGTGCCTGCAGCTCTTTCTTATAAGTATTCTCAAGCCTGCTAGCAAATCTGTCCAAATCTTTTTTTGTAGGCAAAGCCTTGATAGATTTACTTATCTCATGTAGATTAGGCAGATCTCCCTCATTGTCCTCCTTGCTGGAGAAGTCCTGCTGTGATTTCCCCGGCCCCTGCTGTGTCTGTGTTTGACTTTCCCTGGGCTGTGAGTTTTCCATGAGGGAGGCAGACGCCATCATTGTTCCTGACGGCTGCTGAGGTACTCTGGCTGAGGAAACGATCCATGCTGCTCACTGTCTCCTTTATCTCACCTCGGTGTCCGGTGACTTTCCTGGATCTGCCCATAAGCAGGGAGATGTTAATGTGCTCTAATAGAGGCTAATGGGGGAAGTTCAGGACAGAGCTCCCAGCAAGTGCAGCTCACTCGGCCATCAGCAAGCCACGCCCCCAATAAAAACATTTTTATTACTAACGGACGGGTTCATGTACTTCCGCTCCCCCACCCATGTAACCTACACCTTGATGCTGCCCCTAAGAAATGGGCAGCACCCCTTTACCCCAGTCTTGGTCCAGGTTACCCAAGCGGGAACGGGCACGGTGTCTCGCACCCAGCTGTCACTTCAGGGGACCCCACGTCCAGGGGGACCCCTGACCCCCGGAGGATGGCCACCGGTCCTGGTGGTGGCCGGACCCCAGCCTACTCTGCTGCGGGTCCTTCCTCCAATCTGCCTCTCCGGAGGCGGCAACGGAATACAGCCCACAACTTATTTACAAGGCCACAAGTTTGTGGTTGGCCTGCAAGTTCTCAGCCTTGTTCATGAGTAGTCTCTCATGTGGGCTGTTTTGAAGTAAACATACTGATGGTCCCAACGGGGACAACTCTCTCCTTCCACGGACGGTAATCAGGTAAGTCTTCGGATTGATTAGCATTCATTCAACTATTTACACAATCAACATGCTGCACCCCTAGATGGTAGTTTCCCTATACCTAAGCGGGGGCCTACCTAGGTTGGGACGTGTGGACCTTCTAGGCCCAATGTCATCTGTGGAGGGCAATGGGACAGAGGAGACAACCGGTTCCTCCTCCCGTCTGTCAGATATGGCAGGTGGAGACCCAAGGGGAGGGGACATAGGTGCATCCCTGGGCGGCAGCTCGAGTGGCTCACTGGCAGGCATTTCCGTCTCCATTTCTTCCACATGTTGTGGGAACATTATCACTGGAACAATCACCGCGCCGTTCTGCGTAGGCCAGTCTGCTGGAAAGTCACCCATCACTGTGTGGATCACCTCTTTTTCCTTTTCCCCGTTCGGCATTGGAGCCGGAACTTCGTTTGCCAACCTTAAGGGGGGTGGGCACCTCTTCAGGTGATCCCTGGAAACTGTAGCTGCAGCCCTTCCCTGGTCGCGACTAATCAGATAAGCCTTTTCATTCTCCCATTCAGTGGGCTGTATGACATACGGGGTCTTCTCCCACTGGTCATCAAGCTTATGAGTTCTTCTCTTCCGTTTCAGCACCACTTCCCCGGGCTCAAAGGGGATGGCTGGAGCCCGCTTGTTGAAGCGCTGCTCCTGTTTCTCCCGGCTCTGACGCAGATTCTTCTCCACATATTCCTGGACCTGCCGGTACTGCGCTTGCCACCGGACATCCCAGTCTGCGGTCGAGGGGAAGGCCTCCGGGGCTTCCAAGTCCATTTCCAGGTCCACCGGAAGCCGGCCCGGTCGGGCTCTCATCAGATACGCCGGTGTGCACTTGGTAGAACCGCAGGGGATGTTATTGTACATGTCTACCAGGTCAGGCAACTTCTCCAACTACAGGTTTCGCTCTTCCAATGGTAGTACCTTGAGGAGATCCAGAACTAAATGGTTCATCTTTTCACACATTCCATTAGTCTGGGCATGATATGGCGTGGTCCTGATCTTCTTGCAGCTGTATAATTGGCAAAATTCTTGGAACACCTCTGCTTCAAAGGCTGAACCCTGGTCCATAAGCACCCTCTCTGGGTATCCGTGCAGTCGACAGAAGTAGGCCTGGAATGCCCTAGCTGCGGTACGGCCGGTCAAATCTTTGACTGGAACGACCACTATGAATTTGGAGTAGTGGTCCACGATGGTCAAGGCATAGGTATATCCATTCCGGCTGGGTGTGAGCTTGACATAGTCCAAGGCAACCAACTCCAGCGGTTGATGGGTGATGATCGGCTGTAGAGGGGCTCTTTGACTGACTTCATCCTTCCTTCTCAGCGTACAAGGGCTGCACTCTCGGCACCAGGCCTCCACAGATTCGCGCATACCACTCCAATAGAACCGCTCTCTCAGCAGCATCTCCAGCTTTTTCCAGCTGAAATGTCCGGCGCCATCGTGATATGCCTGTAGGACTTTGGGCATGCTGGCCTGAGGAACCACCAGCTGGCGAACCTTCTCGTTAGTCTTCGGGTTGATCAGTTCCCGATACAGCTTCCCTTCATGCAGGTACAGCCGGGCTCGTTCTTTCCACAGCCGCTGGGCCTCAGAGGGAGCTGCAGGATCCATTCCAGAGGAGCCCTGCTCAATCATGGTCTTGACCAGCTGGACGGCAGGTGCTTGGTCTTGGGCTTCTTGCCACCCCTGGTTTTGTAGCGGGTCCAGGTTCGCCTGTTGCTGTTTGACATATAGTTTTTCGACTGGTGGCCGATGGAACGCGGGCAACTCGATTTCTTCGAGGTCATCGTCTTCCGGCCCCCCATCCAGCAGGTGAGGCATCCGGGATAACGCGTCCGCATTGGTGTTCTTGCGGCCGGCTCTGTATTTGATTGTGAAGTCATAGTTAGACAGCCTAGCCACCCACCGTTGCTCCAGAGCGCCCAGCTTGGCCGTGTCCAGATGGGTCAATGGATTATTATCCATATAGGTAGTGAATTTTGCCGCTGCGAGGTAATGTCGGAACCTCTCGGTGATTGCCCACACCAGGGTCAGGAACTCAAGCTTGAAGGAGCTGTAGTTTTCGGGGTTCCTTTCCGTGGGCCGGAGTTTTCTGCTGGCGTAGGCGATCACCTTTTCTCTCCCGTCCTGGACCTGGGACACGACTGCTCCCAAGCCCACATTGCTGGCATCGGTGTAGAGGACGAATGGGAGGCTGTAGTCGAGGTACGCCAGGACTTCTTCTCCTGTCAAGGCCGTCTTCAGCTGGTGAAAGGACTCTTCATGCTTCTCCTCCCACACCAACGGGAGTCCTGGGACAAGTTCACCAGTACCCCAATACTGCTGGTACAATGTATACGGTATAGTGGTTACCTGTGATCCTGTGTCCAATAGGGCCGTGAGCGGAATACCGTCCAACGCCAGAGGAATGATGGGGCGAGCTCCAACATACCGGTCTCGCCAATCAGGGGGGCCACTGGTGTCTACTCCTGAGGATTGGCCCTTGGCCCCAGGGGTTGCTCGTTTAACAGGCATCGCCTAGACTAGTGGCCAGGCTTGCTGCACCTGTAACAAATTGGAGGCCCATACCGCGAGTCATTGGTCCTTCTCCGCTGCATCCAGGGGACGTCCTCCGGACTGTCGGCGAGCTGGATCCTCCCTGGGGGCTTGACTCTCGTCGGAAGCTGGAGTGCGGCGAGGATCTTGGCTAGGTCGCCATCCATGCGGCGGACCTGGGCAGCCAGCTCCTCCATCATCCTGACAGGCGCTGCAGGGGCCGGTAGAGCCGGGAGAGGAGGTGCCACCGAGATGGGAGCAGTTTCAGCCGGCCATGGGGCCGCCTCAGGAGCGTCTGGTGTTGGGGCTTGCAGGGCCTTGATGGCCCGCTCTTTCAATACTGCAAAGTCCAGATTGGGGTGTTCCAGGGCCCACAGCCGTAGCTGCTTGCGGTCTTCCGTGGACCCCAGCCCTTGCAGGAATTGTTCTACTAGCATCTTATTGCTGTCCACATCGTTAATGGTGTCCACCCGCTTCAGCGTACGGAGGGCTGTTTGCAGGTGTAAGGCATAGTCTCTTATATTATCCGCAGGCCGCTGTCGGCACTGATAAAACTGCATCCGCAACTCCGTGCGGGTCTCAAAAGCGATTTGGAGTTTCTCAAAAATGGTAGTTGTGGCGCCCTGGACTAGCCAGGACGTCACAGGTACTGCAACAACACACCCCACACCCCGGTTAGGAACATCTAAGTCAGACACAAATCCTTGTTGCCTCCCTCCAGGGGCTGATGTCCACACCAGGTGGGGCGGAGCCAGGCGGTTGGCTCCACACACCGAGGAGTAGTTCACAGTCCTGGAGGCGGGAAAAGGGTTCAGTTTTCAGTGGAGTGTAGAGCGAGAGTGAGGGAAGTAGTAGTGGAGGAACCGACTGGCCGTGTCCGGGTACGTGGCCAGTGCACAGAAACAGCAAGGTTGGCAGACGGTGGTGACTGTCTGCAGGAGAGGCCGATTGACGCACAACCGTAAGGACCGGGGACGGGCAGTGGCCCGCCGGTACCAGATCGGGGAGCGAAGAGAAGCCAGCACCATCCGGCAGGGTCTATGGACCCCGACCAGGCTAGGAGTCGCCGAAAAACCGGTCAAATCCATCAGCGACGGGAACCTCCGGGGTTTCCCAGCAATAAAGACCCGACTGAAGGCAACCGTCCAAACCGTGAGGGAGATAAAGCTACCGCCAGAGCTAGAGCTCCCAGGGCCAGAGCCTGCGGGCAAGAAGGGGCTCCCTTAGCCAACATACCGCAGGGGAGCGTGTTACCGGTGGGAAGCCATCGGGGCCGAGAACATAATACCGGTGCAGGGAGAGACAGTTACCGCCAGCCTACCGGGAGTAACCGTTGCAGCCGTCTGTGGGACTCGTCCATCCAGCCGTTTGTTTTACCAGAGACTCCGTGTGCGTTACTGGCCGAGTAAGTACCACCGTGCCATCTGGCACTGCGCTGCCCCGCGACCCTGCACCTGGCCAAGCCCTGCAATCCACCAAACAGACAATCACTCTGGGCCCTGGGACTACCACAATCCCCCTACCCACGGAGGGGAGGAAAACATCCCAGCTGCTCCCTGTCACCGCTCCCGGGATCCCCGTACAGAGCAGCAGTGGTGCCCCAACCTCACCACACACCGTGGGTGGCGTCACAAACCGACACCCCAAACACCAACTAAACACCCCTTTCACTCACGGGCGAGAAGCGCCGCTCGAGTCCCCGGATCCAGCCCACCGCTCAAGCGACCGAGCAGCAGCAGCGCCGGACCCGAGCGTGGTGAGCGCAGCGCCCCGCCGCCCGCGACAACTTGGCGTCACGAACAGGATTTGTACCGTTCTATCGGCTGGTGGAAGTGCGCCTTGTGTCCCGCCGGAGGTGTCCAGCCGAAAATTTTCGAAAGCCGCCATATTGGGCGCGAAAAGTCCCTGCTCGAGCGTCTTCCCGAGCAGTGGAGGCGCGAAAGCCGAAGCTCCGCCCCTGAAGAGGAGGTACCAGAGAGACACCAAGGGGGAACGGATGGCGTCTGGCCGCATGTAGATCCTGGCAATAAAAGCAGAGACGCCAGGACCCTGCGGCCATCTTTTGGTTCCTGGAGGAGGCCGCCGCAGCGATGCACCGTCCGACAAGCAACAACGTAACCCCCGCGCCTGGCACCGCGGCGTGGGTGGAGGTCCGGACCGCTCAGCTGCATAGCCGGCTGCAGGTCCGAGTGCAGCTCCTCTTGGAGGAGCGGGAGGCCGACATGGCGAATGTGGTGGCGGCCATTACGGAGACGCGAGGTGGAGGAAGTTTTGGAAGAGCGGGTAAGCGACCCACGCCCCTGTATCCCGATAGGGTCGGCCATCGTGGCTGAGGAGCCCGGTCTGCACCCGCTCGCCCTGCTGCCTTCCCCGCTACCCGTGTTGGCTGCTGCTGCCCTGCCACTAGGCCCGCTACCACCGCAACCGGTAGCGGTACCCTGCCAATCCGCCCAAGCGGACCGACCTACAGCCGAGGCCCGTGACCGTCCTGGACTGCTTCCCTGGGAGCTATCAAAAACCGTGCCCGTCAGCGGAGATGTACCAGAGGCACCTGTCGTGATCGTGCCAGGTTTCGAATCCGCGCCCGGGACCGTGGCGTGGATAAAGGCTCAAATAACTGAATCCAACCGACGTCATCGGGACCAGATACGTCTCCTGACGGAGCAGTGGACCACCGAGGTGGAAACGCTGGCTGCGACTGCCCAGATGCACGAGATGGGAGCCGACGAGACAGAGCTGGCGAGTGACCCACGCCTCCATGTCCCACAGGGACCGGCCACTGCGGCTAGGAGACCCGGTCCGACCTTGGCCCTCATACCGTCTCTACCAATACCCGTGGGGCACCCCAGTGTTGACCTACCTGACCTGCTGCCCCATGCTACTGTAAGACCTGTTATCATTTATATATATATATATATATATATATATATATATATATATATATATATATATATAGGTTAAAAGACTGTTTGGTGGACTTCCTTGTGTTATGCTGCCACCTGCTGTCAAAACAGAGAACAGCGGGAAAAAGTCCTGCTCAAGTGACTTGATTGAGTCTGGAACAGGAGGAGGAGGAGGAGTCTACATGTGGCTGTTTTGCAGAGAGAAGTGTGCTGGAGTGGGCTGTAAGGGTACTTTCACACATCCGGATTTTTGCTCTGCGGCACAATACGGCGTTCTGCAGAAAAACCGCAACCGGCTTTTGTAACGCCGATTGCGTTTTTTTTTGCATTGACTTACATTAGTGCCGCATTGTGCCGCAGGGGCTTGCGTTCGGTCCGGTTTTTGCCGCATGCGGCAGATGTAGCCGATGCGGCGGCCGGATCGAACGTTCCCTGCAACGTTTTTTGCTCCGGCAAAAAACACCGCATCGCGCCGCATCCGGCCGCTGCGGCGCATTTTTCAATGCATCCCTATGGAGGCCGGATGCGGCGCGATGCGGAAAAAAACGCATCCGGTCGCCGCATGCGGTATTTTCCACTGCGCATGCTCAGTAGCATGCCGCAACCGGAAAAAAACGGACCGGCCGCATGTAAAAACTTATGCAAAGGATGCGGTGTTTTCACCGCATCCGTTGCATAGTTTTCACAGCCGGATTGAGCCGCAGGGCTCAAACCGGATGTGTGAAAGTAGCCTAAGATAGAAGGCCTCAGTCTGCCCTGTTTTTCCGAGGTCCAAGTACCTCAGAGTGTTGCGTGGTGTCCCCCCCAAGACACAGATCCAAAGAGGCTGGATGTGGAGCGAGGAGCCAGACAGCACGTGCAAATTACAAAATTACAGATCCAAAGAGGCTGGATGTGGAGAGCGAGGAGCCAGGCAGCACGTGCAAGTTACAGACCCGGGACAAAGACTGAACTTTAGAGGTGTCTGCCGGCGGAATACGGGCCCCAACGGTGACGAGGTACCCCACGCTGAAACCTGCAGTTAAGTGTGCACACTACTTTTAGTTAGGGACAGATAGGAAAAGACTGCACTGTGTTATGCAAGTAAGATAACAAGGACTCTGCATTTTTTTTGTTTAATAAGGATTTCTGTGTTTTGCTTTTGGGAGCACAATCTGAGGCTTCCTATCTTTGACAAGTTATTCAAAGTAGTTGTATGTATATTGCATTATCTCTACTGCTGTGCTCCCTTCCCACACTTTTCCTCTACCTGTGTTGTGCAATACATTATTAAATTTGCATTGATTAACCCCCGTGGTTCCGTGCAGTCCTTGCGTATCCCGTTACCTGCAGGTTATTACATTTGGCGTAGTCGGCAGGATACGCAGGCTGGTACGGAACCATGGACGGACAGGGGGGTGTCGCTGATGGGGGTGTCGCTGATGGAGGTGTACTAATACAACCTGATGGGGGAATACCAGCAAGGCAGCTGTCCCTGGGGGCTATGCTGACCCATATACCAAAATTTACTGGCAACAATGTACCTCTCCATGACTGGGCGCAGAGAGTGAGGGGCATGTTGAGAGTAGCAGGAGTGACTGCAGAAAATCAAGGGGAGATACTGTTGATTGCCCTTGAAGGCCATGCGCAAGAGACTATTTTATTGCGCCCTGAGAGTGAACGAAAGACGTTAGAGCAGGTGGTGAAGATTCTTGAGAGAGTGTATGGTGGGAAACCAGAAGCAGGAGATTTACAGGCGCAACTGTTCTACAGGCTGCAGGGTGAAGAGGAAGGTCTGCCACAGTATGCAAATGCACTCCAGAGAATAATGAGACAAATGCTTACAGCAGAGCCAGAGCTAGCACAAACCCCCGGTTATGCTGACCGTACCCTGCGAGATCAATTCCTCCGCGGATTACATAACCCCAAGATCAAAGGTGCCCTCCGTGAACGGCTCAGGGTAGACAAAAAACTAACTTTCCAGGAAATATTGGAAGAAGCAGTCTCCCGCACACAAACTGAAAATTGCGACCCGCAGAACGCCTTGGGTGAAGTTTGTATGCATAAGGTAGTCCCGGGTGAGAAAAACCGAGAACCGAGCCAACTTGAGGCTAAAGTGGATCAGTTACAAGAGACTGTTACTGCTCTACAAGAGTTGCTGAAGAATATGCAAGCCCCGGCGTCAGAAGTAAGAACGACAGCACCGCGATCAAATACCCGCACGCATACCTATCAAGAAGAGAGGGGACAGATCGAGCAGAGACGACCGAGACCCGCTGGAGACTACCAGTGTTGGAACTGTGGAAATCAGAACCATTTATTCCGACACTGTCCGGAGAGGAAGACGTCGCAAGAAAGACCGCCGTTAAACTAGTGCCTCCCTCCATGGATGGGCACATGGCGGGGAGACCAACTGAGCTTAGAGAAAACCAACGCCCTGAAGATATAGCAGCCTGCACGCCGACGATCACGGCCGAATTTGAAGGGAAAGAAGTAAAATGCCTGATGGATACTGGGTCCCAAGTGACCACCATGCCAGAACAGTTCTTCTACCAACATTTTGGACAAACTGTATCCATTGACAAAGGGGCACATATCAAACTGAGGGCTGCAAACAATCTTCCCATTCCGGTTGTAGGGGTCGTGTTGATGAATATACGTGCCTGTGGCCAGAACTTAGGCAAAAAAGGGATTGTGTTAACGGAGGGCCGGTACGACAGAGAGGTGCCAGCTATCGTGGGCATGAACGTCCTGAAAGAATTAGACCAGTTGCTCTTCAACAAGGGGGGCTGTGATTACTGGAAGACGACAGTTGCTAACAGACCTGCCCAAAAGGTCTTCCAACACCTTATCCGTGCCCGAGGACTGTGGAAGAATGGTGGGAGCCGCTACCCGGTGGGGAGGGTTCGAGTCCCAAGACAGACAACAATTACTCTACCTCCAAATCGTGAGACAGTCCTCACCTTACCAGTCGGGGCCCACCGTACACTCGAGGGGATGGAGGTGTTGGTGGAGCCTTACCGTGGTGAAGAGAACGGAGACGAACCGTTGGTGGCTCGCACTTTAGCAACAGTAAGAAATGGAAGGGTCCCTTTCCGTTGCGTGAACACCGGTGAACAGGCCTACACCTTGACCTCGGGAGTTGTTCTGGCCCATGTCTACCTGGCGCCTGAAGAGGTGGCGGCTGCAGAATCGATTGAATTGCAGCCCATGGCAGGGGAAGCCTGGACTTGGGCTCTTTCTATGGAAAGAAAAGAGAAACCCACTGATCAATGGAACAGTCGCGTCATCTTAGGGCAGATGGGAGTGGACCTGAGCCCCTTCGATTCGGAGCAAGCCCAAGCCATAGAGGACTTTATTTGGGAGAATCAAGCCACGTTCTCCCGTCACGCAGAAGATTTCGGCTGTACTGACAAGATTCAGCACGAAATACCCACAGGAGATGCCCCACCGATCAGGGAAAGGTACAGGCAAATACCCCCAAAGTACTACCAAGAGGTAAAAGAGCTTTTGGCGCAGATGCTGAAGAGCGGGGTGGTAAGAGAAAGTCAGAGTCCATGGGCTGCCCCAATCGTGCTGGTCAAGAAAAAGGATGGGTCTACCCGCTTCTGTGTTGACTACCGCAAGCTTAATGGATGCACAGTTCGTGATTCCTACCCTCTGCCCCGGATAGAGGAGTCCCTGTCGGCGTTGGGAAAGGCACGTTACTTCTCCTCCCTCGATCTGGCCAGCGGATATTGGCAGGTCCCTGTGGCAGAGAAAGACAAGGCCAAGACCGCATTTATTGTACCCATGGGACTCTTCGAGTTCAATCGCATGCCGTTTGGACTAAATAATGCCCCAGGAACTTTTCAGCGCCTCATGGAAAGTTGCCTTGGAGACATGAACTTCGAGGCCACATTGATTTACCTGGACGACATAGTAGTGTATTCTGCAACCTTTGAGAAACATCTAGAAAACCTGGGCCAAGTGTTTCAGCGGTTACGGGCCCATGGGCTTAAACTAAAACCAAAAAAATGTCGGATCTTTCAGGAAGAGATTGAATATCTCGGACACAAGGTGTCGGAAGCCGGTGTACAGCCCTCCGATGGGAAAGTGAGAGCAGTGCTACAATGGCCCACACCCAGCACAGTGCGGGAGGTTCGAGCTTTCCTGGGGCTAGCCGGTTATTACCGTCGCTTTATCAAAGATTTCGCGAAGGAGGCAGAACCTTTGCACGAATTGCTCCGAGGCACTGCGAAAGGACCAAAAGCACAGAAAATTTGCTGGGGACCAAGACAAGCAGAAGCCTTACACCGATTGAAAGAGGCCTTGGTTATCGCCCCTGTGCTTGCCTATGCAGACTATAACCTCACCTTTCGGTTGTATACAGACGCGAGCCTCTACGGCCTGGGTGCAGTACTGGCCCAGGTACAGAATGGTACTGAACGGGTGATTGCATATGGAAGTCGGACATTGCGAGAAGCCGAGCGCAACCCCGAGAATTACAGTTCCTTTCGGTTGGAGTTACTGGCACTAGTATGGGCAATAACCGAAAGGTTCTCGGAATATCTCACGGGAGCTCAAATTGAAGTCTATACGGATAATAACCCCCTGGCTCACATCTCCACCGCCAAACTGGGAGCAATGGAACAGAGGTGGCTGGCACGACTCTCCAGATACAATTATCATGTGCAGTACCGCTCTAAGCATGAAAATCAGAATGCAGATGCCCTTTCTCGTGTTACCACCGAAGCCCCAGTGGGGGAGAGAGATGAACAGTTGGAGGACGACGAAATTCCGGACTTTAGTAAATTCACCGCTCAAGTGGTAGAGGCTCGTATGCTGGAAATTACATCGGGCACGACATCACGCCTGCTTGGCCAAACCAGAGAGGAATGGGTGAAAATCCAGTCATCTGACCCAGAACTGCTTCAAGTGAAAGAGTGGGTGATCCAGCAGTGCAAGCCTAGAAAGGAAATACGGGCCACGCTGTCGCACGTGGCCCTCCAGATTCTCAGCCAGTGGGATAAGCTGTCGGTGCAAGAAGGGATGCTGTATCGGAAGGTGCACCTAGCTACAGAGTTGGAAGTACGGTGGCAAGTAGTGATACCCCAGAAGATGGCAGTACCATTGGCCCGAGAGGCGCATGAGAAGGGAGCCCATTTCGGACCGGACAAGACTTACCAGTGGTTGCAAAGAATAGTATACTGTCCTCAGATGCTTCGGGCAGTAGAGAAGGCCTGTAAACTGTGCCGTTCCTGCGAGTTAAGTAAGGCTCCTCCACAGCAAGCACCAGTACAGACTATTGCAACCAAAGAGCCATTGGAAGTACTCATGATCGATTATCTGAAGATTGGTCACTCCCACCGGGGCTATCAGTTCTGCCTTGTGATGACAGATCACTTCTCCAAATTTGCGGTGGTGACGCCCACCAGAGATCAGACGGCTGAATCAGCTGCTCGAGCCATCAGTGATGACTTTATCCGGGTGTACGGCTGCCCCAAAAGAATACATTCTGACCAAGGAGCTTGCTTTCAGGGCAGTGTCATGAGAGAGCTGCAAAGGATTTACGGAATGCAGAAGTCAAGGACTACGCCTTATCATCCACAGGGCAACGGAGCCTGCGAGAGATTTAACCGGACCCTCTTACAAATGCTACGCACGTTGGAGGATGATCGTAAGAATCACTGGCCCAGCTATCTCGCAGAACTCGTGTGGGCGTACAATAATCGTGTCCACTCCACCACTGGGTACACCCCATACGTGCTACTGTTTGGAAGAGCCGGAAGAGGCATCGAAGAGCTGAACCTAGCTCCCCCCGAGATCAGTGAAGGTCAGAGCGTAGGTTCCTGGGTTGATTGTCACCGTCGACGGCTGGAGACTATCCATCGAATTGTCACCAAGCGGTTGCAAGAAAAGACACACCCGCAGCGGAAACCTGTGTGTGAAACCCCGTTCTTACCAGGAGACAGAGTACTAGTTGCAGAGAAACACCCGAGACACAAGTTGAGCGAGCGCTGGAAAACAGAGCCGTACATTGTGATCAGAAGAATCTCGCCCCATGGATCAGTATACGAAGTGAGAGGCGAGCAAAGAGGCGACACCCTCATCCTGCATCGTAATATGCTGAGGCCCTGCTATTCAGAAGACAGGACCAGACAAAGTACCTCGGAGACGGTGCCCGTGCCTGTTCCTGTTACCTTCGAAGAGGGCTCTGACGATGAAGAATGGTGGCGGGCCCCGACCAACCCAGCAGACTGGGAGAGATCCACACCCCCATCCGTTCAAGACACAGGTGCCACCCCTGCAGAGCAGGAGTCACTAATCTCCAGAGATGGGGTCGGGAATACTGTACTCCCTGATACGGCGCCGACGTCTGGCGAGTTAGCTGTGGTGCCACGCCGGACTGAGCGGGCTAATGCTGGTATTCCCCCTGATCGGTACTTGGCAGATGAATTTGTGTGTTCTGTCACTGAATCCTGTTTTACGACATTGGCTCCCAAGCAACAGGTTGTGAAGCAGGGCAGGAGTTGCCACCGTGTGCCCCTTTGCAGAGTGCCTCAGGAGTGTATCGGCCGGGACGGCCGAGGTTAAAGAGGGGGGGAAATGTAAGACCTGTTATCATTTTTATATATATATATATATATATATATGTATATATATATATATATATATATATATATATATATATATATATAGGTTAAAAGACTGTTTGGTGGACTTCCTTGTGTTATGCTGCCACCTGCTGTCAAAACAGAGAACAGCGGGAAAAAGTCCTGCTCAAGTGACTTGATTGAGTCTGGAACAGGAGGAGGAGGAGGAGTCTACATGTGGCTGTTTTGCAGAGAGAAGTGTGCTGGAGTGGGCTGTAAGATAGAAGGCCTCAGTCTGCCCTGTTTTTCCGAGGTCCAAGTACCTCAGAGTGTTGCGTGGTGTCCCCCCCAAGACACAGATCCAAAGAGTCTGGATGTGGAGCGAGGAGCCAGACAGCACGTGCAAATTACAAAATTACAGATCCAAAGAGGCTGGATGTGGAGAGCGAGGAGCCAGGCAGCACGTGCAAGTTACAGACCCGGGACAAAGACTGAACTTTAGAGGTGTCTGCCGGCGGAATACGGGCCCCAACGGTGACGAGGTACCCCACGCTGAAACCTGCAGTTAAGTGTGCACACTACTTTTAGTTAGGGACAGATAGGAAAAGACTGCACTGTGTTATGCAAGTAAGATAACAAGGACTCTGCATTTTTTTTGTTTAATAAGGATTTCTGTGTTTTGCTTTTGGGAGCACAATCTGAGGCTTCCTATCTTTGACAAGTTATTCAAAGTAGTTGTATGTATATTGCATTATCTCTACTGCTGTGCTCCCTTCCCACACTTTTCCTCTACCTGTGTTGTGCAATACATTATTAAATTTGCATTGATTAACCCCCGTGGTTCCGTGCAGTCCTTGCGTATCCCGTTACCTGCAGGTTATTACACTACAACGGTGGGGCCCGACGTACTGAGTACCGGGGGCCCGGAGACTGCGACAGCTGGCGGTAACCCGCCTGGTGCAAGGACAGCTGCTAGTGACTCCGGCCCTGGCACCGAGTCCGTCTCACAGTCCGAAAGAGCGGGGGAGAGCCTTCGCTACGACGGCGGACCGGTAGTTTTCTATAGCCCGCGCACCGGTGGAAACGGATACCGGGCACCCCTTTCCCAATGGGCCTGTCACTGCATGTTTGACATGCTGGTAGCGGAGGATGAGGCCATCTCAGCAGAAGAGTAGGGGTGATGGCAGCGGTTCCCCACCGCAAATAGTCCCCGTTGGGACCACAAGTACTGTGTGATGTTCTTGATGTTGTTGAATGTGTGATCTGTTGAAAATGTAATCGATGATAAGATTGAATCAACCGAACAGTTATGAGATTAACACCGTGATTAAACCGGCCGTTGCCGGCAACTAGTCCCCGTTGGGACCACTTTGCACCGTGCGTAAGGAACTACTTACGGACAAGCCCGAGAACTCGCAGGGCAACCACAAACTTGTGGCATGTAAATAAAATGTTGGCTTGATACCGTGACCGCCTCCGGGGAGGCTGATTTGGGAGGATGGGCCTGGAGGAAATGGATGGCCCAGGCCCGCCACTACCGTAACCGATGGCAATCATCCGGGGGTCAGGGGTCCCCCATGGACGTGGGTCCCCTGAAAGAGACCGTACCCGCTCGGGCAATTTGGTTCTGGACTGGGGCAAGGGGTGCTGCCCACTTCTTAGGGGCAGCATCAGGGCCAGGTTGTTTGGGCGGGGGGAGAGCGGAAGCTGTACCGTTAATAAAATATTGGTAACGTTAAAGTACTGTGCCTCCCGTTGTGGGAAGTTTATAAAATGTTTGTGATTTTTGCATGTTTTACCGTTTTATTCCTTTTTTTCAGTTGTGAAAATAAAACCGGTGATGGACGAACAGCCCGCGGACGGTCTGCATTTAACCAAGGGGGAATGTGGCGCCCTGGACTAGCCAGGACGTCACAGGTACTGCAACAACACACCCCACACCCCGGTTAGGAACATCTAAGTCAGACACAAATCCTTGTTGCCTCCCTCCAGGGGCTGATGTCCACACCAGGTGGGGCAGAGCCAGGCGGTTGGCTCCACCCACCGAGGAGTTCACAGTCCTGTAGGCGGGAAAAGGGTTTAGTTTTCAGTGGAGTGTAGAGTAAGAGTGAGGGAAGTAGTAGTGGAGGAACTGACTGGCCGTGTCCGGGCACGTGGCCCGGGCACAGAAACAGCAAGGTTGGCAGACGGTGGTGACCGTCTGCAGGAGAGGCCGATTGACGCACAACTGTAAGGACCGGGGACGGGCGGTGGACTGCCGGTACCGGATCGGCGAGCGAAGAGAAGCCAGCACCATCCGGCAGGGCCTACGGACCCCGACCAGGCTAGGAGTCGCCGAAAAAACGGTCAAATCCATCAGCAACGGGAACCTCCGTAGTTTCCCAGCAATAAAGACCCGACTGAAGGCAACCGTCCAAACCGTGAGGGAGATAAAGCTACCGCCAGAGCTAGAGCTCCCAGGGCCAGAGCCTGCGGGCAAGAAGGGGCTCCCTTAGCCAACATACCGCAGGGGAGCGGGTTACCGGTGGGAAGCCGAGAACATAATACCGGTGCAGGGAGAGACAGTTACCGCCAGCCTACCGGGAGTAACCGTTGCAGCCGTCTGTGGGACTCGTCCATCCAGCCGTTTGTTTTACCAGAGACTCCGTGTGCGTTACTGGCCGAGTAAGTACCATCGTGCCGTCTGGCACTGCGCTGCCCCGCGACCCTGCACCTGGCCAAGCCCTGCAATCCACCAAACAGACAATCACTCCGGGCCCCGGGACTACCACAATCCCCCTACCCACGGAGGGGAGGAAAACATCCCAGCTGCTCCCTGTCACCGCTCCCGGGATCCCCGTACAGAGCAGCGGTGGTGCCCCAACCTCACCACACACCGTGGGTGGAGTCACAAACCGACACCCCAAACACCAACAAAACACCCCTTTCACTCACGGGCGAGGAGCGCCGCTCGAGTCCCCGGATCCGGCCCACCGCTCGAGCCACCGAGCAGCAGCAGCAGCGCCAGGCCCGAGCGTGGTGAGCGCAGCGCCCTGCCGCCCGCGACATAGTCACTGAGGCTCGGTCCACGTCGGTCCAGGTCTCCGTCTCCTGCTCAGCCGCGCCGGTTAGCTGCCCTAGCACTACCGCCACCCGTTGCCTGTCAGTCAAGGGATACAAATCGAGGACCGGGCTA
The DNA here is from genome assembly GCF_048569485.1 of Anomaloglossus baeobatrachus. Taxonomy (NCBI): domain Eukaryota; kingdom Metazoa; phylum Chordata; class Amphibia; order Anura; family Aromobatidae; genus Anomaloglossus; species Anomaloglossus baeobatrachus. The sequence continues at coordinate 430,281,985 of NC_134357.1, read as the reverse complement.
ATCTTTTTCCGGAACACCTGCAAAGCATCAGGTTTCCCATCGTACTGTTGTAGCCAGGTAGCACCAGGCACATAGGGCAGGGAGAACGGCATTACCTGGGTGACCGCTGGACCCGCGGCCTCCCCCGCTCTAGCGGGCAGAGCACGGGCTGCCCCATTTCCATCTGTGGGCGCCGCTGCGGCTGCGACCGCCACTCCTCCAACGGCTCCGTCAGGCGCAGACATCTTTTTCCCGTCCCCCTTGGTTCTTTCTAGCACTTCCCTCTTCAGGGGGCGGGGCTTCACTTTCGCGCCTTCCCTGCTCGGGGAAGACGCTCGAGCGGGAAATCTTCGCGCCAAAGATGGCGGCACTTCAAATTTTACGGCCGGACGCCGCTGGCGGGGACTGCAAGGCTCACTTTTACCGGTAGGTAGATTGGTTCTATCCTGTTCGTGACGCCAAGTTGTCGCGGGCGGAGGGGCCGCGCTCGCTACGCTCGGGTCCGCGGCTGCTGCTGCTGCTCGGTGGCTCGAGCGGTGGGCCGGACCCGTGGACTCGAGCAGCGCTCCTCGCCCACGAGTGAAAAGGGGGTGGTTTGTTTTGGGAGATAGTTCGTGACGCCACCGATGGGTCGTGGTGATGATGGGCACCACTGCTGCTGGTGACGGGGATCCCGGGAGCGATGGCAGGGAGCAGCTAGGATGTTGTCCCCTCCGTGGGTAGGGGTTGGTGATCTCGGGGCCCGGTTGTGGAACGTGGAGGCTGGATGGCTGGGGTGCAGGGTTGCAGGGGCAGCGCGGCGCGGTGCCGGATGGCACTGTGGTACTCATTCAGACACAGATGCACAGAGTCTCTGGTAAACCAAACGGCTGGATGGATGGGTCCTGCAGCCGGCTGCAGTGTCTGTGCTCTCCCCGGACAGGGTGATGGTGGCTGTCTTTCCCTGCACCTTGTTAGAATGTTCTGACTCCTGTGGTTGCCCACCGGTAGTCCGCTCCCCGGCGTATGGGGACCGGAGGAGCCCGTTTTGCCCGCAGGCGTGAAAAAATTAAAGCAAAAAGCTCCTAAAATTCCAATTCTTTATTATTTTCAGTCTTAAAAAGGGAGAATTCCCAACATCGGATTAACAGCAGGCGCTGTCCCTTGGATCGCTAGCCTATGGCGGTGGCTGTGTATCCTCACGGTGTGGACTGTTGCCTTCTGTCGGATCTTGGTTGTTAGGAAACCCCTGGGGTTCCGGTCACTTTCGGATTTGACCGTTGTTGGCGGCTCCAAGCCTAGTCGGGGTCCGATGGCCCTGCCTTTGTGCTTAGCTTCACTCCGCTCCCCGGTTCGGTACCGGCGAGCCACCGCCCGACCCTGATCCTACGGTTCCACAGAGATCCACTAACTCCTGCAGACGGCCACCACCATCTGCCAACCTTGCTGTTTGTGTCTGGGCCCCTATCCAGACATCGAGAGTTTCTGACCTCTCACTTTCACCTCCAAACTCAACCTGTCTCTTTTCCCGCCTCCAGGCCTCTGAACTCCTCGGTGGGTGGGGCCAATCGCCTGGCTCCGCCCCACCTGGTGTGGACATCAGCCCCTGGAGGGAGGCAACAAGGGTTTTTGTCTGACTCGTGTGAACTATGCAGGGGAGGGTGTGTGTGTGTTGTTATGTCTGTGACTAGCTGGCTAGTCCAGGGCGTCACACATGCCATTTTCAGATCGTGCTGGCTCCCCTCTCTCACTGTCCCTCTCATGTTGTCCCCACTCTATAATGAGCCTTATACTTCGCATTCTGCATACCGAGCCCCATCTATGCCACCCCTTCTTAATACCGAGCCCTCCCATTCTCCATACTGCAACCCACATTTGATATACTGTGCACCCCCTCATTTTCCATTCTGTGCACCACCCTCAATTTCCATCCTTTCATTCTCCATGATTGGGCACCCCCTAATGCTCCATTGCCCCATCCTCCAGGCCGCACACCCCCTTCATGCTCCATCCCCCATGCCGCGCACCCCCATCAAGCTCTATCCCCCATGCTGCACACCCCCATCGTGCTCCATCTCCCCATCCTCCATTCTGTGCACCCCATCACGCTCCATCCCTTATGCTGTGCATTCCCCATCATGCTCCATCCTTATACTGTGCACCCCCATCATGTTCTATTCCCCCATCCTCCATGCTGTGCACCTCTATTACGCTCCATCCCTTATGCTGTGCACTCCCCATCATGCTCAATCCCTCATGCTGCACACCCCCATCATGTTCTATCCCCCCATCCTCCATTTTCCTACCCCCCCATGCTTGTTTGGCACCATCTTCGGCTGTAAAGCGCTTACCTGCTTCAGGCTGCACGCTCCTGTGCCTGCATCTCCCATCATCCTCCTGCGGTGGCTGCATCTCCCATCACCCGTCCTCATCTGCAGCAGCGGCATCTCCCGTCCTCTACAGCAGCTGCATTTCCTGTCCTCCTCTGCTTGACGCTGCTGTGACCCCTGCAGAGTGAGCGCATGGCCGCATGTCGGGGCTGAGAGCTGATTGGAGCTGATTGGAGCGCCGCTGATCCCGGAAGTGTCGGTGCACTCACAGCTTCATTTATATTCACATGTCTTATAGATGCGAATATAAATTACTGCGGCGCTCCCTCCCTCCTCCAAAAAGACGTCGGTTTTAATAAAGAGTTTGGAGGAGGGAGGACACTTTAAAAAAAAAATAAAAATTTAAGTTGTGGTCTTCGCAACGCCCCCTGGAAGGCGCTGCCCCAGGCCCTCCAGTGCCTAGTGGCAAATACGGAAGACCAAAAAAGGGGTAGAAAAGGATGTCCTTAATTAGTAGACCAAACTATATACATCTATAAAAATTAACTTTTATTACGTAATTAATTAAAACAACATCATATTTGAACACTCAAAACAATTACACACAATGTGCGTGCGATGTGTGATCAATACACACTAGGCAGGAGGTACTGGGATCTGAGATCTGGGACTAATGTGCAGTTGTGGAATGAAGATAGAAATAGCTTTCCAAAATAGGGGACTCTGGGGGAATTGCTCTCCCTCTATTCAGTCCTACCTAACAATGCGGTTTTAAGCACCCTAAATGTGTGGTGCCCCCCATTCCACGATGGCTGTCCCTTGTCCTCACTACCTCATAAGATACCCACCACCGACCTCCAAAAAAGTGCTAGTGCAGGTAAACCTGGTACATATAACATTCACACCAGAATGGGAATATGTCAATTAGTTCTTCCTGATGAGAACGTGTCACTCAGGTGACCAATATATTTGTTGAATTTATAGCCCTATCTGTTTAGACATGTACGATAAGGTCACATTAATAGCATCAATGGGGTACATTACTGTTAGGTGGTAGTCCTCCTGGACTACATGGAGGATCCACATTTCTGGGTGTACGTTCCAATAACCGGGTTCCTGTTAAGGGCAAGCCCCCTAGTTTAAGAGAATCTATTCTTCCCAATGTGTTTCCCCCCACTAATTATTGGGGTTCATCAGGGGAATCAGAGATAGCTATCAGGAGCCCAGTTGCATCCTGATTGCTCAAAGCGCCACCCCATAGAGAGAATCCCATAAAGTCATCAGGTGCCCGGTCACGATGTCCCGTTAGGCCAGACCAGGGTGGCAATAGTTTACACCGCGTCCTGTGTATGCTAGTTGCAAATACAGCCCTGGCCTCCACCATTTTCATTTTCAGAGTGCTAGGCAGCTGCTTAGAAGAACCCCTGGCTGCTGGGTTTTTGGCACAATGTTAGAAGAGGCTGGGTTTTTATAAAACTGTGAAATTTGCATCAACTATACTTTCCAAACAATGATAGTGAACAAGCAATAATCCTAACAGGCTAATTAACCTCTTCACCCCTGGGCGATTTTCCGTTTTTCATTTTTGTTTTTTCCTCGCCTTCTTCCGAGAGCCATAACATTTTATTTTTTTGTCAATATTGCCATATGAGGGCTTGTTTTTTGCAGGACAAGTTGTACTTTTGAATGAAACCATTAGATTTACCATATACTGTACTGGAAAAGGGTAAAACAATTTCAAGTGCAGTGAAATTGCAAAAAAAGAGCAATTGCACGATTGTTTTGGGGAGTTTTAATTCACCGTGTTAACTATATGGTAAAACTGATGTGTCGTTATGATGCCTCACATTAGTACGAGTTCATAGATACCAAACATGTATACTTTTACTTTTATCTAAGGGGTGGGAAAAAAATCATAAATTTGTACAGAAAAAGAATAGTGCTTTTGTCGCCATTTTCCGCTACATGTAGCATTCTCACTTTCCAGGATCTTGGGCTCAGTGATGGCTTATTTTAGTGTCTTGAGCTGCCATTTTTAATGGTACTATTTTTGTGCAGAGGCTATGTTTTGATCGCCTGTTATTGCATTTTAAAAAAAATTTGCAGCGACCAAAAAACATAATTTTAGCGTTTGAAATTTTTCTCTCGCCATGCTGTGTACCGATCAGATTCATTATTTTTATATTTTATAGATTGGGCATTTCTTAATGCGGTGATGTGTGTATATTTTTTAACAGTTTTATTTTCAATAGTGCAAATGGGGTATGATTTGAACTTTTTAGTTTTTTTATTTTTTCAAACTTTTTAACATTTTTTATTTATTTTACTAGTGCCCTTAGGAGGCTTTATCACGGAAGTGTCCAGTTGCTTTCTCATTTCTGCTGATCAGACCAGCATCGCTCTAATCAGCAGAAATACAGCGTTTCAGTGAGAGCTGGCGCTCTGTCGGCTCTCACAGAAAGTTCGTCATGGCAGCATTAGGGGTCATCAGCTGACCCCACTCTACCATGGCAACACATTGGCATCCCATGATCGCATCATGGGGCTGTCGATGGCGCTGGGGAACAGTGCGAACCCAGCCACGGTCATTTAAATTGTGCCGTCAGTGTTTGACAGCACGATCTAAAGGGTTAACAGGTGCAGGGATTACCACGGGCTCGCCAACAATTTTATCTCAAACACGTAAGGGATGGACTTACGTGTTTGAGATAAAATTGTTATTCTCCTAACCTGTTGTATTGACATTCTGTACATATTATTGTGCATGGAATTTGAATAGAACTGTATTTTTTGCCAGGACAGCCCCCTGACCTATCTAGGTACCTTACTATATGTACACAACTCTAATTAATACATTAGCAGCACCCCTGAGGTGCTAAAACAGCAGAAGTCCCCCACAAGTTACCCCATTTTACAAACTGAACCACTCAAATTCATCCAGGGGTGCAGGGAGCATATTGACACTACAGGTGTGTCACAAAATTTTATACTATTGGGCGGTGAGCAAATAATAATTACATTTTTATCACTAAAATGTTGTTTTAACTCAAGATTTCCAATTTTCATAAGGGCGATAGGTTAAAAAAGGCCCCATAATGTGTTACATAATTTCTCCTGAACATGGCAATACCCCACATGTGACCGCACAGAACTGTTTGGCCGCACCACAGGGCTCAGGTGGGAAGAAGTGCCATTTGATTTTTGGAGCACAGATTTTTATACAATAGTTTGTGGACTCCAGTTGCAGAGCCAATAAGTGGTAGAACAGAAGAAATCCCCTCAAGTTACCAAATTTTGGAAACAACACCCCTCTGAGAATTAATGTATGGGTGTAGTGACGATTTTGTCTCTGGAAAACACCCATGGTGTTAAACGTAGTAAATGTTGCAGAATTAAAAATTGCAAATAAGTACATTGTGCTTAGCTCGTGCTTCTGGAAACCTGCAACGCATACATTAAGCAAGCTCTCGTCACTACAACAATGTTATACATGTGGATACTAACTGTGGTTTAGGCACTTTGTGGGGCTCAAATGGGACGGGGGCATTTGGATTTTGGAGAGCAGATTTTGCTAGATTTCTTTTTTGAGGGGGACGTTATAGCATGTTTCCAGAGTCTTTGTGTCACCAGTAACGTGGAAGTCCCCTATATTTCTGTTAACCAATGATGGTCCTGAGTGGGGACTTGTGTTTTTGTGGGTTGAATGCTATTTGGTAGCAATTTAGGTACACAACATTTTGGATCAGTCACCATTTGTCCTGTGCCCTATGCTGAGCACTTACATTGGGGTTTCAATCTACATGACCGAAATACGTGATTAAGGTTAAACCCCCCTATGGATCCATTCACTAATGAGGCAACAGAGTTACTCCGGACTCTTTTTGGCCTCTCTTCAGCGGTGTCCTCTTTTCAAAGGTGAACAACACTGTTGATGACTGTACTTTGTGCACGCCTAAAAAGATGCACACCGCCACACCACAGGCTAGACAGAGATCAAAATTATTCATTTTGCCTCGTTACAGTGGATTTTTCTTTGAGAATTAATCTAAACTACGTTTTTCAGAATTTTATACATAATCGTAAACGCTCAGCGTGGAGCGCAGAATAAATATGAGCCGCACTGTACTGTGATCTTTGGGAGGCAGAATAAACAAATCAGCAGCAGTTGAAGAATTGGCTTTATTTGTTTATCTTTTACGACGTTCACCTTGTGGTATAAGTGATTAGGTGGCTTTATTCCATTGGTCAGAACGATTACATCAATAATAGATTTATATCGTTCTTTCAGGTTTGGCTATTTTCACACTAAAAAATGCTTTTTTACAAAATAAAGTTTTTTTGCATCACTGAATCTTAAAGGTTATAGTTTTTGTTCTTTTTCTGCTGACAGAGTCATGCGAGGGTTTGTTTTTTGTGGCATATGTTGGGATATTTATTACTATCATTTTGGGCCACAATATTTTTTGATCGCTTTTTATTCTACTTTTTGTGAGGCAGAATCAAAAAGAAACAGCAATTCAGGAATTGTGTTTTTTTTTTGGAGGGGTTTACGCTGTTCACTGTGTGATAAAGATGAAGACAGCTTTATTCTTTGGGTCAGTACGATTACAGCGGTACCACACAAATAGATTTATGTTTTGCTGCTTTTACACAATAAAAACTATTTTATAGAAAAAAACTGTTTTTGCATTGTTATATTCTGAGAGCTATAGCTTTTTTATTTTTTTGCTGATGGAACTGCATGGCAGCTTGTTTTTTGCTGGACAAGAAAACGTTTTCAATGGTACCGTAGATATTTATACATGCTTTTTTGATTGCATTTTTTTTCTACTTTTTTGTCAGCTATATGACATATTTTTACAGAGTTCACTGATGGGGTTAACTGTAGTGTGAAAGTTGTATAGATCGGGTTGTTACGGACGCAGCAATACAAATATGTGTACTTTTTTTTATTTTTTTTTACACAAATATAAATATTTATTGAAATTTTTTTTTCTGATTTTTCTAAAAATATTTTTACGTTTTTGTTACTTTTTATTACTTTTCTACTTAGTCCCTATATGGGATATTACCTTTTGTTTCTCTGATCGCAGCTGCACTGTATTGCAATGCTCAATCATTGCAGTACAGTGCAGTTGTCAGAGCTGCACTCAGAAGCTTCAGGGTGAGGCTTCCCGTAGAAAAAAAAATTCCTAAAAATTCTTCCTGTAAAATCCATTGTATCTTCAGTTTTGTATGATTTCTTCTTACTCTATTAGAGTGGAGTAATACTCTGACAACATTGTTCCCATCAGTGACCTGGGAGTTAGAGATGCATCCAGGTGTCTTCCCCATGCTGTTATCATTCCATTTGACTTGTTTCCATCCATTTCACTGATTTTCCTTCTGGAAAAATGCTCAAGTTTCCCATTGACTTCCATTATACTCGGTACTCGAGTTGAGCCCGTCAGAGCGTCCGACCTGCTTGATTGGAGTACCGAGCATTTGAGCCTTTTTAGTGCTCGCTCATCACTACTTTATATATTTCTATGAGGCTGTCACTCTCTGGTCGGGAGATGTGCAGCCATTCTGTGCATTAGAAGGGTGCGCTGGCTCAAGGGATAGGTGCAGTAACAGAGTCTGCTCTCTGTTACTGCATCCCTAGTTTTCTCAATGTGCTAGTGGTATTGATCCCTCTGTGTTATCTATTCCTGGTGCCCTCCCCTTTGTGTTTGTTAACTGGGTCAAGGGATAGAGGGGTAAATGCCCCACGGGCCACTTCCCCAGCAGCAGTGCAGGGTCGCCTGTTTCTTTTTCTACATGTTGCTTGATGGCCGTCACTTTAGCATTCACGGCTGTGCCCAGTAAACTGTATGGCCTTGTTTTCTAGTGGTCTTGTGGCTGGGCCGACACACAAGCAAAATTAAAAGTGCAGTGACGGCTCAGCTGCATCACTACTAGAAGACATGGCCGCACATTAGAGGTATATACTCGATCCCCTCCCCCTAGGGAGTAGGTTTGTAGTAGGCTTGGTTCTGTTCCTGTATCAATGTAGTAAGCTTGATTATGTTCCCATATCTATGTAGTAAGCTCAGTTCTGGTACTGTTGCCATATCTATGCGGCAAGCTTGGTTCTGTTCCCGTATCAATGTAGTAACCTTGGTTCTGTTCCCATATCTATGTAGTAAACTCACGTCTGGTACTGTTTTTATGTCGTAACCTCAGTTCTGTTACCATATTTATGTAATAAGCTCAGATCTGGTACTGTATTTGTGTAGTAAGCTTGGTTTTGTTCCCATATCTATGTAATAAGCCCAGTTCTGGTACTGTATTTATGCAGTAATCTTGGTTTTGTTCCAATATCTATGTTGTAGGCTCAGTTCTGGTATTGTATTTACGTAGTAGGCTCACTTCTGTTCCCATATCTATATAAGCTTGCATCTGTTCCTGTATCTATGTAGTAAGCTCGGTTATACTCCCATATCTACCGTATGTACCAGCCACAAATATTTTGAAAGCCTTTTACCTCTGCTACTTTAACCCCTTAACGACCCATGACGTACTAGATACGTCATGGATCGTTTTCCGGTAAGCCCCGCCCCCTGGCGCCGGCGGGCGGCGGCGATCGGCGCACATATCAGCTGTTATCAACAGCTGATATGTGTGCCTGCTAGCCGCGGGTGGAATCGCTTCCACCCGCGGCCATTAACCCCTTACATTTCGCTGCCAAAGTCTTGGCAGCGATATGTATATGGGCGCCGCCATTACAGTGACTTACCCCGCCCCCGCCGGAAGTCACGTGACATGATCACGTGACTTTCGGCGGTTGCCATGGTAGCACAGGGTCATGTGATGACGCCTGTGGCTAACATGAGTCACTTCCTCTCAATGCCGGAATACAGCCGGCATTGAAAGTGAAGCAGCAAATCTGCAGTTCTCAGCTCTGTAGCTGAGATCTGCAGATTGTGCAAAGCGATCAGATTGCTGATCGCTATAGCCCCCTAGGGGGACTAGTAAAATAAAAAAAAAAAGTAAAAAAAAAAGTTTTAAAAAATTAAAAAAAAATAAAAAAACCTAAAAGTTCAAATCACCCCCCTTTCACCCCATTGAAAATTAAAGGGTTAAAAAAATAAAAAATACACACATATTTGGTATCGCCACGTTCAGAAATGCCGATCTATCAAAATATAAAATCAATGAATCTGATCAGTAAACGGCGTAGCGGCAAAAAAATTCCAAACGCCAAAATTACGTTTTTTGGTCGCCGCAAATTTTGCGCAAAATGCAATAACAGGCGATCAAAACGTAGCATCTGCGCAAAAATGGTACCGTTAAGAACGTCAGGTCAAGACGCAAAAAATAAGCCATTACTGAGCCTCAGATCCTGAAAAATGAGAACGCTATGGGTTTTGGAAAATGGCGCAAAACGTGCGCCACGTTTTTCGGACAAGCTTGTGAATTTTTTTTAACCCCTTAGATACAAGTAAACCTATACATGTTTGGTGTCTACAAACTCGCACCGACCTGAGGCATCATACCCACACATCAGTTTTACCATATAGTGAACACGGTGAATAAAATATCCCAAAAACTATTGTACAATCCCAGTTTTTTTGCAATTTTTCCGCACTTGGAATTTTTTTGCCATTTTCCAGTAAACTATATGGTAAAACTTATGGTTTCATTTAAAAGTACAACTCGTCCCGCAAAAAACAAGCCCTCATATGGCAAGATTGATGGAAAAATAAAAAAGTTACGCCTCTCGGAAGAAGGGGAGCAAAAAACAAAAACGCAAAAACGGAAAGTGCCCGGGGGCTGAAGGGGTTAATGTAGTAGCCAGAGATAAGCAGGCTAAAAGGTGGGTTGCCGCAACTTGAGGACCACTGCTTTGTGACTGCCCCCCAGGCCAAAATTTGCCAGCCAACCCCTGATGCATTACTATACGAGATCAGACCGGTGATAACAGACATCTGAAAGCACCCACTGCACGATTATTGTGAACAGGTGCTCCTAGGAATATGTATGTACGGTAACTATATGAAAAAGCACATGCTTTTGCCATCAGCAAAGAACATACATATAAGATTCCTGTATTTATTAATTGTTCTACAACCATGGGCGTACCCAGGATCAAAACTAGGGGGGGGGGGCAAGCCATGGTCGTTCAGGTTGTAAAATATTAGAACTGAAAAGGTGAAGGTGCCCCCCAGAGAGAGCCTAACGTTCAATCTGCTCTCACTGAGGTGCCAGCTCACTTTATGTAGTGAATGAAGCTGTCAAATTGTGTCAGATCCATATTGATTGACACATCACTCACGAGCACCAGCGATACTGGCCGAATAACGAATAATGCGAATAGTAATGATTACACTCGCTCATCAGTGATCACTATTATAGATTTATTGGAAAACATGGAATTTATGGTTAAATGTCTCTAGGCTGCGTTGCTTCATCTCAATTTCATTTCCTGCAGAAATTACTTAACTTACCTTTTTGGAACCAGTTTCTTATATCAATTTAGGCTGCCTCGATGTCTTCTAAATGTAAATAAGAAGGCAAACTAATAAATTATAACTGGAATAAATTCGAACGATTAGTTGTTTTAAAGAAAAAGGTGCGTTCACATGCTGCGTATTCTCTGCATTTATGCAGCGCAGGACCTGGAACAGGACCTTAAATAGCACCATGTGACCGGGCAATGTCACCGATCACATGGTGCTTCCGGGTCCTAGAGCCCCCCCACAAACACATACTGTATACAGCCTCCCATAGGGCTCCCATCTCATATACAGTCCCCCCTTAGGTCTCCCATCTCATATACAGTCCCCCCTTAGGGCTCCCATCTCATATACAGTCCACCCATAGGGCTCCCATTTCATATACAGCCCCCCATAGGGCTCCCATCTCATATACAGCCCCCCATAGGACTCAAATCTCATATACAGCCCCCCCATAGGACTCTCATCTGATATACAGCACCCCCATAGGGCTCCCAAGTCATATACCGCCCCTCATAGGGCTCCCATATCATATACAGCCCGTCCATAGGGCTCACATGATAGGAGCCCTATGGGGGGCTGTATCTCATATAAGGCCCCACATAGGGCTCCCATATTCAGCCCCCCATCATATACAACAGCTCCCCAGACCCCCAGACTGTCTGATTTAATATTTACATTTTTTTTTACTTGTGGCAGCAGCTCAGCCTCCCAGCAGTCTCCCCAGCTTGTGACTGTGCCGGCCGCTCTGCACTGCAGGATTCGACACAATGGGGCGCAGATTGATGATGTCAATGTCATCACTCCAGTCCAGTCCCCGCTGTGCTGATTTGCAGTGCAGAGCGGCTGGCAGGCACTGAGGACGGGATTTTACAGCTCCTACTAGGAGTGGCTACGGGAGCAGCGTTCAGCCTGCCCTGCGGTACTAGTGGGTGGCGGGTGCCGATGCACCATGACGCCCTGTCTTCTCCTCACCACCCGTGCTGCCTGACGCACCCGCTACCTGACAGAGACAGGTCATAATAGGTGCGTGGACCCTGCTTCTAGGGGGGGGGGGCATCCGCCCCTCACTGGGTGCGCTAATGTCTACAACATATGTCATATATAGAGCTACCTGCAATATATGCCTCAAAGATTATATCGGCTGCACTTCTAGACCACTTAGGAAGAGACTTTCTGAACATACTAACATCTCATCTATTCCTATACCACAGGATCCAGTACCCACAGGAACAAACGATCAGTCTCTGGACTTACCAAACATTTCCTCGATATACATAGTGGCGATTTCACTGTGTTAAGTGTCATTGGCATTGAACAAGTGAAAAAACCCTTGAGAGGTGGGGACTGGTTCCGTGACTTATTGCACGCCGAAGCAAAATGGATATTACGTTTAGACACCAGACAACCTAAGGGATTGAATTGCCGTTCTGATTTACGTTATGTCATGTAACAATATATACAGTTAGGTCCAGAAATATTTGGACAGTGACACAAGTTTTGTTATTTTAGCTGTTTACAAAAACATGTTCAGAAATACAATTATATATATAATATGGGCTGAAAGTGCACACTCCCAGCTGCAATATGAGAGTTTTCACATCCAAATCGGAGAAAGGGTTTAGGAATCATAGCTCTGTAATGCATAGCCTCCTCTTTTTAAAGGGGCCAAAAGTAATTGGACAAGGGACTCTAAGGGCTGCAATTAACTCTGAAGGCGTCTCCCTCGTTAACCTGTAATCAATGAAGTAGTTAAAAGGTCTGGGGTTGATTACAGGTGTGTGGTTTTGCATTTGGAAGCTGTTGCTGTGACCAGACAACATGCGGTCTAAGGAACTCTCAAATGAGGTGAAGCAGAACATCCTGAGGCTGAAAAAAAAGAAAAAATCCATCAGAGAGATAGCAGACATGCTTGGAGTAGCAAAATCAACAGTCGGGTATATTCTGAGAAAAAAGGAATTGACTGGTGAGCTTGGGAACTCAAAAAGGCCTGGGCGTCCACGGATGACAACAGTGGTGGATGATCGCCGCATACTTTCTTTGGTGAAGAAGAACCCGTTCACAACATCAACTGAAGTCCAGAACACTCTAGATGCAAACCATTCATCAATTCCACAAATAGACAGGCCAGAGTTAAATTTGCTGAAAAACACCTCATGAAGCCAGCTCAGTTCTGGAAAAGTATTCTATGGACAGATGAGACAAAGATCAACCTGTACCAGAATGATGGGAAGAAAAAAGTTTGGAGAAGAAAGGGAACGGCACATGATCCAAGGCACACCACATCCTCTGTAAAACATGGTGGAGGCAACGTGATGGCATGGGCATGCATGTCTTTCAATGGCACTGGGTCACTTGTGTTTATTGATGACATAACAGCAGACAAGAGTAGCCAGATGAATTCTGAAGTGTACCGGGATATACTTTCAGCCCAGATTTAGCCAAATGCCGCAAAGTTGATCAGACGGCGCTTCATAGTACAGATGGACAATGACCCCAAGCATACAGCCAAAGCTACCCAGGAGTTCATGAGTGCAAAAAAGTGGAACATTCTGCAATGGCCAAGTCAATCACCAGATCTTAACCCAATTGAGCATGCATTTCACTTGCTCAAATCCAGACTTAAGACGGAAAGACCCACAAACAAGCAAGACCTGAAGGCTGCGGCTGTAAAGGCCTGGCAAAGCATTAAGAAGGAGGAAACACAGCGTTTGGTGATGTCCATGGGTTCCAGACTTAAAGCAGTGATTGCCTCCAAAGGATTCGCAACAAAATATTGAAAATAAAAATATTTTGTTTGGGTTTGGTTTATTTGTCCAATTACTTTTGACCTCCTAAAATGTGGAGTGTTTCTAAAGAAATGTGTACAATTCCTACAATTTCTATCAGATATTTTTGTTCAAACCTTCAAATTAAACGTTACAATCTGCACTTGAATTCTGTTGTAGAGGTTTCATTTCAAATCCAATGTGGTGGCATGCAGAGCCCAACTCGCGAAAATTGTGTCACTGTCCAAATATTTCTGGACCTAACTGTACAATAATATTTTTCTCTTGACCCTCTCCCCTCCTTCCCCTCCTTTTCCTTTCTTTTCCTCTATTATCCCCTCCACAAGTTTTTTTTACATATTATTACATACCGTAATATTACTTTATACAAGTCGCTTCACTTCACTTCATTCCTCCCCCCTCCCCACTTTTTCCAAATAATCTAGTAATAAATAAAAATAATAAATCATTTAATATTATCAAACAAAATCATTGGGACTTTATGAACACATATATGGTACAAGTATAGAATAAACATACACACTATAATCAAATAAATATCATAAATACCATAAATATAAAATTTTCAAAAGTCTACTTTTAATTATATATGTATGTGTGTATATATATACATACATACATATGTATTCTTTATAAATATTATGAATTAGACATATCATAGGTATATTCCTGTCATTCATAAACTCAAATAAAATCTATAATAGATTTTAAGGATATCCCTTTGGATTATCTACACATATCTTAGACAAAATTCTTGCTTGTACTAGACGATGCATGTGTATGTACAGGGCCGCCATCAGGGCATTACTACTGTGCCTGGTGTACTGGGCCCGGTGAAGAGGGGGGGTCCGGGGGCCCGGCTGAGTCGGGGACAATTACTTAGTTTTATTAAGCCCCGGGCCAGCCGGGCCCTTCTCCCTCTTCACCGGGCCCAAGTCACAATCACAGCAGAGGGGCCCAGCAGTGCTGCTTTTGCCGCTATACACATGGCTAATTTGCATCTCATGCAATTAGCCACGTGTGCTGGAGATACCGCTGCAGTTGCACTGGGCCCCGAGGTTCAGGGGGACGTTTCCTGACCTGTCAGGAATGAGGGCAATCTGACCTGTAGCTGTTTAAGGCCCTGGGGGCTCCTGGCTACATTGCCCTCATCGCATGCAGCGTGTCGGGCAGGGAACGATCCGCAGATTTGTACAGTATACCAACCAGAGAAGGGGAGTCAACTAGTGAGGCCAAAGCATGGCCAAATAATCACATAAAGTAGAAAACCTCTTATAATAACCACAAAAAATCTTTATTAATGGAAATTTACAGTCATAAGAGGAAAAAGTTAAATCCATACTAACAATACAATAAAGATCAGGTAAAACCGGAAAAAAACGATACCAATCACACCAGGCAGTCAGGGAATGGGACAGCGGAGCAATTTTACTTATCTCACAAGGCCTAGATAGATAAATAGAGGGAGAGAATGATAATAATAAACCTGACAAAACCCATACAAATGCTGTGATTAGGAGTGCCGACAAAGAGGATAATATATATAAGAAAATAATATAGAGGGTTGCACAGAAAAGTCAAAAAGACATCAGTTAGTTAATGCTATGCTTTTATAAAGCGGGCAATATTCAGAGAGGCAAACCCATTCAATTGTCAGCAATCCGGAACACACCATGGAGGGTTAGACAGGAGACCCATATAAGGGAAGACCTCAGATAACATAATATAGGTGATGCTATAAATAATGCACCACAGTCTCCAGCCCAAAAACGGGCAATATGCAGGAAGCGAAAAAAAGCCCAAGTCACTTACCCATAAACCTGACTGCTCGGCGTGGCGTGCTCCGACACGCACGTTTCGTGACCTTCCTCGGGGAGCTGCGCAGATCTGTACAATGTAGAGAGCGGAACTCAGGAGTCCGTCCTCTGCTCCCTGCCCTGCACTTTTCTGTGTGACACAGGCGCGCAGTCCTTGATGACGTCATCATGCTGCCGCGCGCCTGTGTCATTTCAAAAGTACCCGGGAGCTGGGAGGTGAAGAGACGGCGCGGCGCGAGTCCGTACAGCAGGTACAGGAGAGGTAAAGGTTAATTTCGGGGGGGTTTTTTTGTTTAAATAGACTGAGGAGGGGATAATAGGGATGGGGAGGATTGGGATTAGTAGAGGGGATTGAGGGACCTCCTGCAGCATTCACACACATATTTTATATATATATATATATATATATATATATACATACAGTGCCTACAAGTAATATTCAACCCCCTGCAGATTTAGCAGGTTTGATAAGATGCAAATAAGTTAGAGCCTGCAAACTTCAAACAAGAGCAGGATTTGTTAACAGATGCATAAATCTTACAAACCAACAAGTTATGTTGCTCAGCTAAATTTTAATAAATTTTCAACATAAAAGTGTGGGTCAATTATTATTCAACCCCTAGGTTTAATATTTTGTGGAATAACCCTTGTTTGCAATTACAGCTAATAATCGTCTTTTATAAGACCTGATCAGGCCGGCACAGGTCTCTGGAGTTATCTTGGCCCACTCCTCCATGCAGATCTTCTCCAAGTTATCTAGGTTCTTTGGGTGTCTCATGTGGACTTTAATCTTGAGCTCCTTCCACAAGTTTTCAATTGGGTTAAGGTCAGGAGACTGACTAGGCCACTGCAACACCTTGATTTTTTTCCCTCTTGAACCAGGCCTTGGTTTTCTTGGCTGTGTGCTTTGAGTCGTTGTCTTGTTGGAAGATGAAATGACGACCCATCTTAAGATCCTTGTTGGAGGAGCGGAGGTTCTTGGCCAAAATCTCCAGGTAGGCCGTGCTATCCATCTTCCCATGGATGCGGACCAGATGGCCAGGCCCCTTGGCTGAGAAACAGCCCCACAGCATGATGCTGCCACCACCATGCTTGACTGTAGGGATGGTATTCTTGGGGTCGTATGCAGTGCCATCCAGTCTCCAAACGTCATGTGTGTGGTTGGCACCAAAGATCTCGATCTTGGTCTCATCAGACCAGAGAACCTTGAACCAGTCTGTCTCAGAGTTCTCCAAGTGATCATGAGCAAACTGTAGACGAGCCTTGACATGACGCTTTGAAAGTAAAGGTACCTTACGGGCTCGTCTGGATTGGAGACCATTGCGGTGGAGTACGTTACTTATGGTATTGACTGAAACCAATGTCCCCACTGCCATGAGATCTTCCCGGAGCTCCTTCCTTGTTGTCCTTGGGTTAGCCTTGACTCTTCGGACAAGCCTGGCCTCGGGACGGGTGGAAACTTTCAAAGGCTGTCCAGGCCGTGGAAGGCTAACAGTAGTTCCATAAGCCTTCCACTTCCGGATGATGCTCCCAACAGTGGAGACAGGTAGGCCCAACTCCTTGGAAAGGGTTTTGTACCCCTTGCCAGCCTTGTGACCCTCCACGATATTGTCTCTGATGGCCTTGGAAAGCTCCTTTGTCTTTCCCATGTTGACCAAGTATGAGTGCTGTTCACAAGTTTGGGGAGGGTCTTAATTAGTCAGAAAAGGCTGGAAAAAGAGATAATTAATCCAAACATGTGAAGCTCATTGTTCTTTGTGCCTGAAATACTTCTTAATACTTTAGGGGAACCAAACAGAATTCTTGTGGTTTAAGGGGTTGAATAATAAATGACTCTCTGAATAAACTTTTCACAATTTAAAAAAAAAATAAAAAAAGAAATAACATTCTTTTTTGCGGCAGTGCATCTCACACTTCCAGGCTGATCTACAGTCCAAATGTCACAATGCCAAGTTAATTCCGAATGTGTAAACCTGCTAAATCTGCAGGGGGTTGAATACTACTTATAGGCACTGTATGTGACCTTGTTATTTTCAGGGCTGCGGTGATCAATGTAACAAGAAGAGTAGTGGTGTTAGGACCAGGAGGACGGGTAGGCCCAGGAGGTGGATCCACTGGACTGAGCACCCCACCGAGGGCAAGGTGCCCGGTAGCCGGAGCACTACGGGTAGCAGGACAGTCCGTTCAGAGGAGTGGAGTGAAGAAGTCCCTGGGACCACGGAGTCTCTGAAGGTAGTCCTGGTGACAGAGCTCAGGTTCGGAGGCCGAGATGATGTCAGGCAGAGTCCGGAACCAGCGGAGCGAGGAGGTCGGTCACCACACGGATCCAGGGATCGGAGATGGTAGGGACTGACGAGATGGCGGACAGTCACTGTTCGGGGTTCTGGAACCGTCAGGACCGGTTGGCGAGACAGGAGCGACTCTACAAGAGAGATAGGTAAGTACGGGACAAGGCACAGGGAGACCTGACTCCTAGCTTAGCAAACACAAAGAACAGGCCCCGCCCACTTGGAAAGGAACCCCCTATATACCCTGTACCTGAATCTTCAATATCCTGTTGGAGGACGGTGGCCCTTTAAGAAAGGGTCAATGACCGCGCGCCCTAATGCGCATGTGCTAGGCCCGGGTGCCTGAAGCCAGAGCAGAATGCGGGTTACAGGAGGCAGGAGTGCCGGGCTGGCTCAGCATCGCAGACGGGCGCCGGGACCGGGGACCGGGTTGCCTGGAGGATGCAGGTGAGGAAGCATGGAGGCTGTGGAGCGGGGGACCGGGGAGCGTGGCATGGGAGCCGGGAAGCGTGGCCCGGGAGCCGGGAAGCGTGGCCCGGGAGCCGGGGAGCATGGCAGGGGAGCCGGGGAGTGTGGCAGGGGAGCCGGGGAGCGTGGCAGGGGAGCTGGAGAGCGTGGCACGGGAGCTGGGGAGCGTGACAGTACCCCCTCCCCCACGCCCCCCTCCCCGCAACCGGGACAGGAAGGCACGTATCAGAGGAGTACCCACATTCTCCCGGGGTTCCCAGGACCTATCCTCAGGACCATACCCAGCCCAGTCCACCAGGAAGAACTGTCGGCCCCGCACGGTCTTCATGGCCACGATATCCCTTACCGCATAGATGTCATCGTCAGCAATAGGAGGGGGAGCAGAACTGGCAGCAGCGGAGAAGGGACCAAGGACAACCGGCTTGAGCAGGGAGACGTGGGAGGAGTTGGGTATCCTCATCGTGGCCGGGAGCTGCAGCTTGTAGGAGACCTCATTGATCTTGCCGATGACTTTAAACGGCCCGATGTATCGAGGACCCAGCTTGTACGATGGTAGCTTCAATCGGACGTACTTGGAAGCAAGCCAGACCAGATCTCCTGGAGAGAAACACGGAGGATCCAGACGCCTCTTGTCCGCGTGTCTCTTCATCCGCAGGGAAGCGCGTCCAAGGGACGTCTTGACAGAGTTCCAAATTGTTGAAAAGTCACTGACTACGGTATCAGCAGCAGGGACATCCGAGGAAGGAGACACAGGTAAAGGGACGGAAGGCTGAAGTCCGTAAACGACATGGAAGGGAGAGCTGGAGAAGGACTCACTGACGTGATGGTTATGGGAGAATTCAGCCCAGGGAAGGAGCGTGGACCAATCGTCTTAATGGGTGTTAACGTAGTGACGCAAGAAGGAGGTCAGGATCTGATTGACTCGTTCCACTTGGCCATTCGACTGAGGATGGTAGGCCGAAGAAAAGTCCAGAGCCACTCCCAGATGTTTGCAGAGAGCCCTCCAGAAGCGCGAGGTAAACTGAGTTCCTCTGTCGGACACAATGTGTGATGGAAAGCCATGCAACCGGAAGATGTGCTGTATGTAGGCGTCAGCGAGCTCCTGGGCAGAGGGCAGTCCAGCCATAGGGATGAAATGAGCCATCTTGGAGAAACGGTCCACCACGACCCATATGACCGTGTGTCCGGAGGACAAGGGCAAGTCTGTAATAAAGTCCATTGCAATGTGTTGCCACGGAACGGAGGGAATTGGCAGCGGCAGAAGACAACCATATGGCAGGTGTTTGGGTGTCTTGTTCCGGGCACAAGAGGAGCAGGCTGAGACAAAGGACGTGACGTCCGTGCGAAGGGATGGCCACCAATAGTGATGTACAATTGTACTCCATGTTCTCTTCTGACCAGCATGGCCGGCTATTTTCGAGGCATGGCCCCAGTGCAAGACTTTTTGTCTGTCCGTTTCAGAGACATAGGTCTTCCCGGGCGGTATCTGGGCCAGAGTGACAGGAGCCACCGGAATTACTTTACTTGGGCAGATGATGGGTTGGGATGTCTCTGCCTCCTGTTCCATGGGCACGAATGACCTGGACAAGGCATCTGCTCGCACATTCTTATCCGCGGGCCGAAAATGGAGTTGGAAATCGAACCTGGCAAAGAACAAGGACCACCTGGCTTGTCGTGGGTTCAGTCGCTGAGCAGACCACAGGTATTCCAGGTTCTTGTGGTCCGTGTAAATGATCACGGGGTACACTGCTCCCTCCAGAAGGTAGCGCCATTCTTCCAGAGCCAGCTTGACTGCTAATAGCTCTCGGTCACCGATGGTGTAGTTGCGTTCAGGCGCTGAGAAGCTCTTGGAGAAGAAACCGCAAGTAACCATCTTCCCGGTGGAGGACTTCTGCATGAGCACTGCCCCGGCTCCAGAGGAGGAAGCATCCACCTCCAAGGTGAACTGTCGGTTTAACTCAGGACGGTGGAGCACAGGAGAGGAAGCAAATGCCCGTTTCAGGGAGCCAAACGCGGCGTCGGCTGCAGGTGACCAGTCCTTCGGATTAGCCCCCTTCTTGGTCAAGCCAGAGAGAGGCGCAGTCAGGGCAGAGAAGTGAGGGATGAACTGACGGTAATAGTTCGCAAATCCAAGAAAACGTTGAATTGCCTTCAGTCCGGAAGGAGGGGGCCAGTTGAGAATGGAAGAGACCTTCTTTGGGTCCATCTGCAGGCCGGTATCGGAGATTACGTAACCCAGGAAGGGAAGAGAAGACTGCTCGAAGACACACTTCTCGTATTTGGTGTACAGACGATTCTCTCTGTCTTTGTAGTACCAGCTGCACGTTCTCTCTGTGGGTCTGGAGGTCCGGAGAGAAGACCAGGATGTCATCCAGATAGACCACCACACAGACGTAGAGAAGGTCACGGAACACGTCGTTCACTAATTCTTGAAAGACTGCCGGTGCGTTACACAGGCCGAAGGGCATCACACAATACTCGTAGTGCCCATCGCGAGTGTTAAATGCGGTCTTCCATTCGTCCCCAGAGCGGATGCGGACCAGGTTGAAGGCACCACGAAGATCCAACTTGGTAAACACACGAGCTCCTCTAAGCCTATCAAACAATTCGGGGATGAGCGGCAGGGGGTATTTATTCTTTACGGTGATTTGGTTCAATCCCCGGTAGTCAATGCATGGGCGCAGGTCGCCCTCTCTCTTCTTAACGAAGAAGAAGCCTGCCCCAGCAGGAGAGGAGGATCTCCAGATGAATCCACTTGCCAGGTTCTCAGTGATGTAGGCAGACATGGCTCTTGTTTCAGCAGGGGACAAAGGATATATCCGTCCTCGAGGTGGTGTGGTTCCCGGCAGTAGGTCGATGGCGCAGTCGTAAGGACGATGTGGCGGCAGTACCTCTGACTCTTTTTTTATCAAAAACGTCCGCGAAGGACAAATAGGCCGAAGGCAGTCCTGGTAGGGACTCCGGAACCGGAGGTCGTCGGATAGGCTGTATGGACTTCAGGCAGTTCTCGTGGCAAGAGGAGCCCCATCGGGTAATTTCACCAGTACGGCAGCTGACCGACGGTTCGTGTGTCCGTAACCAGGGGAGCCCCAGCAGGATTTGATGAGACATGTGCGGGAGGACGTAGAGAGTGATTTTCTCGGTGTGCAGGGCACCGACACGTAGTTCTACAGGCTTGGTGATCCACGGGATGGTGTCAGAGAGGGGTCTCCCATCTACAGAGGCAATCACGAGGGGTTTGTCGAGTGGAGTAACCGGTACCTGGTACTTGTCCACCGTGGCCTGCTGGATGAAATTGCCTGCTGCCCCGGAATCGAGGTACGCCTCTGCCGTGAACCGCGTCTCTCCCGCTGTCACTTGAACAGTCCACGTAACCGGGTCTGAGAGAGTCCCAGTACCTAGGGTGGCCTCTCCTACCAACCCTAGGCTTTGGAGTTTCCCGGCCTCTCTGGACAGGAACGTAGCAGGTGTGTGCCCTCTCCGCAGTAGAAGCAGAGGCCCTTGGCGAGCCGTTCTGCTCGGCGTTGTTCGGACTGCCGCAAACGATCAATCTGCATGGGCTCGTGGACAGAGACGCCAGACGCCGCCGACTGAGGTACGACGGGCTTCTGCGGAGGAGAGGAATGCCGTATCGGACGTCTCTCGCAGGACACCTCTTTGGATCGTTCCTCAAAACGGAGGTCCACGCGGGTGGCTAGTGCGATCAGGGCATCCAGGGTGGAAGGAACATCGCGGCCTGCCAGCTCGTCCTTAATACGACTGGAGAGTCCTTCCCAGAAGGCGGCGGTGAGGGCCTCATTGATCCACCCTAATTCTGAGGCCAAGGTGCGGAAGCGGATGGCATATTGACCCACCGTCAAGGTCCCCTGACGAAGCCTGAGGAGTGATGAGGCGGACGCGGCGGCACGTCCGGGTTCGTCAAAGGTGGTTCTAAACGCCTGCAGGAATTCCTGGATGTTAGTAGTTACAGGGTCCTCCTTCTCCCACAAGGGGTTCATCCAGGCCAGTGCCTCACCCTCTAGATGAGACATCACAAACGCCACCTTGGCTTGGTCGGAGGCAAACAGATGCGGAAGCAGCTTAAAGTGGAGGGAGCACTGATTCAAGAATCCTCTGTAGGTCTTAGGATCTCCGGCATATCGGGGTGGAGAGGCCAAGCGAAGTTTAGAGGCTTCCGAGGAAGCTGCCACGGGAACTGCGGCCGTGGACTGTGCTGGTGAAGACTGAGATGCCAGGAACGTGGCTGTTGCTTGCAGCGTGTTCAGGCGGGTATCCACCGAGGACATGAAGGCCAGCATGCGGGACTGGGTCTCGCGCTGTCGTCCGAGTTCCTGCTGCAATCCGGCCAGCTGGGACGCTAGTGCTTCGGCGGGATCCATGGCCTGTTCTTACTGTTAGGACCAGGAGGACGGGTAGGCCCAGGAGGTGGATCCACTGGACTGAGCACCCCACCGAGGGCAAGGTGCCCGGTAGCCGGAGCACTACGGGTAGCAGGACAGTCCGTTCAGAGGAGTGGAGTGAAGAAGTCCCTGGGACCACGGAGTCTCTGAAGGTAGTCCGGGTGACGGAGCTCAGGTTCGGAGGCCGAGATGATGTCAGGCAGAGTCCGGAACCAGCGGAGCGAGGAGGTCGGTCACCACACGGATCCAGGGATCGGAGATGGTAGGGACTGACGAGATGGCGGACAGTCACTGTTCGGGGTTCTGGAACCGTCAGGACCGGTTGGCGAGACAGGAGTGACTCTACAAGAGAGATAGGTAAGTACGGGACAAGGCACAGGGAGACCAGACCTGACTCCTAGCTTAGCAAACACGAAGAACAGGCCCCGCCCACTTGGAAAGGAACCCCCTATATACCCTGTACCTGAATCTTCAATATCCTGTTGGAGGACGCTGGCCCTTTAAGAAAGGGTCAATGACCGCGTGCGCGCCCTAATGCGCATGCGCGAGGCCCGGGTGCCAGAAGCCAGAGCAGGATGCGGTGTACAGGAGGCAGGAGTGCCGGGCTGGCTCAGCATCGCAGACGGGCGCCGGGACCGGGGACCGGGTTGCCTGGAGGACGCAGGTGAGGAAGCATGGAGGCTGTGGAGCGGGGGACCGGGGAGCGTGGCATGGGAGCGGGGAAGCGTGGCCCGGGAGTGGGGAAGCGTGGCAGAGGAGCCGGGGAGCGTGGCAGGGGAGCGTGGCAGGGGAGCCAGAGAGCGTGGCACGGGAGCGTGACAAGTGGCTGGAAGATGGCGACATGAAGGTCTGACCAGATGGAGAAGAGACAACAGAAAATAACTTACCAGATGAGACGTCAGCGGTAAGTAACTATCTGAAAACATTTATTCTGTACTGTATGACTTGGAGTATTGCTGTTATTTGTTAAATCCATTAGGCCACAGCCACATTATCACATTTGTGTGACATTTCCGTGTGTTGCCAGACTTTTTTTTATCAGACGGCACGCGGACCCCTAGAGTTTAATAATAGACGCATTAACATTTCTGTGAAAATCACAGCTCTGAGAATGAGATCTGCGAGACTTGGATCATGTGCTGTTCTGATCTGATTATGAGGAATAGGGCAAACTCCATGGGTCAGTGCGCTGTCCAAGAAAAAAAAAGTCAGGCAGCACACCGACTCTGCACACGGATGCAGGATGCAACCTCATTATTTAGTGTACTCACTATGTAAAGTGCCGTCCTTAAGTACATCGTTTCTCCTTTTATTATGTATAACACTGTCCCTTATTAGCATCCTCGCTAGTTATGTATGGTGCTGTCCTTTATTATATAGTGTCCTCTTTTTCTCTGTATAGCACCATCTCCTATATAGCATATTCTCGTTATTTGTTTTTCACAGCTCCCTATCTTTATTATATAATCCTCTCTTGTTAGATATAAAATGACTGCTGATGGAGCAGCATATGACCAGAAGACCAGTCCATCAGAAAAGAAGCTTACCATATTCCATCAACAATCATGTCATTTTATATCTAACAAGAGAGGAAGCTATGAAATAAAGACAGAGCTCTATAAATAACAAAAATGACAAGAGAATCCAATATGTAAGGAATGGTGCTATACATCACAAAAGAGGGCATTATGTAATATATATGTGTTTTATATACATATAAATCTGCAGCTTTGTCACCATAAAAAAAGGGAGGCCCAGGCACAATTTTTTGCACAGCTTTCAGTGTCCGCGCCTGTGCTGGAGGCAGGGGCAGAGCAGGGCTTAGCGTGCAGCAGTGTGATGAGGTCATCACATTGCTGCAGGAAAGCAGAGCCATGGAGGTGGCAAGGACTCGGCAACCGGCGGAGACAGGTAGTCACTCTGTGAGCCGAAGACAGGTGCTGGACAATTGCCGGGAGTCTTGGAAGGACCCGCCGACCCCGGTCCCCGCCTTGCTTCAGCTGGATGTGCGTTCAAGGGCGTATGCTGAAATGCATCGT
The DNA here is from genome assembly GCF_048569485.1 of Anomaloglossus baeobatrachus. Taxonomy (NCBI): domain Eukaryota; kingdom Metazoa; phylum Chordata; class Amphibia; order Anura; family Aromobatidae; genus Anomaloglossus; species Anomaloglossus baeobatrachus. Next base: position 430,257,419 of record NC_134357.1, on the reverse strand, counting down.
GGCTCAGAGAGGACGCCGCGCGACTTGGGAGCCGGGGAGGGTGAGTAAAATATATATTAAATATATATATATAATGTTTTTCTAAGAGTAGTGGCAGACTGTGGAAAGTTTGCGGGGTGGAGGCGGAGCAGGGGTGGAGCCTGGGCGGAGTCTCAAGGGGGCCCCATAATTTTGCCAGTATGGGGCCCTGAAATTCCTAGTGGCGGCCCTGTGTATGAATGTGTTTGTGTGTATATATATATACATATATATATATATATATATATATACACACACTAATTTATTTATTTTTAACTGCTTTTTTCATTATTTTTAACATATACGATTTCTTCATACATGTATTTTTTCACATGCATCCATTCATTACAACTCTTTTCCTTCACACACCATTTTGTTTTGTTTTTTATTAATCAATCCCGTTTTTCACCCTTTTTTATCTCTCATTTGCACTTCTTGGGAACACACCCTTTCCGTTCTATGACTTGCTGACTTTTTTGAATGCTATATATACCCTTCTCTACAGACATATCTTTGCTTATGATTAAGGACTATTTTTATTCCCCTCTTTGTCCGAAACGCGTCAAGCCGCATGGCGTCAATTTGGAGCTCTTTGCATGACGAATTTTTAAGGTGAAATAAGGTTTCTGTATTTTATTCCGTGGTATTGCTGCTTTCATTTTTGCCTTGGATTACGGACCTGCCTGTCCGGTGGACTACGAGCATCCGCTTGAACCCTGGAGAGCATAACACGGGTGACTGAAAATTCTTTCTTTGCTCCTAGGAGTGCTCATTTCAGGATAATTGTGCAGTCTAAGGCTGGTTTCACACATCCGGCTTTTTTCCACTTTATCGGATCCGGCGCGCTCCCGTACAGTGTATATGTGTCGCCCAGGGACAAGGGGTACTCAGATCCAGGCCAAGGGGTCACTTTTGAGGGTATCACGGTGGCGTGACCCGGTCTGTTATCCCAGGCACCACAACAAAAGGGTGATTATATACAGGGGAGATTTTGGTAAAGTTCGTGACGCCACCCATGGGTTGTGGTGAAGGTGGACACCACCGCTGCGGTTATGGGGGTACCCGGGGGCCGATGGTGATGCAGCGAGATGTTAACCCCTCCGTGGGTAGGGATGGTGGCCCCGGGACCCGTTGGGCTTTGTAGTGCGAGGAGATGGGCAGCCGTCTGAGAGCTGCGTGCCCGGTTGGAACGGGGGATGTTGTTACTCACAGTTCGCTTTGCAAGAAAACTCACACAGAGTCAGGAATTAACCAGAAATTGCCGGTGTCCATAGCCTTTGGTACGGAAGGTGTTCGGATCCCACACCCGGTACAGCAGGGCCCTTTCTCTCTCTGTCCACTACTATAGGAAGCCTCAACTCCTCGGCTTGGAACGGGGAGTCCACTCCCCAGCGACGATCCGGAGCCTGATTACTATGGCGGCGGGCCACTACCCTGCCCCGGCCACCTTGGCTCCTTCCCACCGCTCTACTCCTTCCAGCAATCCTGGAGCTCGCTTCCACCCTCCATAGCAGCCGGGAGCTTTCACACTCCTGTCTGCTCTGCTGCCTCTCCTCTCACACTCTGCACCAGCCCCTCCCCTGCTGCTCAGTTTAGCTCCTACACTGGGGTGGTGGGGGGGGTGTCTGTAGAACTGTACCAGTGTGGGATCAAATTACCAAGGAGGATTAGATGTATCTGTGACTCCCTGGTTTTGCCAGGGCATCACATTCCCCCTTGGTTAAACACAGCCCGTCCGCGGGCTGTCCGGCCACTGACGTTTATTTTAACGGGAAAAAGAAAAAGTTAACACATTACAACCATACATCTTCCCACATCGGGAGGTACGTTTGCTTAAACCTTTAATTATTCTGCCACCCCCCACCTGCTGTGCAGATGGCCTCCTCCGGGAACTTGAGGACGTTCAACAGGGGTGACAGTCCATAAAACAGTCAACTTTCAACTTGCGGGTAGCCGTCCATGTTCCGCTACCACTGCTGCAGCTGCCGCCACTCCCAGTACGGGGCACGGGTTCCGTGCTCTGCCTCCTGCTCAGGAGCCAGGCCCACTCGGATGCCTTCGGCGCTGGCTACAACTGGCCTCGCTAACTGCCGAGGGCCCCATCGCTCAGTGACCCGCTCCTCCTCCCTGCAGGTGCACTCCGGCTGCTCCACAGCGGGGACGGGGAACCTGGGAGCGGCCGGCGCCGCATCTGGGGCAGACTTCCGGTCGGGTGTCGCCTCTGCTGCGGCCGGGCGGACTGCCGGAGCCGACGTCATCACCGTTGCGGCCGGGCGGACTGCCGGAGTCAGGTGAGATGTCATCGGGGTTGCGGCTACTGCTTCCAGGAACCAGACGGGTGCAGAGTCCTGGCGTCCCTGCTCTTTATCCCCGTGGTCACATGGGGCACGATCTTCACCCGCTCCCCCTTGGTCTTTCTGCAGCACTCTGCTCTCAGGGGGCGGGGCTTCACGTACGCGCTCCTACTGCTCGGAGAAGAAGACTCGAGCGGGAATTTTTTGTGCCTAAAAATGGTGGCAAGATGGCGGATTCTGAAATTTTGCAGCGGAGCACCGCTGACAGTCCAGAATAAGGCACACTTCCTCCAGGTAAGTGGATGGGTAAGGATCCTGTTTGTGACGCCACTTTGTGTTGCCCAGGGACAAGGGGTACTCAGATCCGGGCCAAGGGGTCATTTCTGAGGGTATCACGGTGGCGTGACCCGGTCTGTTATCCCAGGCACCACAACAAAAGGGTGATTATAGACAGGGGGATTTTGGTAAAGTTCGTGACGCCACCCACGGGTTGTGGTGAAGGTGGACACCACCGCTGCAGTAATGGGGGTACCCGGGGGCCGATGGTGATGCAGCGAGATGTTAACCCCTCCGTGGGTAGGGATGGTGGCCACGGGACCCGTTGGGCTTTGTAGTGCAGGGAGATGGGCGGCCGTCTGAGAGCTGCGTGTCCGGTTGGACCGGGGGATGTTGTTACTCACAGTTCGCTTTGCAAGAAAACTCACACAGAGTCAGGAATTAACCAGAAATTGCCAGTGTCCGTAGCCTTTGGTACGGAAGGTGTTCGGATCCCACACCCGGTACAGCAGGGCCCTTTCTCTCTGTCCACTACTATAGGAAGCCTCAACTCCTCGGCTTGGAACGGGGAGTCCACTCCCCGGCGACGATCCGGAACCTGATTACTATGCCGGCGGGCCACTACCCTGCCCCGGCCACCTTGGCTCCTTCCCACCGCTCTACTCCTTCCAGCAATCCTGGAGAACGCTTCCACACTCCATAGCAGCCGGGAGCTTTCACACTCCTGTCTGCTCTGCTGCCTCTCCTCTCACACTCTGCACCAGCCCCTCCCCTGCTGCTCAGTTTAGCTCTTAAACTGGGGGGAGGGGTGTGTCTGTAGAACTGTACCAGTGTGGGATCAAATTACCAAGGAGGATTAGATGTATCTGTGACTCCCTGGTTTTGCCAGGGCATCACATATACATTACAATCGCCGCGCTGCAACTTCCTGGTCACATGCTCCGGTCACATGACAGCATGTGACCGGAGCTTGTGCGGCCATTGTCGGATCCGGCGCGATCCCGTACAGTGTATACAGTACAAAGTGGAGAAAAGCCGGATGTGTAAAACCGGCCTAAATAAGCTGCTGATCACCTGCTCATCTGTCATGTGAAATGATTTTTTTGGTTTGCCCAGAAGATCATCGTTCTCGGCAGCACATCATCCTGTGTAAGCAGGATTTGCATTATCAAGTATAATGGTCAACTATGCATAGAACATCTATTACAGATGGTTCAGCGCAGTCTTCCTGTTTAAACGAGCAACCGCCAATTAACAAACAAGTAGTGGCTCTAAATGGATCTGTTGCAGATCTACTAGTTCTCTGAATGCGGAGTTCTGTGTAACCCCACCCTAAGCATTGATTGACAGCTTTGTGTGTACACTGTGCATAGACTGAAGACTGAAAACTGACATTCAGTGGTGTGGGCAGGGCTAAAGGCAGCAGGAGGGCTACATGGCACAACAAGTCCTCTAGTGATAATTTATTCCTCATAAAACTCATTTTATTGAAAGATAACACAGCCAATAAGTGACACATTGCTGGAATCATCAACTTTATAGATACTGTCATGTGTTGCAGTGGAAATGCACTAAAAATGCATATACGTTTCTTTTACCTGCAGATTTTCCGCATCTAGTACATTATTAATGCAAAAAAATCAGCAGATAAAAGGGTACCTACAAGAGAAATTGACATGTTGTGGATTTGAAACACGCACCACAGGACAGTTCATGCAGCATAAAAAAAAACGCCCACATCACTGATTGGCAGCTTTCTGTGTACACAGTGCATAGGCAGAAATGTGCTAATCAGTGGTGGGACTATACAGAGCTCATGAATATGGAGGACTACATGGCAGGTTTACTATTCCTCTAATGATAATCTCCTACTGATAAAATAGTGATAGAATCAAAACTACAGCAAGCAGCCCAGTAAGTGACACATCACTGGAATTAAGGTCCCTTTGCTCTCTGATTAGGCAACAAAAAGCTGGTGACAGATTCCTTTTAATTCTTTGAGGTAAGACCTCTGCTTTTTATAAAGGCCGCTTTACACACTGCGATATCGGTACCGATATCGCCAGCGTGCGTACCCGCCCCCATCTGTTGTGCGACACGGGCAAATTGCTGCCCGTGGCGCACAACATGGCCCAGACCCGTCACACGTACTTACCTGCCCGGCGACGTCGCTGTGACCGGCAAACAGTCACAGCGACGTCACTAAGCGTCACTGAACCGCCGCCCAATAGAAGCGGAGGGGCGGAGATGAGAGGGACGTAACATCCCGCCCACCTCCTTCCTTCCGCATTGTGGCCGGGAGGCAGGTAAGGAGAGGTTCCTCGCTCCTGCGGCGTCACACATAGCGATGTGTGCTGCCGCAGGAACGAGGAACAACATCGTTACTGCTGCAGTAACGATAATTGAGAATGGACCCCCATGTCACCGATGAGCGATTTTGCACGTTTTTGTGACGATGCAAAATCGCTCATCGGTGTCACACGCAACAACATCGCTAATGCGGCCGGATGTGCGTCAAAAATTCCGTGACCCCCATCGACTCCGCATTAGCGATGTCGTAGCGTGTAAAGCCCCCTTTAGTGAATTGAAACATTTTTGTTCACTTCTGGTTTTGATCTTCTCACATCTGATGGTTTGTTACAATGTATTAGTGTGAGCAAAAGAAATCTGCAGCACAGGGGTCAGTCCTGTCCAAGAGATCAGGTGGACATCTCTTAGGCTAGCGCCACACATCCGTGCCTCCGGTACGTGTTTGGCATTTTTTACACGTACCGGAGACACGTGCTTATGTTGACACAGTCATTTTAATCTAAATAGCCTCACGTCAGTGTTTTGGCACGGAGCGTGTGTCCGTTCCGTGCCTACGTTTGACCGTGCCGAAAAAGCGCTGACATGTCCGTTTTCCACCGGCATAACGTCCTCACGGATCCATTAAATCCTATGGGTCCGTGTTTACACGTACGTGATACGGATGGCCTCCGTATGCTATCCGTGTGGTCCGTGTCCGTGTTTTAAATTTGAAGATTGTTACAATTTCAAATACTTTCAGGTGGCGTAGCTAACATATTTTTTTTGCACAAAACTTACTTGGCATTTGCAGAAGGAGTGTGCAAGCAAGCAGTTGGCTTTCTGTGTAGTGAAAGACCTATTTTGAGCACAATTTCAGCTTCAAAATATAATAATGGCTCCACGGGTGGACACGGAGAAACTGATAACAGCTGTCGAGACTCACCCACCATTATGGGATACACGTGTTGATGGTTACCATGACAGACTGACAGTTGACCGCCATTGGCTTCAAGTTGCTGAGGAAGTGTACCCCAATAATGCATGGGATAGATGTTCGCCTTCAAAGCGTGCTAAATATGGTAAGTTTTTATATTATTTTTATCTTTGTTTTTGGTTTTTTTTTTGTTTTTTAAATGATTTCAAACTGTGAATGTTTTGTTATTGTAATGTTGTTTTTACTTAAAATTAACTTTATGAAGAATTGTTATATGTATTAATCTATTTATTCAGTTAATGTTAAATTCTAAAAAAGGTTACCTAACATTTCCAAAGTACAATAATTCAAAGTAAACTTTAATTTGTAATATGATTATTAATTCTTCATGAAGTTAATTAATTAACAGATAAAACTGTCATGTGATTTTCAATTCCATGTGTTCTGATTCATTTTTGTTTTTTTTTACCAATTTCTAATCTTCTTATTTTAATTTTTTCAAAATTTTTGTAAAATAACATTTCTATATCATGACATAAAATAATAAAATAATATTTCTCATTTTTTTCTATTAATTATATTGTAAATAAAAAAAACATACCTTTTTAATATCTATATCACAATTACTTCAAAGTTTATTTCTGAGAAATATTATTTTGTTATGTGTGAATATAGCAAAATGTTTTTAAGTGAACAATATATAAAACTTTTAATTTTCCTGTAATGTATTTGGCCACCTTTATTTTTTATAATTGTATATTACATTTACCAAACATTATTGTCATTAATGTGTGCACAATAATGCTGAATGTTGCAAGTGACATATTTTGTTATATTCAACAGTTGACTTGGTCAAAAGACGTTGGCGTTCAGCACGTGATCAGTACCGAAGGGAGTACAACCCTATACCATCCTCATCCAGCCAAGGCCGCAAACGCAGATATGTTTATTATGAACAAATAAGCTTCCTAGCACCCATCTTAGAAGTAACACAGTAAGTTTTTTTTTTAAAATGTTTATTTTGTTCCAAACAATATTTTTTCATATTAATCAATTTTTTTTCAGAAGTTATTTTTAAAAAGATAAATGTTAAGATTGTAATATGTTATCTATTTGAATATAGAACGGAGGATAATCTCGACGATTCTGATGACCAACCAACAGCTGGTCCCTCTGCTACAGCCACCTCAGCATCAGAACAAGAACCTGCCAGAGAAGACAGTGAAAATCAAGAGATTCAACAAGATGCAGCAGCAGCAACTGAATCACATGAGGGTGGGACAGAGAGTGCACAAACCAACACCCAAGGCTCATCCACACAACAAACAACAACACCAGCTACACAATCAACACAAGCAAATGTACTTCCACGTTTTGCACCACAACCTCTCCGTGCAAGAAGAATCCGCAGACCTGAGGAAATGAGATCCTTACCGGAAATAATTGACACACGCATTATTCACATAATGAACACTTTAATTCCAGAAACAGATGCCGAGCGTTTTTGTCGGTCTTTATCTACTAGCTTAACCAAAATTCCATCCGATAGGCAGGAACGTGTACGTGCTGCTATGCTTACCCTACTGTCAGCTAGTCAGGCAGAACAGGAACCAGTGAGAGTTTATGAGGCCATAGAAAATTGGCGTACCATTATGCAACAACATACAGTCCCAAACACAACAGACAATCAAAATACCATTTCAACACAAACAACAATGGCAACAGTAATTGTCACTAATCCAGTATTACAACAATCTGGTCAACCTTCTATTGCTTCAAGTGCGTTATTCCCAACACCAATTAGGCAAGGGTATGTTGCAACCAATACTGGTGCCTTAAGCACTGTACAAAGTGCTACCTCACAGCAACCCATAAACTATATGAATTTACAACCCACTCCAAGTACTAGTTACTTTACTCAACCAACAAATATTGGTGGTTTACCTAACATGTTTCCTGGTTCAACATACCCACAATCATTCATGATGCCTCATTATCTAATCTCAACTATGTTACCTACACCACACTTACAAACAACAGTCAACTATCCTCAAGGTCAACAACATACACACACACAATACCCACTTACCCATGTAGACCCACAGGTGTACTCAACAACAGGCAATGTGTTGGGCCAAACCAGCATGCAACAGACTGTTCCACACACTACTGTAGTTAGTAATAGGAATGTTGTTCAGCAATCAACTGCTTCCATTCCTGAAAATACTATTTCTGAGGCCACCCAAAACAACATACTCAGCAACACTCAGGTTACTTCCCTAGAAGATCTTGTAGACTTATGATACACATTTTTGGTAATCTTTACATTCAACAAACAAATATGATGAATGTGACCCAAAAAAAAAAGGGATTGCCAAAAATGTTTAAAATCAGAGTCTTAAAAAAAAAAGGCATGTGTGATTATATTTTGTGCCGGATGACATATATGTTTTATGCCATGGATATGTTTATTTTTTTATTAACACAATTGTACCCAACTAATTTGATGGGTAGATGAGTTCATATCTTCTCAAAAACTAGTTTCAAATTATTATGTCTATGTCAATGTCCAACATGAGACAAACATAATTGGTTGACAATTTACCAACATTGCAAGCAATGCAAAAATTTTGACAAGTTTACTATTTTAAGTAAAATATCTTAAAAATCTGTAAAGATAAAAAAAAAAATGTTACCTTTGTAAAAGTTTAGAGAAGTTGAGCACGATTTTCATTTGTTATTGGGAAAATAACAAAAAACCATCATTACTTTATGTAATAATAGGCATATTATTAATAAAAAAATATGTTTTCAAAATAAAGATTCTGTTTCTTTTTGATATTTATATATAATATTGCATTTTTTCCATAGACGATTAACATTATTAATTTTGTAAGTTTCAACAAACAACAAAACAGGATACTAACACAGAAATGTACAAACACATACATACAACATTCAGAAATCCATGTTGTTAACAGAAATGTCAGTTGGTGATTAACGCCGTTTCACTTTAATACAAGTACGCTTTTAGCTCTTAGATTGTTTAAACTAATTAAACATTTTCATCTAAGTGAAAATAAGACATTTTAACAAAAAAAACACATAACAATGTTAACAAACATCAATATTATTATTAGCATCAAAACAATTAAAGTAATCAGTAAATAAGTTTCTAATTTGTAAGCCAGATGTCACGGAATTATGAGACATAGGTTCACCTGTTGGATTAACAACATGGTTTATCTGAGATTCATCATCAACATAAGTTCCTCCTTCATGTATCCGACAGAAATTGTGAAGCACTATGGTAGCCTTGATGACAGATTTGACAGAGTTTGGCTGCAACTGAATAGTTGTCTGATAAATGCGCCATTTGTTAGCTAAAATACCAAATGCACACTCCACATAACGTCTTGCTTTAGTTAGCCGATAATTAAAGTACTGTTTCCTGTCATCAATTGATCTCCTTGGATATGGTCGCATAACATGTTTTGATAATGCAAATCCTGCATCTGCTACCATCACATATGGTGCCAACGGTCCAGATGTACCAGGTAGGGCAACTGGTGGGGGGATCAATAATGCATTTTCTTGCAGGCGTTGGGCTAATCTTGATGAACGGAAAATACGGGCATCTGAGGCACTACCATAGGCCCCAATGTCTGCATAAATAAAACGGTATTCTGTGTCAACCAATGCCAAAATAACAACCGAAAAAAACTTATGAAAATTGAAATAACGTGAGCCAGAGTTTGGTGGTTTTTTTAACTCTGAAATGCTTGCCATCCAAAGCTCCTATGCAGTTAGGAAAATCCACAGAGTCCTTGAAGCCCTTAGAGATTTTCAACCAATCTTCTCTGTTTGGCTGAGGCATCATTTGGTCTTTTAAATGTTGCCATATCATGTCGCATGTGTGACGTACTATAACGGCAATGGTTGATCTCCCCAACAAAAAATCAAAATGTAAAGCACTAAAAGATTGACCAGTCGCCAAGAATCTATGAACACAAGACAAACAATGATTTTCAATTAGCAATATGTTTTTTTAAAGAAAAGCAAACAAAACAAAACACAAACATTGATTAAAAACTGAGATGAGATCAAGAAATATCAATTACACATTTCAATGTGAAACATAACACATTTAAAAAAGAATGAAAAAACAACAAATACCTCAGAGTCACCATAAATCTCTCCTCTGGGGAAATGGAAAGCCGCATCCAAGTGTCCTGATGTTGCAAATGAGGTCGTAAAATATTTAGTAAGTAATCAAAACTCTCAACTGACAAACGGCAGTATGAAAAAAACTTATCTGGGAAATTCTGTAACTCAATAAATAAAGTATGGAAATGACCATGCATAGGCCGCATCATGATTAGTGGATGCACCCACAATCTGTTTCTTCTTACATTATCATATTGCAACATGTGCCGTCTAACGCCAAAACGACGAGATATAATCCAACATAAAAACACTAATGCCTCCGTGGATAATGGCATTGCGAAAAATTTGTCACAACACATAGGTGCTCCAAGGCAGAATACAAGCAGGCAACAGTTTATAGGTAACTTATATTTATGTCCTAATCACATACACCTATGTGTCATTTAATTCCAACTGATCACCATTATCTCAATGTGTGAAACATGTGAAACACGCACAAAAAAACGGACTGCACACGGAACACACACTGACGTATGTCACGCACAGGAAAACGCACACACGTACACACGTATCACACACGATATGCATACAGACACTACACGGAGGTGAAAAACGGACAGAAAATACGGAACACGGACACAAAAAACGGACTACAGCACACGTACGTTTTTTACACGTGAGTGTGGCAGAAGCCTTAGACTGGGTTCTCCCCTCTGACATTCACTCATGCAATGCATGGTCTCGGACCCAAACTAAACAACCTCACAAGCTTATACAAGTATGAGCTGGTTAATTCGCATCAGGAGACCCCCAGCCAGGCTGGACAACATGGTCCGTACTTGGGCCGTAAGTGCCAGATACATTATGACGTGAGATTTATGAAGTTAGAGGAGTTTTCTGACTATGGATGGAAATGGTAAGTGCTTCCATTCACTGGCAGCAAGCAGAGCCTGCAAGCTTTGAAGAAGAAAAAAACAGTATATTAGGAAAAATCATAAAAACCCATCACAGTTGTACGGCTATTAGGGTTATTCATTGCGCTGTCAGCCCTTCATTAGCCTCATTATGACTGTGCGGTGTTGGTCAGACTACAATGCCAGTTGTACGGGATTTCAGTAATAAATACGGGTCCACGTAATCGGTACATCAGAGGAGGGGTGACATGATGGGGTGCTCCAGCACAATATTGCCTGTGTGACCACTGGTGCCCCTGACCCAATAGTGAGTGCGGATGAAGCTATTACGGATGTGTCAGTTGAGAGTCCAGTGTATCTTGGGTGTCCTTGGACCTGCCAGCGTCCAGGGCAGCAAGGACATTGTTCCAGTGTATCCAGTCTGAGCGGTTTCGGACCATCCCCAGTGCAGACTGGTGTGCTCTGATCAGATCACATTGTGCACAGTTAACCACAACATGTGACCACAGCCTGGCGTATCCTAGGGCGAGATCTAAGGGGTAAGGTTTCTCCTTGTAGAGAGTGACATGCCAGTATGAGGAGACTACATCAACATGCAAACTGCCTCTTCAGAGGATGAGGACTTGAACTCTAGTGCCACCTACTGGAGGTAGCAATCCTGAAATTCAATATTGACCCTTTAACAAGCCTTGTTATATGACTTAAGCTGGTGTCACACATAACGACGACGACAACGACGTCGCTGCAACGTCACCATATTCTGTGACGTTGCAGCGACCTCAACAGCGACGTCGCTGTGTGTGACACATAACAACGATCAGACCCCTGCTGCGAAATCGTTGCTCGCTCCTGAATGCTCGAAGTCATTTTTTGATCGCTGCTATCCCGATGCACCATGCTGATAAGCTGATAATCCTTGTGTTTGACACCGCAGCAGCGACGATCGCTACGCTACGTCTGAAACCACGCAACGACCGTCGACGTCGCTATGATCGCTGCTCCGTCGCTGCTTTTTCTAACATGTTTGACAGCTTACTAACGATCATCTATGGTCGCTGCTACGTCACAGAATATGGTGACGTTGCAGCGACGTCGTTGTCGTCGTCGTTATGTGTGACCCCAGCTTTAGGATAAAAGCCAATCCACAATCTCATTTGCAGACACTGTGTTTTGGGGTTTTGCCCCTTGTCAGTGCAAAAGTAAGAAATCTGATTTGGCTAGCTGAGAGGCTAATGCGGGCGTCACGAGACGATCTATCGTGCGATATGTCGTCGGGGTCACGGTTTTCGTGACGCACATCTGGCATCGTTTACGACGTCGTCCCGTGTGACACCTATGAGTGACGCAGAATGTTCACAAATCGTGTATCGTTGACACGTCGCTCATTTTTAAAAAGTCGTTTATTTTTCTTTGCGCCGGTTGTTCATCGTACCCGGTGCAGCACACATTGCTCCGTGTAACACCTCGAGAACGATGAACACAGCTTACCTGCGTCCCGCGGCTCCCGACGGCTATGCGGAAGGAAGGAGGTGGGCGGGATGTTACGTCCCGCTCATCTCCGCCCCTCCGCTTCTATTGGCCGGCCGCTGTGTGACGTCGCTGTGATGCCGAACGTCCCTCCCCCTTCAGGAAGTGGATGTTCGCCGCCCACAGTTACGTCGCTCAGCAGGTAAGTATGTGTGACGGCGGTTTAACGAGTTTGTGCGCCACAGGCAACTAATTGCCCGTGACGCACAAACGACGGAGGCGGGTACGATCGCTCGTGCGATCGAACGATAGATCGTATCGTGTGACGCCCGCATAAGATTCAGATCTAAGTGGTAAGCCAATATAAAGGGTTACCAACTCGAGCATTAAAAGCCATCAACCATGTGGCACGTGTGCATGGCCACCACTCCATTCCTTTACAAAACCCCGTTCTCAGGACCAATGTGAGCAATTGGTGAGGGTCTGATGGATGTACCATCAAACAGATAGGTGTATAATGCAAAAAATAGTCTTAAAATATAACTTTTAATAAATTCATTAAAAAATGACCTAGGTCCATTTTCTAAACAAACACACTAAATGAACATAAAGCATTACAAATGGACCACCAAGCTCAAATGGGTCCAGGTGTATGCTGTGGCACAATAAAAGGGGACTGACCCCAAAATTATGCACTAGACCCAAAAAAACAGTTGTCCTATTCTAGGACCAAAACCCAATTTGTATCAGATTAACAATAAAGACACATGAAGTTTCATAAACCTATGGGAACCGTCCATCAGGTAAATGTATAACTAGACATAGGGCCAGTACATATTGATACCACTCTGAGGAGCCTTCACAGAAATGATACTTATCAATCACTCCATTATATAGTAAAGGAACGCTCTCACCCATGTGCGTAGCTGTGATCCCAGCAGGATTTCCCACACTCATAGAATCACGCTCAGGGACGAAAAAAAGATGGTATAAACGCTCCCGACGCGTTTCTTCTGGGCAAAATTATCAGGGGAGCACAAAATCCTTGTGCGCATACATTGCGCCAATTTCAACCATTAAACATGGTCACTTCCAACAGTCCTCAGTTCATCTGTGGTGTGCCGCCTATCTGCTAGTTTGATATACCAATTATTGGCGTGTTAGGAATTTCTATTCCACGTGTAGTAGTATCTTGCTATCTTGTTCTCATGGATGTAACCCTGAAAATAGGAAGATTGGGGATTTGTAAAGGAATGACGGGTGCAGCATAAAAAAAGCACAGCGAGCATGAGATTTCAATAAATCCCATGGACTTTGCTGAAACTGTAAGACGCTGCACAAAAAAAGCAGCGACAAAAACTCATTAAAAACTCATCATAGGAATTTAACCTTATAGCTACCTGCACCGCCATGAATGGAAGCGAGAGGCTGCAGGGAGAATAGAAATTAATTTTCTCCCTGTAGCCACTGCTCCAGTAAACCAGCTATACACAATATAAACACTTTTTACTTGAGAAATACCACCATATCTGTCATTAAAGGGAACCTGATAGCGAATACATGCTGCCTGATCCACGTGCAGCAAGTATCAGACATTGGCTGGATGGGTTTAGCCATCTATGTTCAGCTACTGCATTTTCAGAAAAAAATATGGTACTGTAGCTGCCGAGAACGAAGCCACAAAAAAGGCTATTCAGACAGCCGGGTTCCCGCAGACTCTCCCCATCCACTGCCCTGGAATAACAGGTCTCTGCCTCTACACGAGAAGCTGCTGGAGACCCACCTGTCTGACCAGTCTGCAGCGCAGCTCAGCAGTTTTTTTTCTCCGACACGGCACAACGCTTCAGAGTTAAACATAAATGGCTGAAACCAAAGGCTATGTTCACTCGTGGCAAAACCTGATCTCTTGGCAGTAAAGATGCTGCTTACTAAAAGTAAGTTTTGCAGCTTTTTTGTTGCATTTTTGCTGGGGTTTTTTTCCTTTGTTTTTTTGTGCACTTGCCTACGGTACATTTAATAAAGTTAGTTTTATTCACCAAAAATGCATAAAAATGCAGCGAAAAAGAACCCAAATTTATGTATTGATTTTATTCACTTATACGAGTAAATATAGATGTAAATCCCACAGCGCTTTACAGGAGTAATTGTCGCAGACGGGTGCCGCCTCCGCTGTGGCAACCTGGGCTGCTCGAGTGACGCTTGGGTCCGGGATCGTGTCTGGGGCTTAAGTGGTGACCGGACCTGTGGCTCGCGCAACCGCCCGTCCACGCACACAGTGAAAGAGGGGGGTATTTACAGGGGAGATTGTCTGTGACTCCACCCGTGGGTTGCGGTGATGGGGTGGTGGCACCGCCGCTGCCTCTCGGGGCCGGCGTCCGCGACCGATGACATTGGGGCAGCAAGGTGGTATCCCCTCCACGGGTAGGTAAGAGGTGTAGTCCCGGGGCCCAGGTGCAGGTAAGGAGCAGGGCTGGGGCGCTGTCGGCAGGTTGGACCGGATAACACCGGTGTACTCACAATTAGGAAGAAATCACACCAAGTCCGTATTGTAAACCAAGGCCGGATGCCGGTTGCCTCTGGAGGGGTGTGCTGGTCCGCACACGGGTTGGCAGTGTAGGGGCCCTTCCTCCTGCACTCGTATTTTGTGGTGTATGGATTAACCCGGCGTGGAACGGGAGAAATCCGCTCCCCTGCAGTTTTGGACACAGAGGGAGCCGTTGCCTGCAGACGCTGACCCATGGGACTTCAGTGGGTTCTTGGCGGACACCTTGTCCCCCGCGTTGGGCTGCCAGTCTGCTCTATCTGGGCTTCTCTCTTCGGTAACAAGGCCTGGTACCTTGTCCCGCTGGTCAATTAACAAGGGGCTTGAAGCTTGCCTCGTCCTAGGGTCCAGGTACCCCGCCTGTGCACGGCCTCAGGACCGGATTCCCGTCGTCTGTACCGGCGGGCTACAACCCTGCCCCGGTCCACTTCAGGTCTCCCACGACCGGATCTCCGTTGCCTGTGGCCCTACAAAGCCGTCTGCCACCTAGTCGGTCCTTCCGTGGTCTAAGGGCTCCAACCCTGACCACACTGCACTTCAGCGCCTGTCACCGACTACTCCTCCAACCCCACACTCAAACTCACACTGCCAACTGAAACTGACTGGTTCCCGCCCCGTGTCACCTCAATACCCCTAGGTGGGCGTTCTCATCCGCCTGGTCCCGCCCACTGGTGTGTCCTGTGTGTCATGGAGGGGCGACTAGGATTTGTGGCTGATGTTCCCATGTGTAGGGTGTGTGGTGTTAATTCCCAAGGTGGAGCCGATTCCTGTACCCTTGGTGGGGGGTATAGTCATCTGTGACTACCTGGTTTTGCCAGAGCGTCACATAATCATCAATGTCCCCATTGGAGCTCACAATCTACATTCCCTATCTCTATGTCTTTGGAGTAAGGGAGGAAACCGGAGAACCCGGAGGAAATCCACGCAAACATGAATAAAAAATGAATGCTTGTGTTTTTAAAGCTCTTTTTACATTTCCTCATTGTTTTCTATGATGATAAAACACTGCAAAATTGCTGAAAGAATTGACATGCTGCAGATTTCAAAAACACAATTGTCCAATTGAGTCAGGAAAAAAAAAGCAATCGTGAGCATGAGATTTCTGAAAATTCATGGCTTTTGCTGGTACTGTAAAAAGCAGCTTTTAATTTGTATGAAATATGAAGAAAAAAAATGCAATGTGTGAACATAGCCTTACAGCCCAAGTCTGATACCTGCTGCCCGTAGATCTGGCATCATGTATCTGCTGACAGGTTCCCTATAATAACGTGTTCTGGAGGTGAACGTTTTCCTTCAATACGTAAGGCTGTGTGTCCACGTTGCTTTTTACCTGCTTTTTTGCTGTTTTTTCAACTGCAGCGTTTAATGCCAAAATGGATGTGTTCTGCTTTTCAAGCAAAGTCTATGGGAATTTGGGTTTCTTGTCCGCACTATGCTGTTCTAAATGCTGCCTTTTTGTGGCAAAAATTTGGGCAAAAACTCTGCTTTGCAGTTCAAAACGCAAATGGCAAAAACAATTGACATGTTGCTTCTTTGAAAAGCTGAGTTTTTGCCCAAAGTTCTGCCACAAAAAGGCAGCATTTAGAACAGCATAGAGCGGACAAGAAACCAAATTCCCATAGACTTTGCTTGAAAAGCAGAACACATCCATTTTGGCATTAAACGCTGCAGTTGAAAAAGCAGCAAAAAAGCAGGTAAAAGCAACGTGGACACATAGCCTAAGGCTACATGCGCACGCTGCTTTTTTTGCTGCTTTTTTGCTGCTTTTTTCATACCTCCCAACCGTCCCGGATACAGCGGGACAGTCCCTCTTCTGAGCCTTTGATCCCGGGTCCCGCCCGTGAGGCTGTTTATCCCGGGCTCCACCCACCCACTGTAGCCCCGCCTCGCTGTTTCTCCCTTCTATTCATTACAGAGCCGAGCGCGCACCTACTCCTGTGACTGCTGCTGAGGTATGAATCACCCCCTGCAGCAGAGCCGAGCCCCCCCTGCAGCAGAGCGACCCCTCCCTGCAGCAGAGCGATCCCCCCTCCCCCAGAGCCGACCCCCCCAGTCCTGGAGCCTGCGTTTGTCTGCAGCTGTTCTCTGATTCCCCGTGTGCGGCTTCTCACTGCTGCAGACACGCGGGGAGTCAGGAAGCTGAGGAGACCGTGCAATCAGCACTTCTCTCTCCTGCAGATAGCACTGGCCAGTAATAACCTATGCAGAGTGACATCTGCAGGCTTCTATTAGCTTACCGATCAGTGGTCTCCTGCCTGTGGAGCAGAGCTGCTGGGTCCTAGCTTCCCAACAGCTTCAGCTCTGCTTTATCCTGGCTGCCCTACCAGTTAAAGGGAACCTGTCAGCAGAAATTTCACAATAAAAATAAAAGATTCCCCTCTGCAGCTCCTGGGCTGCTTCTAGAAAGGTTCCTGTTGTTATTGTGCCCCCTTTGAGACCTACAAAAATACTTTATGAAGTCTTACCTTTTTGTATGCAAATGTGTTTTTATGGTCACGGGGGCGGGCTGTCTGGCGTCCGTTATTCCCCCTCCTGCCGCTTTACGCAGTCCCCCATTGCTCATTTACATACACAAGGACGCCTTCCTCATGTAACTGTCCTCCCGAAGATTTGCGCATGTGAACGCTTTTTCAGGTGATTGCGCAGGCACGAGATTATGGGCGGCGCTGTGATTGTCATCAACAGCGTTAACCAAGTACCCGCCCATAATCTCGTGCCCGCACTTTTCCCTCTGACTCCACCGTTATGCGCAAGCGCTGGCCATATGAACCATGTTACCTATTACCGCTTGCACGAGATTATGGGCGGGTACTTGGATGACTTTGCTGATGACAATCACAGCGCCGCCCATAATCTCGCGCCCACGGTAATAGGTAACGTGGTTCATATGGACAGTGCTTGCGCATAACGGTGGAGGCAGAGTGAGAAGTGCGGGCACGAGATTATGGGCAGGTACTTGGATGACGCTGCTGATGACAATCACAGCGCCGCCCATAATCTCGCGCCCATGGTAATAGGTAACGTGGTTCATATGGCCAGTGCTTGCGCATAACGGTGGAGGCAGAGTGAGAAGCGCGGGCACGAGATTATGGGCAGGTACTTGGATGACGCTGCTGATGACAATCACAGCGCCGCCCATAATCTCGCGCCTGCGCAATCACCTCAAAAGCGTTCACACTTTGCACAGTGCTCAGTCCCGCGAGAGTGGCACTGGGCATGCACAAAACTTCAGGAGGACAGTTACATGAGGAAGGCGTCCTCATGTATGGAAATGAGCAATGGGGGACGGCGTACAGCGGCAGGAGGGGGAATAACGGACGCCAGGCAGCCCGCCCCCGTGACCATAAAAACAGATTTGCATACAAAAAGGTAAGACTTCATAAAGTATTTTTTTAGGTCTCAAAGTGGGCACAATAACAACAGGAACCTTTCCAGAATTCATCCCAGGAGCTGCAGAGGGGAATCTTTTATTTTTTTTGCTAAATTTCTGGTGACAGGTTCCCTTTAAAGGGAACCTATCAGGTGCAATCTGCACTCAGAGCCAGGAGCAGTTCTGGGTGTATATTGCTAATCCCTGCCTAACTGTCCCTGTATACACTAGCATAGATAAAGGCATCTATAGAAAAAGTATTTTTAAAGAGCTTATATCTTATGCTAATTAGCGCGGGGACTAGTCCCAAGGGCGTTACTTCACTTGGCTAGTCGGCTCACATAGCGTATTAGTACTCACACAGGGGCGTAATAACATGCTAACATGCTATGCGAGCCGACTAGCCAAGTGAAGTAACGCCCTTCGGACTAGTCCCCGCGCTCATTAGCATAAGATATAAGATCTTTAAAAATATTTGTTCTTGATCTCTTTATCTATGCTAGTGTATACAGGGACGGTTAGGCAGGGATTAGCAATATGTGCCCAGAACTGCTCCTGGCTCTGAGTGCAGATTGCACCTGACAGGTTCACTTTAAAGGGAACCTGTCACCAGATTTGGGGCCTATAAGCTGCGGCCACCACCAGCGGGATCTTATGTACACATTCTAACATGCTGCATACCTCCCAACCGTCCCGGATACAGCGGGACTTTCACGCTTTACGTTGTTTGTCCCGTTGCCACGGGCGGGACGGCCGGCTCCCGGGCTCCGCCCACCCACTCTCTCTCCGCCTCCCTGCTTTTCCCTCCTACCATCCTAGTAGACGTGGCATAGAGAGGAGCGCTGCCTGTGCTGCTGCTGGTACAGTAAACTAATCTCCCCAGCGCTGATTTCCCTCCCTCCCCCCCTCACCCCCGGCCGGAGCCTGTCTGTGCGGTCGGCCGGCCGCCTGTCTGTGCGGTCGGCCGGCCGCCTGTCTGTGCGGTCGGCCCGCCACCTGTCTGTGCGGGCGCCCCCCTGCCGCCTGTCTGTGCGGGCGCCGCCCGCCGCCTGTCTGTGCGGGCGCCCCCCGCCGCCTGTCTGTGCGGGCGCCCCCCTGCCGCCTGTCTGTGCGGGCGCCCCCCTGCCGCCTGTCTGTGCGGGCGCCCCCCTGCCGCCTGTCTGTGCGGGCGCCCCCCTGCCGCCTGTCTGTGCGGGCGCCCCCCGCCGCCTGTCTGTGCGGGCGGCCCGCCGCCTCATTGTGCGGGCAGCCGGCCGCCTCTCTGTGCGGGCGGCTGGCCGCCTCTCTGTGCGGGCGGCCCGCCGCCTGTCTGTGAAGGCGGCCGGCCGCCTGTCTGTGAAGGCGACCGGCCGCCTCACTGTGCGGGCGACCGGCCGCCTCACTGTGGCTGCCTGCGTGTCCGTGCTGGAGGCCCGCCGGCTGCCTGCGTGTCCGTGCTGGAGGCCCGCCGGCTGCCTGCGTGTCCGTGCTGGAGGCCCGCCGGCTGCCTGCGTGTCCGTGCTGGAGGCCCGCCGGCTGCCTGCGTGTCCGTGCTGGAGGCCCGCCGGCTGCCTGCATGTCCGTGCTGGAGGCCCGCCGGCTGCCTGCGTGTTTGTGCTGAATGGGTGTGGATGGGGAGTGGATATGGGCGTGACTGTGAAATGGGTGTGGTTAGGGGGCGTGGCCTAAAAATTTGCCGCGGCGCGCTAAGCGCGCCGCAAACTTTGTCCCTCTTTTCCTTCTTTAAAAGTTGGGAGGTATGCTTTTTTGGCTGCAGTTTTGTCAGCAGAACTTTCTGACATTTGACTTCCCAGCAAAGTCTATGAGAAGTCAGATTTGTCATGCGCACATTGCAGTTTATTTGTCAGCGTTTTTTTTGTCAAAAGTTTGTGACAAAAAAAATGCAGCATGTTCATTCTTCCTGCGTTTTTGTCAACATTTGTCACCCATTGAAATCAATGAGGGCATCAAAAACGCAGGAAAAATGCATGCTAATCAAAAGTGGTGCATTTTACCTGCCTTTTACCTGCGTTTTTGGTACCAAAAACGCAGGTGATTTGTCAGGAAGTGAGGTCAGACAAGTGGTCCCGTCCCATCCTCCATGTGTTCCCCGAAGTACCGCTGTCCCCAGGGGAGATGATGTGGAGGACGGGACTATCAGCGGCGGCAGCGAGAGGGGGATGGACATTGGCAGCTGAAAACATTGATTTTTCCCTCTCGCTGCCGCCGCCGCTGATAGTCCCGTCCTCCACGTGTTCCCCGAAGTACCACTGTCCCCAGCATGCACGCACAGGGGAGATGATGTGGAGGACGGGACTATCAGCGGCGGCGGCAGCGAGAGAGAAAAATCAATGTTTTCAGCTGCCAATGTCCATCCCCCCTCTCGCTGCCGCCGCTGATAGTCCCGTCCTCCACGTGTTCCCCGAAGTACCGCTGTCCCCGCACAGGGGAGATGATGGACCCCTCTCACTGCCACCGCCACCGCTGAAAGTCCCGTCCTCCACGCTCCTGTCAGCTCCACGCAGTAGCGCGATCAGCTGAGCTGTCACTGAGGTTACTCGCGGCCACCGCTGGATTCAGCGGTGGCCGCGGGTAACCTCAGTGACAGCTCAGCTGATCGCGCGGCTGTCTTCAGTTGCTGCGTGGAGGTGACAGGAGCGGCGGTGTCTGCTGCTTCTCCGGTCACCTCCATGCAGCACTGCTGGAAGCGACGCTGGACCATCCTGGATTACACCGGACATGGAGGGCTTTGTCGGGGTTAATAAATTGGTAATGAGGGAATGTGTTTGTGTTTTTTATTTCTAATAAAGGATTGTTCGGGTGTGTGTGTATATTTACTGGAATTTACAGATTAATCATGGAGGGTGTCTCGGGGAGACGCCTGACATGATTAATCTATGACTTATTGGCAGCTATGGGCTGGCATTAACTCCTTATTACCCCGATTTGCCAACGCACCAGGGCAAATCGGGAAGAGCCGGGTACAGTCCCAGAACTGTCGCATATAATGGATGCGGCCATTCTGGGCGGCTGCTGACTGATATTGTTAGGGTGGGGGGCTCCCCATGACGTGGAGCTCCCCATCCTGAGAATACCAGCCTTCAGCCGTATGGCTTTATCTGGCTGGCATTAAAATTGGGGGGGACCGCACGCCAGTTTTTTTTAATTATTTATTTATTTCTATTTTTTTTTTTTTTTTCAATTCAACAAGCTTTATGGGCTTGTTTGAACTGAAAAATACATGAAACAATTGTTGACAAAACTGCAGCCAAAAACGCACCAAAAAAGCAGCAAAAACGCACCAAAAAAGCACCTACATTTTTTGTGACATTTCCAGGCTCTCTCTGACAAGGTGCAGTTTTGGCTGCAGTTTTGGCTGCATTTTGTGAACACGAAAAAGAAGCGGCGTGCGCATGTAGCCTAGGCCACGTGCACACTGAGTATTTGGTGAATTTTTACCTCAGTTTATGTAAGGCCACGTGCACACGGTATTTGGTGAATTTTTACCTCAGTATATGTAAGGCCACGTGCA
Source organism: Anomaloglossus baeobatrachus (assembly GCF_048569485.1). Classification (NCBI taxonomy): domain Eukaryota; kingdom Metazoa; phylum Chordata; class Amphibia; order Anura; family Aromobatidae; genus Anomaloglossus; species Anomaloglossus baeobatrachus. Next base: position 430,235,637 of record NC_134357.1, on the reverse strand, counting down.
CACGGTGAGTATTTGGTGAGTTTTTACCTCAGTATTTGTAACCAAAACCAGGAGTGGGACAATCAGAGGAAAAGTATAATAGAAACTCGTCACCACTTCTGAATTTTTCTACCCACTCCTGGTTTTGGCTAAAAAATACTGAGGTAAAAAAAACTCACTGAATACTCACCGTGTGCACGTGGTCTTAGGCTGCTTTCACACATCTGTTTTTTGTCATCAGGCACAATCCGGCGAAATGCGGATAAAACGGATCCGCAGCCCGATTGATTTGTATTAGCGCCGGATGGCCTTGCGTTGCATGCGGCGTCCGCCGGATCTGGCGAAATTTCTCCGTCCGGCTGCTGGAAAGGATGCAGCATGGAATTTTTTTGTCTCCGGCAAAAAAACGAACCACGCCGGATCAGGCGCTGTCCAGCATGTTGTATAATGGAAGCCTATGGGCACCGTCGTCATCCAGCGAAGGATTTGGTTTTTTGAGCTGAGTGTGCTTAGCATCACAACGGATCCGTCAAAATGCGGAAGGAACGCATGGAAAAAACTGATGCGACGGATCCGTGTTTTTTTTTTTTGCCGGATCCGTCGCATCAGTTTTTTCGCCGGATCGTGCCTGATGGCATAAAACTAATGTGTGAAAGTAGCCTAACAAATACTGAGGTAAAAAACTCACGAAATACTCGATGTGGACACGTGGCCTAATTCAGATGATCAGGGACCATCCCTATAAATCAGGGGCAGAGTTCATTCCCTGCAGTGTCACCTTGTATCTGCACAAAATGCCAGGTATCAAATGACGGAGACAGGAACAGACGGCCACCTCTCACCCAGTTACTCAATCCCGTCCTGCGTGTTGCGTCACCATCCCTGTTCTTGGCAGCCGGTGTTACTACGGTAGCAGTTATGTCAGGGTACGGCCTGCATCACTGCTGTACTGTTAAATAATGGCTGCCAAGGGAGACTGTGTCTAAATATAAATATGTCCTAGAAGACTCTGCACGTGGGAACTAGGGATATTCAGATATGGGGGCGGTGTATGGCTGGATAATACTCTTCCCATATTCCCATGCACTGCAGCAGTTTCATCTCAATATTACGTAACCCATGTATGATGAAATGTTCTGCAACTTTTTATTTAGTGAATGGGAATATTCTTCTTTACATCCAGAAGCTATAATCAATGTACAGCTCTAATGCTTCACACAGCTGAGGTTTTGCTACAATAGCCTGATGCATTTGTGGATGGTCCTCTCTGGTTACGATAGTAGCAAATCCTCAGCTGCGAGAAGTACCGTATTTGGTCTGTAAGGCTGGAAACACATCTATGCGAGTAAAATCGGTCCGAGTTGGCTGAAAAAAACTCGGCTGATTTTAGTTCACGTTAGGTGCGAGTGCAACGCAAGTGCGATGCTATTTCTGAATAAATTAATGATTTGGCTAGCGTGTGTAATGCGTGTGTGTTCCTTTTTTTTTCCTCAGCAGCTGTCATCTGCTATTGAGCTCTGCTACATGGCCGCTGACAGCAGACACAGCCAGAGCGATGTAGCAGAGCTGAATAGCCGCTGACAGCAGACACAGACAGAGCCGCACGATCAGAATGAAGTCGGATGAACGTCACCCGACATCATTGTCATCCTGCGGCTCTGTCTGTGTGGCATGCCCTGATTTTGGTCACCGGTGAATATCTCACCGGTGACCGCAAATCCCCTGAGTTACCGCAGTGAGCTGCACTATCAGCGGTGCTGTCACTGTGGTTACCCGCGGCCACAGCAGAAGTCCTCACGCTGAGAGCAGTGGCCGCGGGTGACCTGAGTGACGTCATCGCTGATAGCCCGACTCACTTCAGTCGCTGCGGGGAGCTCACAGAGAGCGGTCATGCTCTGTGACCGCTCTCTGTCAGCTTCTGATGTAGCAGATCTGACAGCGTCGAGGGACCTCAGTGGATTACGTCGGACAACGATGGGTTTTTTGCGTACTTACTAAAGTGGTGAACGAGGGTCTTTGTTATTGTTTATTATTTCAAATAAAGGATTTTTTCACTGTGTGTGTTTATTAACTTTAATTTACAGGTTAATCATTGGGGGTGTCTCATAGACGCCTGCAATGATTAATCTAGGATTTAGTGGCAGCTATGGGCTGCCATTAACTCCTTATTACCCCGATTGCCAACGCACCAGGGCAAATCGGGAAGAGCCGGGTACAGTCCCAGAACTGTCGCATATAATGTATGCGGCAATTCTGGGCGGCTGCTGGCTGATATTGTTAGGCTGGGGGGTCCCCATAACGTGGAGCTCCCCATCCTGAGAATACCAGCCTTCAGCTGTATGGCTTTATCTGGCTGGTATTAAAATTGGGGGTAACCGCACGCCGTTTTTTTTAATTATTTATTTATTTTACTGCACAGCATAGACACGCCCACCGGCGGCTGTGATTGGTTGCAGTGAGAGTTGTCACTCAGCGTGGGGGCGTGTCTGACTGCAACCAATCATAGGTGCCGGTGGGCGGGTAAAGCAGGGAATACGAGATTGTTTAATGAGCGGCCGGCTTTTTCAAAAGAGAAGCCGCCGGAGCAGTGTGAACGCCGTGCAGCGCCGCGCTGGTGATCGGGGATCGGTAAGTATGAGAGAGAGGGGGGGGGAGGGATAGACTGACATGGACAGAGAGTGAGGGACAGAGATAGCGACAGACCGACCGACAGAGAGAGAATAGAGAGCGAGAGGGAGAAACCGACTGACAGAGAATAGTGATTGACAGACATTGGGAGACATCGCTCGTTTCCAGTGTTTTAGGAAACATGCGAGAAATGTATTTAGAAAATCGGATGTCACTAGGATGGTGTGAGTGCCGTCCCGTGACATCCGATTATTTACACGCTCCCTAGACTTGCATTGGAGAGACTCGCAGTAGAAACTCGCAAAAAAGCAGCATGCTGCGATTTTTTTTCTCAGTCCGATTTGGACTGAGGGAAAAAAAAAAAAAAAAAAAAAAAAAAAAAAAATCGCAAATGCGAGCTGAATCATTCACTAACATGTGTCCGATTCCAATGCGAGATTTTCTCGCATTGCTCTACTGCGAGAAACTCGCAAGTGAGAAGCAGCTCCTGGATGTAAAGATTGTTCTCGTCTGTCTTGAAAACCAAGCAGAGATTTTGAAAATGATTATGCATGATGATGAATTGAAATGCAATGCACATTAGAAAAATGTCCCGCTAGATGGAGCTTTTAAGTCTTGTGTAAATATCTAATATCCCTTGGCAGAGACCCTGATTCCAGCAATGTGTCACTTACTGAGACGCTTGCTGCAGTTTTGCTAAAAATCTCTGTTTTATCTGCTCTACCAGTTCTCTGAATGCTGAGTATAATTCCACCCACACCACTGATTGGCAGCTTTCTGTGTACACTGTGCATAGGCAGAAATCTGCAAATCAGTGGTGGGGTTATACAGAGTTCATGAATGTAAAGGACTACATGGCAGATTTCCTAGTCCTCTAGTGATAATCTCCTGCTGATAAAATAGTGATAGAATCAAAACTACAACAAGCATCCCAGTAAGTGACACATCACTGAGATCAAGACCTGGTGACATATTCCTGTTAATTCTTTGAGGTAAGACCTCTGCTTTCTGTTAGTGAATTGAAACATTTTTGTTTACCTGCTGATTTTGATCTTCTCACATCTGAAGGTTTGTTACAATGTATTAGTGTGAGCAAAAGTAATCTGCAGCACAGGGGTCAGTCCTGTCCAAGAGATCAGGTGGACATCGACATTCACTCATGCAATGTATGCATCTGCCAGGGGTCTCTGACCTGAACTAAACAGCCTCACAGGCTCATATGGAGCTGGTTAATTTGCATCAGGAGACCCCCAGCCAGGCTAGACAACATGGTCCGTACTTGGACCATAAGTGCAAGACATGTGAAACTGATACATTATGACTTGTGAGCAATATGAAGCACATTAGGAGACCCCCAGCCATATCCTCTGTACATCTGAGGGGGGGTGACATGATGGGGTGCTGCAGCACAATATTGCCTGTGTGACCACTGGTGCCCCTGACCCAATAGTGAGTGCGGACGAAGCTATTACTGATGCGTCAGTGGAGAGTTCACTGTATCTTGATGACCTTGGGCCTGCCGGCATTTAATGGCAGCAAGGACATTGTTCCAGTGTATCCAGTCTGAGCGGTTTCGGACCATCCCCAGTGCAGACTGGTGTGCTCTGATCAGATCACATTGTGCACAGTTAAACGCAACATGTGACCACAGGCTTCATATCCTACGCTGCCCAGTGTTTGCTATTAAAGGGTGAGATCTAAGGGGAAAGGTTTCTCCTTGGGGAGAGTGCCATGCCATTATGAGGAGACTTAAACACCTTACATGCTCCTCTGGGAAATTAAATATGTAAAATGCCTCTTCAGAATCAAGAGACCTGGAACGCTAGTGCCACCTGCTGGAATAGTAATCTCAATATAGGCCCTTTAATGAGCCTTGTCAAATGACTTAGGATAAAAGCCAAACCAGAATCTAAATTGCAGACAGTGTTTTGGGGGGTGTCGCCTCTCATCAGTGCAAAACATGAGATCTGACTTAGGCTAGTTTCACACTTGCGCTATTTTGACGCAAACGGAATCCGTCACTAATGTAGTACAGTTCATTTATTTACAGTGGAAGCGCGTTACTATGGCGCGTGTGTGTGTCATGCAGTACCCGCTTGTGTCCACATGATGTCGCGCTTCCACTGTAAATAAATGAACTGTACTACATTAGTGACGGATTCCATTTGCGTCAAAATAGCGCAAGTGTGAGTGGGTCTTTAGCTAGGTGAAAGGGTAAGCCATTAAAGCAGGGGTGGGGAACCTCCGGCCCGCGGGCCGCATACGGCCCGCCAAGACCTTTTCTACGGCCCCCGGGACTCTGCCGGCAGCCGCGTCTTGCCGGTTGCCGGCCCTTTAAATCCCCATGCGCGCTACGAGAACGCGCATTCAGCGTTCACTACTGAACGCTGGTCAGTGCGTGTGTCCTCAGGACTTATTTTGTGGGCGGGGTTAACACTTTCGCCCCGTCCCACAGAAGCCCAGCAGCAGTTTGAAGGCTTCAACTAGTAGGTGAGCGCTCCCCCCGTGCTGCGTGCCAGCTCTTCCGTGCGCGCTCCCCCGTGCTGCGTGCCAGCTAACACGTGCTCGCTCCCCCGTGCTCGCTCACCCTTGCCCGCTTCTCCATTACAGCTCCCCCGTGCCCGCTCCCCCGTGCTCGCTCACCCTTGCCCGCTTCTCCATTACAGCTCCTCCGTGCCCGCTCCTCCGTGCTCGCTCCCCCTTGTGCGCTCCAACTGTGCTGTGTGCCCGTTCACACTGTGCTGCTATGTGCTTATTTCCCAGCTGCCGTGTGCCTGCTCCCTCTGTGTCTGCTCCACCAGGGTTGTGTGCTTCTTCCCCAGGGTTGTGTGTCCCCCAGGTTTGTGTGTCCCCCAGGGCTGTGTGCCCCCCTCCCCTAGGTCTGTGTCCCCCCCCTCTCCACAAGGTCTGTGTGTCCCCCCTCTCCACAAGGTCTGTGTGCCCCCCCTCCCCCAGGGCTGTGTACCCCCCACCCCCAGGGCTGTGTACTCCCCCCTCCCCCAGGGCTGTGTACTCCCCATCGCCCAGGGCTGTGTGACTCCCCACCCCCCAGTGCTGTGTGACTCCCCACCCCCCAGTGCTGTGTCCCCAGTGCTGTGCCCCCAGTGCAATGTCTGGGCTCTGCATGTGTTGTCAGTTTCCCCTGTGCCCCCCTATTGCTGTCCGTGCCCCCCTATTGCTGTCCGTGCCCCCCTATTGCTATCCGTGCCCCCCTATTGCTATCCGTGCCCCCCAGTGCTGTTTGCGCTCCAAAGCCATATCTATGCCTCCCAGTGATGTACATGTCCTCAGCCTTTTTTGTGACGTATATATTCTCCCAGCCCCTCCTGTGATGTATATGCCCCCAGCCCCTCCTGTGATGTATATGCCACATTGTCTCCTGTAATGTATATATTACAGGTGGAGCTGGAGCATACACATCACAGGAGACACTGGGGACATATATCACAGGAGGAGCTGGGGGCATATATATGCCCCAGCCCCTCCTTTGATGTATATGCCCCCAGCCCCTCCTGTGATGTATATGCCCCATTGTCTTCTGTAATGTATATATTACAGGTGGGGCTGGAGCATACACATCAGAGGAGACACTGGGGCATATACATCACAGGAGGGGCTGGTGGCATATACATCATATTGGAGATGCTGGGGCATCTTCTTTAATAAATATATACAGCTGTCCCAGCGTCTCCTATGTGATGTATATACAGTAGTTCCAGCGTCTCCTATGTGATGTATATGCCCCCAGCCCCTCCTGTGATGTAATATATACACAGCAGTCCCAGTGTCAGTTGTGATGTATATGATTTACCAATCTTATTATCACAAAGAGTTGACTGCTCCAGACCGAGACAATCCTGGAAAAGCAGCTGTGAGAAGCAACATGATCAATGTCACCGAAAATTAACCGCTGCGCCAAAGAGAAGCATCTCTGGCCACCACAATAGGGCTGAGTTAATTAATTGCTTGACCAAATGTAGCCGGGTAATTTTCACATTGATAATTTTGTGCGGCCCCCGATGGTTCGTAGAAATTTCCAGATGGCCCCCGGCAGTAAAAAGGTTCCCCACCCCTGCATTAAAGGGTTATAATGAGCATTAAGGCTATGTGCGCACGTTGCGTACTGTCCCTGCAGAAATTTCTGCAGCGATTTGAACAGCACACGTGCGCTTCAAATCGCTGCAGAAAGAGTCCGTAATGAGAAAAAAAAAAAGCCGATTCCATGCGCCCTGAGTGCAGCCCCTCCCATAGACAGAGCGGGGGCTGCATGCAGAGCGCAGGAAAGAAGTGACATGTCACTTCTTAGAACGCGCGCTTAGAGCGCAGCGCTTCGACTGCTGCCCGAATATGCCACGTGCGCACGACTCCTGCATAATCTTCATAGATTGTGCTGGGGACGTAGGACGCATGCAGTTACGCTGCGGTGCAGATCGCAGCGTAACTGCATACAAATATGCAACGTGCGCACATAGCCTAAAAGCGATCACCCAAGTGACACATGTGCACGGCCACCACTCCATTCCTTTACAAAACCTCATTCTCAGGACCATGGGGAAGTGAGTAATTAGAGAGGGTCTGACTGCTGGAACCCCCAAAATCAGAAAGGGGATTGTAATGGAATGACTTGGTCACCTAGCAACTATGCCACATCTCCATTTTAAAGGGAACCTGTCGGCAGAAATTTTGCACTAAACATAAGAGATTCCCCCTCTGCAGCTCCTGGGCTGCATTCTAGCAAGGTTCCTGTTATTATTGTGCCCCATGTGAGACCAAAAGAAATACTTTATAAAGTGGTACCTTTTTGTATGCAGATACTGTAAATGGTACACGGGCCGGGCTGTCTGGTGTCCGTTATTCTGCCTCCTGCTGCTTTAGGCCGTCCCCCATCGCTCCTTTCCATAGCTGTGGACGCCGCCCAGTGCTCCAGAGGTCCCCGCGCATGCCCAGTGCCTGTCTCTCGTGGATGAGCACTGTGCCCAGTGTGACCGCTGGTGACGTGTTGCGCAGGCTTTAGATGATTGGCGGCGCTGATTTTCATCAGCAAGTAACCGCTCATAATCTCGTGACTGCGCTTTCCCCTCTGCCTCCACCATTCTGCGCAAGCGGGGTCACGAGATTATGGGCGGTTACTTGCTGATGAAAATCACAGCGCCGCCCATCATCTAAAGCCTGCGCAACACATCACCAGCGGTCACACTGGGCACAGTGCTCATTCACAAGAGATAGGCACTGGGCATGCGCGGGGACCTCTGGAGCACTGGGCGGCGGCCACAGCTATGGAAATGAGCGATGGGGGACGGCCTAAAGCGGCAGGAGGCAGAATAACGGACACCAGGCAGCCCGGCCCGTGTACCATTTACAGTATCTGCATACAAAAAGGTACCACTTTATAAAGTATTTCTTTTGGTCTAAAAGGGGCCACAAAAAGTACAGGAACATTGCTAGAATGCAGCCCAGGAGCTGCAGAGGGGGAATCTCTTATGTTTAGTGCAAAATTTCTGCCGACAGGTTCCCTTTCAAGGACTGCTGCAGGAAGCAGAGGATTCACAGACAGAACTCGAAAAGGAAAAAAGAGTGGGAAGGTAAAGGGTTATTCCCATCTCCAAGATCCTATCCCAATATGTAATAGGTGCAATAATAGCAAATACCTCTAGTTAGCGATGTAGTATAATTCTCCTGATATAGCCATGTCTCTTACCTCATGTGCAGGTTATTGCAGCTTAGATATTAAAGGTTACAATCACGCATATAGTGAGTTAGGCTCACCTCACATCAGCGGTATTTTGCCGCAAAACCGGATCCGTTACAAATGCGTTTCAGTTCAATTAATTTCCAATGGAATCGCAGCAAGATGCAGTCACATGCAGTTGTGTATGACGCACGCAACCGCATCTTGCCATGATACCATTGGAAATAAATTGAACTGAAACGCATTTGTAACGGATCCGGTTTTGCGGCAAAATACCGCTGATGTGAGGTGAGCCTTAATAGCTCATGGTTGTAACCATGGATACCTAAGCTGCAATGCCCTGCACATGAGGTAAGTGACTTGGCTGTATCATTAGAACTATACTACATTTGTAATTGGAGGGATTTGCTATTATTATACCTACTAGATATTACGGTAGAATCTTGGAGATGGGAATACCGCTTCCACTTTTCCTAGGGGCCCATTGGTGACATCCACCATCCGCACTGCACACATGGGTGGGCTCAGAGCTGGGCCTGCTCTGTACGGTGGCATTGTACAGCACCCGATATTCGCTGCAGTCACAGCCTGCGCCAATCACATTGTAACCTTAAATGCTGGTGCCAATTGTACCAACGGCTGGAAATGGGGGAAGGTCCCCACACCCACCTTCCCCGACCCTATAGTCATAGGAAAGCGATCATGTCACATTCCACTACTGCATGTATTGTACAAGCGACTGCAGCTTCAGCGCCTTACACCCCAATGGAGGGACGCGCTCACACAGCGGATGGTCCCCTTCCCCCCTGTGTGGCTCTTCCTCCCCGGTCTCCGCTCCGTCCTCACAGCCGAGGACAAAGAACAGAACACGGTGACACATGACCGGCACGTGAAGGTCACCTCCTGTTCCTTTAACAATGCCGGCTCCGGGGTGGGGCTAAATGACGCACGTCAGTGACGTAAAACGCAATATTGCTGTTTCTGATTGGTCGCCCTCTTTCCCTGGTCTGCGCACCGATCACACGCCCCGGTCACTTGGTGTGTGACTGTCTGGCGGGCGGAGAGACCGTATCACCGGCAGCATGAAGATCTGGACCTCAGAACATGTGTTCGAGTGAGTGTTAGAGGCCTTAGTGGTGGTGGGGTGTTCATGGCCGTCCGTGCGGCCCGGGCTCCTGACGGAAGGTTCCCGATCAAGATCCGCCGTGTAACGGACTACAAATCCCAGGACGCTTTACAAGCCGTTTTCTTATATGATAGGGGCTGCAGTGAAAGGCATGCTGGGAATTGTAGTTCTATTTTTTTTTTTTCTCGTCATCGACTTGCTTGGAATGATTCCAATAGTCATATGTGGTAGTCATTAACCCTGTATAGTAACTGATATTCTTATGTCAACCTCCATATTACTGCCCGGTGATGTCACGTGCTCCGTGATGACATCACAGGGCATCACAGATGACATCAGTGGTGGCGTTGTCACGTGCTCAGTGATGTCACCTGTGGTGCCCTCTGATGTCATCTGCGGTGGTGTCACGTGCCCAGTGATGTCATCTGCGGTGGTGTCACGTGCCCAGTGATGTCATATATTAAGCTGCATCTTTGTGCAGGACATGGATTCTGTCATTTCATCAGATGTGTGTGTATGAGGATTGCGCTTTCTTCTCAAGTCCATCTTGTGCACCTCCCTGCCCCGAGACAAAACCGATGCTAAGCATCCCAGCCATGGCGGCAATGTGCACAGCAATGCGGCACACCCGCCGTGTGCAGCGGCCGCAGATGAGAACGCACACGCTTCACTTACAGGTAATACAGCGATACTCAGACCTCACAATAGCAGGTGTGCTGCCATCAGTACACATGACACCGCACCGCAACACAATACACAACCCGGCGAACGACCACGGCTGCCTGGTCCTGTACAGAGCAACGGCGCCCATCCTGCATTAAGATCTGCAGCAGTCACTTGAGACAGACTGGTTGCTAGGGATGAAGTACCTAACGACCACTAAATGAGGTTGTCAAGAAAAGTTCTTAGCAACCAGTCTAAGTCAATAATATTTAGGCCTTTGGCTCAAGGCAGAACGGACTCTGAATTGACGCTGGCAGGAGTTACAGGGGTTCTCCAGTTTTACAAAAATTCAGTCACCAGGTGCAGTTTGTCGAAATATAAAAACCCCTTGTGCTTTTTTTTCACCCGCCCCAGGTCCGGCGCAGAGTCTCAGAGGATGTCACATTCTGTAGGCTCCATATAGAATCTAAATATAGATAATAATTTATTTATATTGCACCAACATATTCTGCAGCACCTTACAATTGAGATGCAATAGGGAGAATATCTGGCTTAGTTACCCATAGCAACCAGTCAGTGCATTTTGATGTTTGGTTGCTGTCGGTAACAATGACACTTAATAAGGTTATTTTTTTGTATAATGAGCCCCCATGTCAGTATGCGCCCACTTTTGGCACTGCTGTGTTTACTGACCTATGTGGCAGTGCAGGATGTGGAATGCCCCGGGGTTTAAAGGCCATTGTTACTGTGTTGGTATCACGTGTGTAACCTGTCAGAGCCACATTCCTTATATACCGGCCATTACTGGATCATCAGATAGTCAGTGGATGCCGAGAAGTCATTCTGTGCCGGGGACAAGGGTCTTCTGTATTATTTTGGGCTGGATTAAAGGAAATTGAATACATTTCTTTTAACAATATTTCATATTTAAAGGGGTTTTCCAGAATCCTCTGTTAACAAAAGTGATTAATAGGCACCTAACAATAAATAAAGAAAGGTGATGTGTCCCCATTGTGAAGGCAGTGACGGCCATGTGTTCTCTACTGTCCCATTCCACATCTATAGGACTGAGCGCTGTGTATGGCCATGCAGGGGAGGAAGGGCTGCAGATACTACCTGCGCCGCTGTGGAGCGCCTTCCTGCGCCGCCGTGGTGCGCCTTCCTGTAGTGATGTGATAAAGGGTATGACAAGGGTCTGTCTGTCTCCAGATGGACATAACTGATAACAGAGAGCAGTCTGCATCTTCACCGCAGGAGATGGGGGTTTTGTGTCCTAAAGTCCAGTGTCCCTATAGGAAGGTTCATTATAGGAACACTTGGTTAACTCTCTCTGAATAGATCCTTTTACTTTAGTACATACCCCCATCAAATAATTATTTTCTCACACTTTGCTGCATTGGGCCTTAATAAGAATAATAATAGCGCCAACATATTCCGCAGCGCTTTACAATTCAGGAGGATCATATACAAACAAGTAACAGTTATAGAAAATACAATATTTAGAGGGGTAAAAAGACAACCCTGCTCGTGAGAGCTTACAATCTACAATGAGATGGAGGGGGGGAGGGGCGAGGTACAAGTGCTTATTTACAATGACTGTCCAGCCATCTCAAGGAAATGGGGGATAGATAATGGCTTCCTGGACCAGTTGGCCAGAGCCTTGAGATGCATTTAGGTGCCATGGAGTTTGACGTGGGGTTATGTTCTGAGAAGTTGTAGAGGGACTATGTGAATTTAGTTCGGCTAGAGAGTGTGATAGGTCGTCCTAACAAGATGCGTTTTTAGGGAGCGTCTGAAGCTGACTTAAGTTGTGATTCATCCTAACTTCTTGGGGTAGAGCGTTCCAGAGGATTGGTGCAGCTCGGAAGAAGTCTTGGTGGCCTTTCTTCTTGTTTCCGTTTGTGTATATACATTTCCAGGAGCAGTAACAGAGGACCATATCCAGAACTGTTATTTCCAGTGTACACAAAGACGTCAGGAGAGTGGACAGGCAGAATAACCCTATAATTACAGGACTGATTGGCACATCGCATGCTGGGACTTGCGGTCCGTTGCTGGGAAGCTCCCGCCGTGCTGCATTGTTTCATTACATGTCAGAGACAGGTGGAGTTTTCTTAATGAGTCATTAATGTCTTCACCTCGTTAATCCCCACACTGCACACCGTGTCATTGTCTTCCTGGACTGGTTCGCCCGTGTCGGCATGTGGACCTTCCGGAAATATCCGCCATTCTGTAATAAATAAGAGTGTAGATTATCAGGTGATTTCATATGTAGAAACGTATATTTGGCAGTGTAAAGGTTAACAGTGTGGTGGGTGGGTGTGCAGATAGCCATGGTGGTGGGTAGGGTGATGGGGCAGCATGCCATTTCCATTAGTGCTGGAATGTTACAGGGGGAGGGTCCAGTGCCGGCCGCTTCCTCTGAATCCCGCTTTTTCCATTAGAGCATACTTGGTCTCTCCATGTGACTGTTGCTTATGTGCATTGTGTTCTCTGTTATCAGCCGTAGTATATAATTGAATTATAAAAAACTGATTACCGGGGGGAGATCTTTTTTTTTGACAAGCTCATTTATAGTCCCATTCTAGTACAGTGCAGCCATGTAAGTCTGAAGGGGCTGATAACAGAGAGCTCTTACACCACTATCCTTATTTCGGAGTGAAATGACTCAACTTGTCGGAAATGTCGCTAATTACTGTGCAGTTCCCGTATTGGAGAGGACGTGGTTTCTCGCTGTGGTCTGTTGCAGCACCCGTCTTGTAGGTTGTCCGCACATGCTGGGAGTTGTAGTTTAGTAACACCCCCCGGAGTGTGGATCAGTGGGCTCCCAAGAATCTGGTGGGCTCGCTGCAGTGCAAACATCCCTTGATCCTGTCCCCATTAACGTCTGCGGTGCTGTTCGCTTCTGGTTTTATGCACCATGTGTGTCCACAGAGAACGAATCCATTTTTGATTGGAGTCATGGATCAAAATTACACATACAGTTTACATGTCCGTGAAAACCTCGTACAGCACTCGGGTGGGATCGGTGTAATGTACTAGTGCGGTCCATGATTGATTAACATTGGAAATAATGGAATCTCATCATCCCACACATGGAAATCTCCGACCCTGACCAGACACTGATGACGCTCAGACCATTTGTTACATACATGAACTATCGCACTTGTCTGATTGAGGAGTGAGGCCGGTTTTTCATGTCGACATTCAGGTCAGAGTCCGCAATGTCCGAACCGGCCGCAGGTCTTCTAAGTGTGAGTCTGTTGGGTTCAGATCAGAAGACCTCTACTTCCCGTCCAGACTTCAGACCATAAATGTTGATCTTGTGAACCTGGTCTATGGAGGGATGTTCTCCGCTGCGGTTTTATATAGCCTGCAGAGGACTGAACGTTCAGATTGTGATACAAAGCGCCACCCTGCTCAGGAATCAGCACAGACCTGTACAGTCAGTAATTACCGTACAATGAGAGGTCATGCAGGACATTGTGCTCGGATATTTACGATGTCCCATAGAAGTCATTAGACACAATTGTCCATGCGGAACAGTTGTATCACCCTTCTTTTTTTGAGAATGAGGACTCTCATCAATCATATATGGGATATTCTGTGAATATACCATAAATAGATGAGGATGGCCCTGTAAGCCTTCAATATTACAGCTTAGATGGTGATCAGCTGTTGTGTATCATGCAAGCACACTGCCAACTAAAAACAGTGGGTGAGGGTACGTGGTGGCTGGGTGGGTGGGGGTGAGGGTACGTGGTGGCTGGGTGGGTGAGGGTACGTGGTGGCTGGGTGGGTGGGGGTGAGGGTACGTGGTGGCTGGGTGGGTGAGGGTACGTGGTGGCTGGGTGGGTGAGGGTACGTGGTGGCTGGGTGGGTGAGGGTACGTGGTGGCTGGGTGGGTGAGGGTACGTGGTGGCTGGGTGGGTGAGCGTACGTGGTGGCTGGGTGGGTGAGGGTACGTGGTGGCTGGGTGGGTGAGGGTGAGCGTACGTGGTGGCTGGGTGGGTGGGGGTGAGCGTACGTGGTGGCTGGGTGGGTGAGCGTACTTGGTGGCTGGGTGGGTGAGCGTACGTGGTGGCTGGGTGGGTGAGCGTACGTGGTGGCTGGGTGGGTGAGGGTACGTGGTGGCTGGGTGGGTGAGGGTACGTGGTGGCTGGGTGGGTGAGCGTACGTGGTGGCTGGGTGGGTGAGCGTACGTGGTGGCTGGGTGGGTGAGGGTACGTGGTGGCTGGGTGGGTGAGGGTACGTGGTGGTTGGGTGGGTGAGGGTACGTGGTGGTTGGATGGGTGAGGGTACGTGGTGGCTGGGTGGGTGAGGGTACGTGGTGGCTGGGTGGGTGAGCGTACGTTTTGGCTGGGTGGGTGAGGGTACGTGGTGGTTGGGTGGGTGAGGGTACGTGGTGGTTGGGTGGGTGAGGGTACGTGGTGGTTGGGTGGGTGAGCGTACGTGGTGGCTGGGTGGGTGAGCGTACGTGGTGGCTGGGTGGGTGAGCGTACGTCGTGGCTGGGTGGGTGAGGGTACGTGGTGGCTGGGTGGGTGAGGGTACGTCATTCCCTAAGCCCTCCAGAGAGATAGATGCCCACTCCAGCAGTTCCACTCTAATAGGGGTTCCTGTCTCTGTTGCCTTTATAATCCGTCATGTTGCTGAGCAGTCTACTGATATTGTATAGTATAGTATATACATATTGGAGCTCCTTTTCTCCAGAGTGTGGAGTAGTTGGTAAAAAATGTTTTGCTTTTATATTACAGCCACCCATGGGAGACCGTTAGCACAGCGGCTATGCAGAAATACCCGAATCCCATGAATCCAAACGTGGTTGGCGTGGACGTACTGAACAGACACGTGGACAGCGGTGGGAAGCTGCACAGTCACCGGCTCCTCAGCACAGAATGGGGCATGCCTAGCCTAGTCAAATCCGTAAGTGCGATCACTGTTTCCATCGCTCCCCTCTCGGAGCCTTGAGCGCGGGGATGTTGTGTGCCGTTCTGCTGTCCATGACCTTTTACTGGCACAAAGGAACAGCAGTGTCAGCAGAGACCCTCCATTGAAAATGCAGACTATGCGGAGACTAGAGCATTTAACTGTTTAATCACTGGAGAGAACATAGGAGCAGGGATCTGATAACAGCAGCACCTCCTCTGTCTGCTTTAAGTAATTTAATTGTTTTTTTGGGTTCTTTATAGATTATAGGGGCATCAAGAACGAAGACCTATATCCAGGAGCATTCGGTGGTGGATCCTGTGACCAAAACAATGGAACTGAAGTCTGCGAATGTAAGTGATAGCGGCGTCCTTGTACATGACATTCTCTGGATAGCTGGAGTCCAAGGTTCACAAATCATAGCTTTTATTGGCTTTTTATGTGTTAACAGCCTAGTCATAGGGTTTACTGGTGTTTTCTTCCCTTCATACAGATCACCTTTACACATATGATATCTGTGGACGAAAGACTTGTGTACAAGCCACATCCTCAGGATGACAAAAAGTAAGTCCGTGCCACGTACAGCATTATTCGTGCTCGTGTGGGAGGTTTACACCGGATGGCAAACTTTAGGAAAGACGTTCTGTTGTCTAAACTCCTACCGGCATGCTGGGAGTTGTAGTTTTATAATCACTCAAGAGCCATTGGATAACATTTACCTGACGATTGTATGTTCCTCTTTGTGTTTCCAGAACTGTCCTGACCCAGGAAGCCATCATAACGGTGAAAGGAGTCAGTCTGAGCAGCTATTTGGAGGGAATGATGGCAAACACCATATCTAGCAATGCCAACAAGGTGAGTGGTGTAATGACCTGCGTCTGGTCACGGCATTGCACTACCTCTTTGGGTAGATTGCCACACAGTTGCCTGTATTTTAGTTAATTTGGGATTACATGCCAACTGTGATCACACAACCAGAGATTATTATTATTTATTATTATAGCGCCATCAATTCCATGGCGCTTTAAATGTGAAAGGGGTATACATAATAGGGACAAGTACAATAATCCTAAACAATACTAGACACAGACAGGTCCCTGCCCGCGAGGGCTCACAGTCTACAAGGGATAGGTGAGGATACAGTAGGTGAGAGTAGAGCTGATTGTGCGGCGCTGTATCAGACTGAGGGTTACGGCAGGTTGTAGGTTTGTAGGAAGAGATGGGTCTTTAGGTTCCTTTTTGAAGCTTGTCAAGGTTGGCGAGAGTCTGATGTGTTGAGGCAGAGCATTCCAGAGTATGGGGGAGGCACAGGAGAAATCTTGGATGCGATGGTGGGAAGAGGAGATGAGAGGGGAGTAGAGAAGGAGGTCTTGTGAGGATCTGAGGTTGCGTGCAGGTAAGTACCTGGAGACTAGGTCACAGATGTAGGGAGGAGACAGGTTGTGGATGGCTTTGTAGGTCATGGTTAGGGTTTTGAACTGGAGTCGTTGGGCAATGGGAAGCCAGTGAAGGGATTGGCAGAGTGGCGAGGTCGGGGAGTAGCCGGGAGACAGGTGGATTAGTTGGGCAGCATGGTTTAGAATAGATTGTAGGGGTGTGAGACTGTTAGAAGGGAGGCCACAGAGCAGGAAGTTGCAATAATCCAGGCGAGAGATAATAAGGGCATGTACTAGGGTTTTTGCAGCTTCTTGGGAAAGGAATGTACGGCTCTGGGAAATATTTTTGAGTTGGAGGCGGCAGGAGGTGAAGAAGGCTTGGATGTGTGGCTTGAAAGATCACTGTATGTCGCTGGTACATAACAACATAATGTATGTGAATGTGGTCATTTTGAACCCCCCCCAAGGTGCCGCAACTAGCAAGTTTCAAAAATCAAAGTGGTTCTGAGGTACCCAGGAAGTTCTGTCTTTACCTCTTATCTTTATATTGAGATGTACCAGCAACACATGGCGATCATGGGCTGCATGACCTATAGAGATCAAATTTGCTGTGTGACCCAGCTTTTCTCTGGGATATCAACTTTCAGATTAGAGCTGTCACCGTTTCAGAACGCCGGATGTAGGGTCAGTACACATGATCAGAATGCCCGTCACTTCCGGTCATGCGTACTAGACCTCTCTGAAGCCAAAACAGGTACACCCTGTGCGCATGACCGGAAGTGTGGGGCATTCTAATCATGGGCACTGACATTAAGCCCGGAAGCGGTGACAACGGACACAGGTACACGCTTCACCGCTGATGATGCTTCGCTAGGCAGTGTGCATTGAATAGCATGTTATCACACCCCTGTGGGCGTACTAACATGCTAAAAGGGCGGAATGAGCGCAGGAACTAACACACTTGCTACGAATCCCTGAGCTCATTATCATATCATAAAATATCTTAAATACTTTTTCTAAAGTTCTCTTTATTTATGCTACTAGATACAAGGACAGTTAGGCATGGATTAGCAATATGCACCCAGAACTGCTCGTGGATCTGGGTGCATATTGCACCCGACAGGTTCCCTTTAAGGAGTGCCTATTCTGATAAATGGCGTTTCATAAAAAATAAAGCTTAAAGGGGTCGTCTACTACATTTAATTTTAGTCTAAAAATGGACCCATGATGGTGCCAAAATTACTGGACCTCAAATGGTCTTCTGTATTGTTGCCGGTGGCCTTCTCCAGTCTTATCTATTTTGGCATCAGGTGACATTTTGTCCAAGCCGGAAGAACACTACGACTGGTTTTAGCTGCTAAGTCCCATCGAAGCCGGATAAAACAATCAGTGGCCACTGAACAGCTAGAGTGGTCACTTGGATCCCCTATTGCCAGAGGAGGACGCAAACAGCCTAGTGTGGGGGGGCGCATGTTTATACTATATAAAAAGTATTGGACAACCCCTTTAAGTCTGGTATTCTGGGTAATGCAGCCATGTCATGTTTCTATTCTTCCAATTGCAGGGCCGGGATGCCATGGAGTGGGTTATTGGGAAACTGAACACCGAACTGGAAGATCTGAAGGCAACAACCAGAGGAGGTCTGAGGACGACCATGGCTGCGGCAGCCTTTGTAGAGGAATGATCCATCGTCATCGTCACTAGGTGTAAGGCTATGTGCGCACGTTGCGTACAAGCCCTGCAGAAATTTCTGCAGCGATCTGAAGAGCACATGTGCGCTTTAGATCGCTGCAGAAATGTCCGTAGTGAGCGCCGATTCCATGCGCTCTGCCTGCAGCTCCTCCCATAGACAGAGCAGGAGCTGCCGGCAAAGCGCAGGAAAGAAGTGACATGTCACTTCTTTTTGCGCAGCGCTTCGGCAGTAGCCGAAGCGCTGCGCTCTTAGACGCCACGTGCGCACGGCCCCTGCACAATCTCCATAGACTGTGCAGGGGCCGCAGGACGCATGCAGTTACGCTGCGCTACAAAGCGCAGCGTAACTGCATGTTTTTACGCAACGTGCGCACATAGCCTTATACTGGAAAGGCTGCAACGTCTCTCCGTGCACATAATCTATTTATTCTTATTTAAGAATGTATCTTTATTAAGTAGGATTTTTTTCAAATTGAAGCTTGGAGAGAAGTGGCAGCAGTTTGGGAACAAGTAAAGCCGGGGACCAGGCTGTGAAATGACATAACTGTAGCATGGCCTCCTCCCAATAAACCGTTTTCTAGTGTCAGCACAGTTGTGACGTTATCCCACCAGCTTCATGGCCACTGTCGGACCAAGGGTCATGTTATACCAGCACCTCTCACATCCATATCTCTAGCACCCGCCGTCTTACATGGCAGTGGTCACACTGCCCTATAACACCGCTCTGAGCATGATTCTGCCAACAGCGACACACATCTTGCATGCTAGAACAGGGGATATCACCGAACCAGTGATCAATCTCCACTGCGCATGTAGCAGAGCTGGGTTTGTCATGTCTTACAACCTTTTGTGGCAGCACTAGGTAAATGACAGTCTTAGCTCTGCTATATCTAAGAATCCATCTACTTCTAGATGCTAATTCTTACCCAGGACAGCGTTTCTGGAGTATAATCTGTATTTAGAGGTCATGGCATGATCCTGGCTTCCAGTTTTGGCTGCTTGTTCCTTTTATACAGCAGCCATAGGTGAAAAGAGCGGTGCAAAATCTGGTGGCGTTGCCCATAGCAACCAGTCATTTGCACTAAGTTATTATCAATCTCCCCACCATATGTGACCACCAGTTATATGTATCAATGACTGTCAGCCACATTTTACAGGTGACCACGTGCATTGAAGCTAATGCCTGCATTTACCTCAGCCTATTATTGTGCGGATTTGAGTACGTGCGCCGATATACTGAACGCAAACATAAGAATGTGTGAACTCTGCGCTGATCTATGACAGAAAATCTTTTACTTGAATCTTATCTGACAGGTTACGTAAAAGTTCGGGAATGTGAACGTATTTCTAAACAAAAGCTCCTGAAAGTACTATTTAGCTATGGTCCACTATATTGCACAAGGGAAACGGTAGTAGTTGTAATGGAAGGGTTAATATTTAAAGAAACCGGACTCAGAAACATTTCTTAGATCTTTTTATCAATGGTTTCATAATTACTGAATTGGAATTTCCCCCCCTTGTAGAAATCACAGCAAATTTCCAATGACGGTCCTATTCTCCTTTGTATAAGATTCATACTCTGTAATTAAAGGGGTATTCCAGTGAAAGAACATTTTATTTTGGGGGCACAGCTGATGAAAACTTGCCGAGCCCCATAGACCTAGAATTGCGACAAGCAGATTTTTGAACCCAGCGATGGCTGACTTTCTGCTTTGCGAGCCTCCTCCGGTGCTACCGTATGCCATGAAGCACTCGTGATGTGACCATGGGACCAGGGTCCTGTGAATCTTTTTGCCCCACTCAAATTTGAAATTTTTTTGGCAGTGAATACCCCTTTAAATAATTTCAGCCACCATTTTGTTTCACGGTTCCATAATAGGACATTCGCTCATCGGCGAAACATCAGCAATAATATGTTTTGCTTATTAACATCAACTTAACGGAACATTAATATCCGCTGTGGCTCGAGAAAAACCATAGATTGGTCAGGCCAATGCTGGAGGAATGGCCCATAATTGTATTTTTAACCGTCTTTGTTGCACAGTCTTTAGTATTAGTATTGTAACAGCAGTTCCCACAAATTGGTGTACCAAACAAATTTCCAGTGTAATATTAGGTGTTTTAGCGTGTGGCCTACCTGGCAGCCATTTTGTTTCTTCCTCTGTGACATGGATCAGACAAAATGGCCGCCAGTGTGTCAGAATGGCCTCAGAACTTGTAGCAACCAATAAGCATGTGGCTTTAATTTATATTGGGCATTAAGTAGAGCGCTGATTGGTTGCTATAGGCAACAAGGTTATTTCACACTTTTTGAGGCCCAATATGTCTAGTTTAGTTATTTCAAGGACATTAGGTCAGCAGAAGTGTTTTTTTCTTAGGCCAAATAGTAAAGTAGTGTTTAAATCGGTGTTGTCGACCCTCTAGCCTGCTGTGAAACTACAACTCCCAGCATCTCCTGACAGAAACCAGAGATGACGACCGCCACTCAGCCACTGGTTTGGGGAAAATGACACAATATTGTGTTTGCCTGTGTGAGAGTAATGTAACATGGCCTTACCTGTACAGACTAAAAGGGTTAAACAGAAAATGTTTTGTACGACGAGCACTCCTGAGTTTATTTTTATATTAACCTTGTTGTTCATGTTACGTATGTCATGTTGAAAAGCTAATGCCAGTAAAAACTGGAAACTGAACAGAAATGTGTCCTGTGTTTTGTTGGGCTCAAAATGGCGGCTACGTGGGAAGGACAGGAAATAGATCCCAACTCAACAAGATGCCCCCCTATTAGACCTGCGTTCCAAACTGGGACTGCCGGAGGGGCAGACATCACAAGTCGTTTACAGCTGATGCCCCACAGTCTTGGGCCACATTCATATGTCCGTATTTAAACCCTGTGTACAAAATGGCACCAATGTCACATCAGTGTGTCTGTGTGTACCATGAGTGTTTTTCACGGATGGATCATTTTAAAAAAAAAAAATTACAAAGCTTCTCCTATCCTTTTCACACGGATGGCACACGTTTTTCACAGACCCATAGACTTGCATTGGCCTTTGTCATCCGTATTGCTGGGAAAAAAATGGACATTTCTCTGTGTGTTTTACATGGACACATGGTCTGTGTAGAAACAAGGACATGTGAATAGCAGCATAGTGTGTAATTGGCACATGCTGTATCCGTGAAAAAAACGTACAACACATACCTGCCACATGGACACCTGAATGAGGCCTTAGGGGAATCCTAAAAACATTCCAGGGCATTTGATTCACCCCCTAAAGCCTGCTTTACATGTTACGATTTCGCATACGTTATCGTATGCCATTGTAACTGCCCCCCATCGTATGTGCGGCACGTTCAATTTTGTTGAATGTGCTGCACAAACGATTAACCCCCGTCACACGTACTTACCCGTCCATACGACCTCGATGTGGGCAACGAACGTCCACTTCCTGGAGTTGGAGGGACGTTCGGCGTCACATCGACGTCACGCGGCAGCCAGCCAATAGAAGCGGAGGGGCGGAGCTGAGCGGGACATAAACATCCCGCCCACCTCCTTCCTTCCACATTGCTGGCCGGGAGCCACAGGACGCAGGTAATATCTGTTAATCATTCCCGGGGTGTCACACACTGCGATGTGTGCTACCCCGGGTACGATGAACAACCTCATGTTCAATTTATGAGGAATGTACAACGTGTGTGCGATTGAACGTTTTACCGTTCAATCGCACGTAGCTGTTACACACTACAATGTACCTTACAATGCCGGATGTGCGTCACTTACGACATGACCCCGCCGACACATCGTAAGATATATTGTAGCGTGTAAAGCAGGCTTAAGGCCAGAGTCACCCTTGCGAGACACTTTCATCGCAACAGCCGCACACTTTCCTGACAGGAGCGGGTCAGCTACATAGAAATACATGCAGCCTGTCCGGAGCGTGTGCGACCGTGCCGGGTGATGAGATGTGAGACTCGTGCCGTTCTCTCAAATGTGATTCCGGCCTTAAAGTGGTAATTCAACTTCTTTTCTGCATTTGGAGGTGAACGGACCGGAGATGTCGCATCTACAGATATCTGCTCACATTTGATGCCAATATCCTGCTGTGTTCCATGCACCACGGCACTTGTTCGTGCTACATGGAACAACCCTTCATTTGGGTGTAAAGTTGCAGTAAATACCATGAAATCCAAGGCAAAGAAACTCCATCTCTATAAAAGAATTCTCTTTATTGGTTCCAGCATATACACCAAAGAAAAACACGCAACGCTTCAGGCAACGTAGGGCCATTAAAAAGGTGTACATAGTACATGTGACACAGCAGATATCAGTAGACCCTAGGCAGCTGGTCCTGCTCGCTCCTGATGTAGACATGAGCAGAGCTAGACAACTCCTTTAATCACATCCAAAAGGAAGAGAGCCCTAAACACAAACCTAAGCAGCTCGGGCCCCTTGGTGAATAAAGACCCAGGACAAGACACCCTTAATAAATAGAGGACCCAGAACTGGATCCTGAAAAAGAGACCCCAGATCTGACCCTTTTTAAGTACAGATCACTTAAGAGAACCTGTCAGCAGATTCATATGGGCAGCACTAATCAGTCACCAGGTCCGTTTTTGAAGCCATGTTTGCTTTATCTAGGGCCACGTACACACATTGAGTATTTGAGTTTTTTACCTCCCTATTTGTAAGACCACGTGCAGACGGTGAGTATTTGAGTTTTTTTACCTCCCGTATTTGTAGGCAAAACCAGGAGTGGAACAATTGGAGGAAAAGTATAATAGAAGTACCACTTCTGCATTGTTTTGCCCACTCCTGGTTTTGGCTACAAATACGGAGGTTAAAAAAAAACCTCACCGAATACTCAACATGTCCACATGGCCAAAAATGCAGCCTCTCAGAAAAAATGTGCTTTGAAAGCCATCTGGGGACTATGCGCCTTGAATGACTACCGTAGTTGGAGGCCGGTCACCAGCAAGTTCTTCTCGCTGTGCCCACTATGGCTGACAACAATCTCCTTTTGTGTTGTGTGTGTAAAACATCCATGGCTACAATAACCGTGTCCGATTCATGCTGCACATGGTTTGAGGAAACATGAATCATCTGACAGGTTCTCCTTAATAAAGCAGAAGATTGACCTGGCTTCCGGCTGTTTGCAGCTTCTCCCTATGGCATGGATCCATATTTCAGCTGATAGCAATTGTAATCTAAGATTGATAGCAACTTCCGGTGCTCAAGGCTGTTTTCTCCCTTTACGGTAGTGCAGCCATGTCCACCTGCAGGGACCAATAAGTGCATAGATTTGTGGTAATGTGATGACATCCTAGAGTTTGTGAGAACAAAAACAGTGAAATATGGTCATTTGTAAGGATCTCAGCGTTTGTGCTCACAGCCACAGTTTGTGGAATTGTAATGGCCGACCAGACTGCAGATTCTCTCCTCTCCACGTTCCTGCAGCTTGCAGTCCTTGCTCCCTGGTCCTGCATACATCATCTTCAAGCTGAGAACTGGAGAGGTGGACACTGGCCCCGGGAGGCCATCTTTTTTTTTTATGACCATTATGGTTATGACTAATGTCTGTTGGTCTTCCCATAATAATGTAATGTTTCGTTAATTACACTTCTTACATGTGACCTGCAAAGACAATTGATAATGTACTAAAATAATTCCAATAGAAAAATAGTTCCCATTTATGTAGACATTGACTTGGGATATTGGTTTTCTCTAATGGAAAAAAATGAACATATTACTGCTGTTTGAATGAGGTCTAGAACATGTGCCATCATATCAAGATGCTGATTAGACAGTATGATTATTGCACAGGTGTGCCTTAGGCTGGCCACAATAAAAGGCCACTCTAAAATGCAGTTTTATCACAGCGTAATGCCTCAAGTTTTGAGGGAACATGCAGTTGGCATGCTGAGTACAGGAATGTCCACCAGAGCTGTTGTCTGTGAATTGAATGTTCGTTTCTCTACCATACGCCGTATCCAAAGGCGTGTCTGTGAATTTGGCAGCACATCAAACCGGCCTCACAACCACAAACCACGTGTAACCACTCCAGCACAGGATCTGAACATCCAGTATCTTCACCTCCAAGATCATCTGAGACCACCCACCTGGACAATTGCTGCAACAAACTATTTACCAAAGAATTTCTGCACAAACTGTCAGAAACCCTCTCAGGGAAGCTCATCTGCTACTCACCATCCTCATCTGGGTTTGCACCTGACTGCAATTCATCAATGTAACTGACATTAGTGGGGAAATGCTCATATTTGATGGCATCTGGCATGTTGGAGAGGTGTTCTCTTCACTGATGAATCCCGGTTTTCATTGAACAGAGCAGATGGAAGACTGGCAAATAGTCGTCACATTAGATACTGACTGGTATTCTGACCCCCTTGGATCCCCTCAATACTGTAAAACTGCACATATTAGAGTGGCCCTTTTTTGTGGCCAACCTATGTCGGACCCCCGGCCGCAGGGGATTGAGGCAAGGTGCTTGAACCGGTCAAAGAGGATGGTCAGCTGCCTGGTCCTATCACCAGTCCGGGACCGAAGGCACAGCGGGGTACACGGACCCTAGGTCGGGGAGAAGCTTCAGGCAACCTGGCAATTAACCTGCGGAGAACGGCACCTTCATGGACTGTTCCCACTAGCTCCAGAATCGGGACACTAGCGCAACGAGGGGGATAGGGCCTTCCATACAAGCAGCCCACTAAAATCCCAAGCGTGAGCCCTGAGAGCAGGCTCCCACACTTAGCCACAGTGGGGAGCGGGGCCTGGCAAGTTCCAGACTACCAGGCCACTACGGTGAATTTAAACTTTGTGCCAGGAGGCAGGTCACGGACCACCAGGCAGCACTGCAGGGGACGGGACCCGGACAAGCTCCCCTTTGAGCGGCAGCGGCACCCAGAGACTTGGTTTACCCGGTTGTCAGCGTCTGCTTACTGGCTGAGTGAGTACATGAGTGAGCTCCCTATCACTGCACCCAGTATCATCATCCAGAGTCCTGGGGCATACGCCCACCTGTGGAGGGTAATGACAACTTGCTGCCCCATTCCATCACCCCAGGTACTCCCAACGGCAGCGGCGGTACTCCCAGTGTCTTGCTAAATTCTCCTAAAAAGGGGCTGAAAGCCCGTACTTACGAAGCACTCACTGATATCCTAATCAGGCACAAATACTAAGATTCTTTATAGCAAGATATTATTTATTTTAATAGCACATGAATAATTAATGGTACATAGGCATAAGCACTACTTTATAGTCATAGAATCTTATACAATAACAGAAATATGCATCAACATTACCATATGTTGTAGGATTCCTTCCTCATCGGAAGGACTCGATTAGTGAGAAGGAAAACAACCCGGCCTATGCATCACAGGTGCAGTGCGTCCACTTTGAGCGTCCTGGAAATGTCCCTGTCTCACTAAGCAAGCCCTGTATTTTTACACCAAACTTTGTACATTGTGGTGTTGTGTGCACGGAGTATTGCAATTGGTGACCAGCATGTGATTGCTTATTCATGGTCATGTAACCTGACCACATGCTGCTGTGGGCACTAGTAGCTTCCTGCACATGTTGCTGGCTTGACCAATGGTTTCCTGCATATGTTGAACTGTAAGTGTTCCTTCCTCATAACAGTGGTTTGGTCAAGACCTACTTAACACGTACTCTTCATCATGGTGAAATCAGGTCAACCAGAGGACACCTCTCTGATACTGAGTTTGGATGGATCAAATAAGACCTGTGATCACTATCTTTTGATTAGGATTCCTATCTAATCACACTCATTCTTCAGTCATATCACATTGGTATCACACCCAGTTACCGCACACCACGGGTGGCGTCACAAACTATAGCTGCCCTGTAAATATCCCCCTTTTACTTTAGAGTGTGGTCCCTAAGCCCCCGGGTCTGGAGACCCTCGAGCCACAACGGACACTACCCCCGGATCCAAACGGTTCGATCCGCTGCTGGGGCGGCACATTTTCACACCGACTGTGTGTCCGTGTGGTGCATACGTGTGTCCATGTGCTCCACACATAGACATGCCCCGTTTTTCTCTGGCAGCACGGGTGTCACACGGACCGCACACTGATGTGCTCCGGGTGACATCAGTGTGACATGTACCGGAGAAAACCACTTGTCTGTGAAATAAAATGCTTCTCTGTACTCACCTGTCTCCACCGCTGATGTCTCCAGCGCTGCTGTCACTTGCTTCCGACCCCCGCTCATTATGCTCATTGTATATGCACTGCACCGAGGACCGGAAGCAGCAGTGCCGGACACAGCAGCACCATGGACAGGTAAGTTCATGCTGTCCATGTGCTGTGCGGATGTCACACGGATAGCACACTGACCGCACACGATGAACACACACACAGACCTACACCATGGATCGTTTAAAACGTGTGTTTTGCACGGATGTGTGAAAGAGGCCTGAAACAGATTTAGAAAAACTTGTGAACCATATTTGAGAGAAAAAGGCCTTTTGTGTGCATAGAAAAAGTCTTAGCTCTTCGAGTTCAGCTCATGAAAAATGGGAGCAAAAACAAAAGTGTTAGGTTTTTTTTTTTTCAGTGTGTGTTATTATAAGTCAATACGCTGTTCTAGTGATCTGGTGATTGGGTAGTTCATGCCGTCAACAAAAATTGTGATACTGCATGGGGAATCAAATGTTTTAACGATCTTTCTTCCCCATTTTTGTTGGTCCAAGTGAATGGGATCACTCATGGAGCACCGTTCAATTTGTATACAGTCAATTTAGTGTGAGTTACGTCTTGTGTACAAGAATGTATTTTTGGTCCAAGTGTAATCCATGAAAAAATAAATCGCACTCAGACCAATGTTACTCAATGGTGGCAGTGCAGATGAACAACATTTTTCACTGACAGATTCAATCTATGAAAAAATTGCAGCCTGTACAAGTTTCCTTTGGAGATCAAATTGCACCCGCCCATTCAAGTCAGTGAAAAAAATCAGACAGTACTCGGATGACATCCATGTGCGATCCGATTTTCATTGACTGACAGAATGTAGAATGTGAAGAAACTTTTTTTTCTTTTCTTCACTTCCGAGAAAAAAGGATCCCACTCTGATCAGTCTGCTGAGCATACAAGGGGCTGCTGATAAGTCTTTGGCTTTACCCAGAAAGAAACGACATCGGATGATGAAACTTTACATTTATTCCATATACTCTCCACTGATGTCAACACACTTCTTACATCAGTATTCCAAGTCCTGTAAGCCTAGCAAAAAGAAGGATTTCGGTGGTGTCTCAAACCAGGCATCCGTAGCAGCCACGGCATCAGCAATGGTGTGAAGTTTGCTACCTTGAGGTGTTTCTTCAGGTTTGGAAACAGATGATAGTCGGAGGGAGCTAGATCTGGTGAATAAGGTGGGTGGTCAACCATCTTGAAGCCCAGCTCAGCTAGTTTTACCGTGGTCGCTTGTTCAGTCTGAGCGGATGCGTTGTATTGCAGGAACAAGATTCCTTTGGGCAGCTTGCTGCACCTTTTGGCCTTCAGAGCTGCCTTCAATTGGTCCAAAAGTTCAATGTAATACATTGCATTGATGGTGGAACCCTTTTGAAGGTAGTCCACTAGCAGCATGCCCTCCTTATCCCAGAACACAGACACCATCACCTTAGTAACTGATTTTTGCACCCTGAATTTCTTTGGACGAGGAGAACCACTGTGCCTCCACTCTTTTGACTGCTCCTTGTTTTCAGGGTCATACAAATAAATCCAGGTCTCATCCATAGTGACCAGTCAATCCAGCAAGTTCTTATCAGTCCGGAAACGCTGACAGATGGACCGGGAAGTTTTCACTCGCATGCTTCTCTGATCTGTTGTCAAACATTTGTGAACCCACTTTGCAGATAGCTTTCTCATGTCCAAATGTTCATTGATAATAACACAAACACGTTCACGGGAAATCCCCATGATGGCTGCTATTGCTTTAGCTGAAATTCGTTGATTCTCCAGTATGAGGTTGTGCACAGAATCGACGATCTGCGGAACAACACCCACTCTCGATCGTCCAGGACGTTCCTCATCATTGGTGCCGAAGTGGCCCATTTTACATTTGGCAACCCAGTTCTTAACTGTGGAATATGAAGGGCATTGATCCCCCAATGTCTGCGACATACCATCATGAATATCCTTTGCGGACTTTCCTTGCAGAAACAAGAATTTTATCACTCCTCTGCTCTCAGTTGCTGTGAATATCGCATTAGACTCTGACACTTTGTTTTCCATGTGCATAGAACACTGTTGCCATAAGCAACAAACACATAGAAACAAAAAAAGATCACAAAGCCAAAAACTTATCAGCAGCCCCTCGTAATCAGACTGTGGTCATGTGTGCAGGATGTTATTGAGCAGGAGGAGGTGATCAGGTTGATAGACGTTTTTGTAGGAAAAGTTTCAGCAAACTTTGTATTTTATTCATTGAAAACCCAGGTGTTTGTATACATGAGTCCAGTGGGCGGTCCTTCTGAGTGATTGACAGGCCTCCCTGTATGACTGCATGCAGAGACAGCTGTCAATCACTATTAGGACCGCCTACTGGACTCGTATATCATTACCAGAGATCTGAATATTTTCCCTTCACGCCCATCACTGCGTCCATCTTCTTCTCCTCGCTGTCCCCAGATTGGCGGCCTGTACACCGGCACAGCTTCCCTTTAAAGTAGAAAATGTTTGTAAATGGATAGTGCTTTTTTTAATACAACCCCCATTTTCCCAATAACTTACACATGCCGCAGAGACATCATACATAACACAGTGCACCTGCATACCTCCCAACCGTCTCGGATACAGCGGGACTGTACCGGATTTCAGCGGGTGTCCCGGTGTCACGATCGTGAGGCTTATTGTCCCGCCCGTGGCTCCGCCCACCCGCTCTCCCCGTCTGACTTTCTCCCCCTCCTAATGCACATGAGCAGAGCAGAGCCGAGCGCTGCTTCACTGCTCTGGCTCTGTGCTGCCGCTGTTATGGGTGGGCGGCAGCAGCAGCACTCTGGCTGCCGGCACTTTAAATCTGCAGCTCAGCGTGCACTCACTGCTCACTGCTGGGCTGTTTGTGTACAGAAGTGCATCTGTGGGCAGAGCTACCGAGCAACATGCTGAGCTCTGTCCACAGATAAAGAGACTGCAGGAAGAGGAGCTGAACACCAAGGAATGCTGTATGTGAACCCCCACCTACCCAACCCTCTCCTCACCAACCCAACCCTCTCCTCACCAGAGCTACATGCCTCCAGTCACCCCCCTCACCACATCTGTATGGCCGCCTCACCAAATTTGTATGCCCCCCCACCAGATCTATATGCCCCCCAGCACACCCCAGCTCTGTATGCCTCCAGCCCCCTCCCACCAGATATGTATGCCCCAGCAGCCCTCTCCTCACCAGAGCTATATGCCTCCAGCCACCCCCCTCACCAGATCTGTGTGCCCCCCAGCCCCAACACCAGATTTGTATGCCCCCAGCCTCCCCATCGGAGCTGTATGTGCCCCCAGAGCTGTATAAGCCCCAACACCAGAGCTATATGCCCCTTAGTAATATCTATGCTACCAGTAATTTGTATGCCCCACAGTAAAGTGTATTTCCCACAGTAAAGTGTATACCCCTTAGTAACATGTATGCCCCTCAGTGAAAAACACAGACATTCTTCACTGATGTGTTAAACACGCACATGTCCCTTCATACTCCGTGATTCACGGCACACAGTGGTTGTCCATGTGCAATCCATGATACGTGATCCGTACTCCGTGATTGCACATGGACATATACTCACCTGCCCCCGCTCTTGCTCTCCGTGGTGCTGAAGAGTCCCGCAATTCAGCATCCAGCCACCGCTCTCTCACCTCTGCAGCTGCTTCCGGGCCGGCTCTGGCTGCATAAATGAATATGCATGCCATAATGAACCAGCCAGGAAGAAGCAGAGAGCGAACTCAGCATCGCTGGAGAAGGTGAGTTGAAAAAGATTTTTATTTTAAATGTCCGTGTTTTTCTGGTACGTGTTTCACGGATCACACCATAGTGTGGTCCGTGGGACATCAGTGATGCCAGAAAAAAACGGACATGTTTCTGTGCGGCAATCACAGATACGCATGTACGCCGCACGGAGACACGGTCAGTGAAAAATCACTGTGTGTGCAGATCCATTGATTATAACGTGTCTGCATAGGTCAGTGATTCTGGTACGTATAAAAACTAGCAAATACATACCAGAATCACTGACATCTGAAACAGGCTTAATATGTATGCCCCCTCAAGTACTGTTGTCTATGCCCCAAGACCCTCCTGTGATGTATATACTGTAGCCCCAGCCCCTCCTGTGCTGTATATACTGTAGCCCCCAGCCCCTCCTGTGCTGTATATACTGTAGCCCCCAGCCCCTCCTGTGATGTATATACTGTAGCCCCCAGCCCCTCCTGTGCTGTATATACTGTGGCCCCCAGCACCTCCCCTATATATACAGTGTGTGTGTGTATATATATATATATATATATATATATATATATATATTATAGTATATAAAACCCCCATCCTCCCTTGTGATACATATACAGCGGTGTCAGTGTGCACTGTGCTTTGATAGGTCTGTTGAAGTGTTGCCAAGTGATCACATGCCGAGGAGGAGCTGGATAGAGACAAGCGGGGTAGGTGAGTGCGGCTACTGCCGGCTTCCCCATATTATTACCTCCAATGTGTGTATATGTATGATGTATATATCATTGTATGTCAGTGCAGATGACTGTGTATAGATTTGTCTGTTTATATGTATTTTAGGGAATTTGTCTTCAAATATGTACCATATATGTGCGTATGCCTGTGCCCACGATCAGGACTCGCTGTATCCTGGAGGCAGCATGTCCTGATCTGCGGGGCTGCACGTCTCCTCCGCAGGAGACCACAGCTGCCTGTGCCCACGATCAGGACTCGCTGTATCCTGGAGGCAGCGGGTCCTGACCTGCGGGGCTGCACCTCTCCTCCGCAGGAGACCACAGCTGCCTGTGCCCACGATCAGGACTCGCTGTATCCTGGAGGCAGCGGGTCCTGACCTGCGGGGCTGCACGTCTCCTCCGCAGGAGACCACAGCTGCCTGTGCCCACAATCAGGACTCGCTGTATCCTGGAGGCAGAGGGTCCTGACCTGCGGGGCTGCACGTCTCCTCCGCAGGAGAACGCAGCTGCCTCTGCCCATGATCAGGGTTCAGTGCGCTGCGGTCTCCTGCTGTGTTCTCCCTACGGAGGACGCATGCAACTGCAGCAAACAATTGATATGCTGCAGTCTGGAAAGACGCTCCGCAGGTCAGTGTTTGCTGCAGAAAAAACAAGCAAAGTGGGCACGGGGTTTCTAGAAATCCCTTCACTGTGCTTGTACTGTACAATGCGGGTTTTAGACACAGCAAAAACACGCTACATCCAAAATACTGCAAATACTGATCGTGGGCACGCAGCCTTAAACAATGTGATCAGCAGTGCTGAAAAGAATTGGATGTGGGCATCACAGATTGCAAAATGGGTGTGGACGCGCGCCGCATACTTTGTCCCTCTTTCTCATCTTTAATGTTGGGAGGTATGTGCACCTGCTATGTGCCATACTTCTGTGTGTTTTAACCAAAAAATCTGGTGCATACATCTACAGTAAAGCAAAGTGGATGAAGAGGTAAAGTGTAGCTGTGTTCCACGTTTATATTGCACAGTGCCTGCCTTTATTTACTGGCACCATTTCTGCTTGGCTGCTGCTTGGGGACATATTGTACTACACAAAATGACGGACTGATTCTATTTTCACTTGCCAATGTTAAACTGGCTGTCAATAAAGCTGTAACAAAAAAAAAAAAAACTAACCGGATGATGCCCCGGACTCCCAATATTATCTCTTCTGATTGGTCAGTTTTAGCCGGCTCCTGCTCACGATTGGCTAACTCGGGATTACGTGATGATTGGTTGACTGGTGTTTGTCCTCTCTTCTGATTGGTTGTTGTCAGCGCGTCTATCCTCTTCCTGTCGCGTTCTCCTCCTGACCTTCTGTGTGTAGTTTCGGGCAGTGGACGGCGGCTGGCATCATGGTGGCGTACTGGAGACAGGCAGGACTCAGGTGAGGGTGGTGAGAGCCATATATCAGAGGGACAGACCGTGTACATTGCCTCTGCGGGCATAGTATGGCCGAGCTCTGCTCCCCTTCCTCACTGACTGCCACAGTACTGCAGACCACGTGATGAGGGGATATCTAGGGATTCTCATTAGTGCTGTGCTCTGTCACCCCCAAGTATTAAAGCTCCTGTGATACAGGCCACTTACCCCTATAAAGGCTTCCTGGCACTGATGGGGCATTAGGAACAGGTAATGTGCAAGGGGGGGGGGGGGGGGGGTTGGGTCACCATTGCCCCAAGTGTTTGGTTCTCTGTGATGTCCTCTCACTTCATGTTGAGGTCCACGTCTTGCAGATAGGCACTGCCTGAGCCCGGCCTATGTATGTGCAGTGTTAGAGCGCACAGTGCGGGGTGGATGTGTTCTTGTCCTCTGCGGACGCCAAGTGCGACACTTGAGTAATGCGTATTTTCTCTGTGTCCAAATCACTGCGTTGTACAGAACTAACCGTGAATGGGATGAATAGAAATCTGCGCACTGCGCTTCCCTTTTAGGCTATGTGCGCACTTACTGGATTTTGCCGTGGATTTTTTGCGGATTTGCTGCATGTTTCGCTGCAGAAAATGTTCATAACATCTCTGCAGTGAATCACCAGCAAATCCTATGGAGAAAAAAAATCCTGTGCGCACTGGGCGGAATTTGACAGCTGCATGTTTTGCTGCGGGAATCCCGCAGCAAAAACAATTGCATGTCACTTCTTTTCCGCACATCGCTGCGGGATTTCACTCCATTGACTCCAATGTTAATCGTGAAATCCCACAGGGAATAACGCAGGCAGCAAATTCTGTGTGGTTCACTGCGTTTTCCTGCGTTATTCCCTGCGGTATTTCGCAGTTTACCTCCGGTAATGTACATCGCCTGTCTGCAGTTTTGCAGGGAAGTGATGTCATTACAGGAAGAGGAAGCCGTGCAGAGAGTAAACACAAACACATCACAGACATAGAACACATCACAGACATAGAACACATCACAGACATAGAACACATCACAGACATAGAACACATAGACACAGACATAGAACACATAGACACAGACGTAGAACACATAGACACAGACGTAGAACACATAGACACAGACGTAGAACACATAGACACAGACGTAGAAGACACAGACGTAGAAGACACAGACACGTAGAAGACACAGACACGTAGAACACATAGACACAGACACGTAGAACACATAGACACAGACACGTAGAACACATAGACACAGACACGTAGAACACATAGACACAGACACGTAGAACACATAGACACAGACACGTAGAACACATAGACACAGACACGTAGAACACATAGACACAGACACGTAGAACACATAGACACAGACACGTAGAACACATAGACACAGACACGTAGAACACATAGACACAGACACGTAGAACACATAGACACAGACACGTAGAACACATAGACACAGACACGTAGAACACATAGACACAGACACGTAGAACACATAGACACAGACACGTAGAACACATAGACACAGACACGTAGAACACATAGACACAGACACGTAGAACACATAGACACAGACACGTAGAACACATAGACACAGACACGTAGAACACATAGACACAGACACGTAGAACACATAGACACAGACACGTAGAACACATAGACACAGACACGTAGAACACATAGACACAGACACGTAGAACACACATAGAAAGAAAACGGAAATATAGAAAAAAAAGAACGTGGGCTCCGCTGCATATTTACCGTCCAGCCGAGGTAAGCACACAGCGGCGGCCCGGTATTCTCAGGCTGGGGAGGGCGAGGGGCAGGGTTAATGTCCCCCGCCTCACTCCCCCTCCGGCAGCCGAGAATATCAGCCGCAGCTGCCCCGGGACTGTCACATGCATTATGCGGCACTACCGGAGTGTCCCCGGCTCTTCTTGCTGCCGTGTAGCAGTGGTGGCAAGGTAATACAAGGGGTTAATGGTGGTGGATCACTGCCATTAACTCCAGGCTTGATCATGGCAGCGTCTATGTGACAGCTGACATGATCAACCCGTAAGTAAAGTGAATAAAACACAGACACCGAAAAATCCTTTATTTTAAATAAAACAAACAAGCCTCGTTCACCCTTTTATTAACCCCTCCCGCACCAAAGCTCCGACGTAATCCACAGGTCCTGCGCTGCTTACATCCAGCCGCGACTGTCACAGACACAGCGCTGAATGAATGCAGCAGACAGCAGAGGTAATTACCGGTCATTTCCCACGGCCGGTAATGTGAACTCACTGCCGACCGTGGGAAATGTAGCGATCTGTCCTCTATCTATCCCTCTATCTATTCTTCTGTCTATCTATCTACTATCTCAGAATTAAATGACTTTTTTTTTCCAATGTGCTTTATTGCATTGAATGCAATAAAGCACATCCTAACCCACACGCGGCAATACCGCGAACAATACTGTGGCAAACCGCATGCGGTTTTCGGGTGCGGCTTGCCGCGTTTTTTTACCGCGGGTGCGGTAATCTTTGAGAGCATGCGGAATTTTCTCAAGAAAATTCCATTTCCCAGTGCGCACATAGCCTTACTCTGCGTAAACTGATCTGCGGTGCTTTTTTCCGGGCTGCAGCATGTTGTCAGTTTCTCTTGCGGATATGCTGAGGTTTCTGTGCGGAATTTCCCCCTAACCCTGCATTAGATGCAGTTTACAAAAAAACTCGTGTTATAAGTCTTTATGCAATGTAAATGCATCTAAACATTTGATGTATCGATAAAGTTAATTGAAAGACAGGAAGCAGAGCAAACAGGAAGTTGATCAAAGTAATGTCCTGCCCCCTATATATTGTACACTTGTACCCTTTTGTGCCTTTCATACTTTTCATACTTCTCTGATCCACCCGTGCGTGTTACTGCTTTCACACTTCCTTCTTTTTCCCTCGGTCACAATCTGTAGCTTTGAGAAAAAAACTGAATCCTGCAAAATAATTTGCAGGATTCAGTTTTTTCCATAGACTTGTATTAGGGTACTTTCACTCTTGCGTTGTTTTCCTTCAGTTGCAATCCGCTGTTTTGGAAAACAGCGGAATCCGTTAACGGATTCCGCTGTTTCCCATAGACTTGTATGGATGACGGATTGTGCTAAAAGTACCTGCGTTTCTTCCGCTGAGCAGAAGGAACGCAGCATGTAACGTTAATTGCTTGCATTAAAATGACGCCGAGCAGCGGATTCCATTACATCCGTCAATAGTTATAATGGATCCCTATGGTGGCGGATTCCGTTGTAAAGTGCTTTACAACGGAATCTGCCGCTGGATTCCATTCATTTCTACTGAGCATACCCAGAATGAAAAAAACAACAAAAACGGAGCAGACGCATTCTGGTAGACGGACGCCAAACGGATGCAGCGGGTCCATTATTTCACAGGAATCAGCTAACGGATTCCTGTGAAATAACGGACCCGTTGCATCCGTTGACAACACAAAAATAACGGATGCGTCAAAACGTCGCAGCAACGGACCCAGCGGATTCAACCCAACGCAAGTGTGAAACTAGCCCTAACGACGGATTATGACTGATGGCCCTGCGTTGCATCCGTTTTGCGACGGATCTGTCGTGGAATGACTGACTGTCGGGCGGAAGCAACGCACAGTGTAACATTTTTTGTGTGTGTCGAAAAAACTGACAGCGACGGATCCGTCGGCATCTGTCGTGTGTTATAATGGAAGCCTATGGGCGTCGTAATCCGTGAATTGACTAGCATGGCAAATAACATTTACCGGCTAAAACACATTGTACAACCGACACTATCTGCGACGGATTAGTCGCATCACTCACAAAACGGATTGTGACTGATGTAAAAAAAAAAAAAAAAGTGTGAAAGCGGCGTTAAACTCTTGACAACGCAATCTAACGCACTCTGGCATGGATCGCGCCGTTCCTCACTGTCATCAGCAGCTCTGTGACGTGATCACAGGACACCAATAGGTTGGCATGACAGTGATGATGACCCCTGTTCCTGTGACTCACTTCCTGTGAATGCTGGCACTCACAGGAGAACAGCATTTCTGCTGTACAGAGCTATGCTGACATATCGCTCTGATCGGCACAAGGGATCAGACAGCAGGCATAATGTTCCCTAAGGGGACTCGTTAAATGAAAAAAAAATGAAAGAAAAAAGTTAAAATTGCCCGTCTTTGCCCCATTTAAAAATAAAACCATAACAAAAATACTTTTTTTATCGCCGGTTTCAGAAATGCCCAATAAATCAAAATATAAAATCAATTAATGTGAGCAGTAAAGGGTGTAGCAAGAAAAAAAAAAAATCAAAACTCCTGAATTGTTTTTGTTTTTTTGGTCCTCACAACATTGAATTAAAATGCAATAACTGGTGATCAAAACAGGTTGGGATCAGATAGTGATGTCCTGTTTTAGGCCTAAAACACACTTCCGCAAAAAAAAGTCTGTATTACACGGTCCGTTTTTCGGGTCCGTGTTTCGTTTTTTTGGGGCGTTTCTCCAGTACGTATGGCATCCGTGTGATGGCGTATGGGAGCCGTGTATACGTGTGAAATGCCCGTGTTTGTGTGTAAAATGCCCGTGTATGTGTACGTGGAATGTCCGTTTGTGTGTTGCACAATGTCGTTGATACATGTCGGCTGACAGCAGACAGAGTTGCGCGATGAGAATGAACTCGGGTGAACTTCACCCGACTTCATTGTCATGCCGCGGCTCTGTCTGTGTGCCGCTTACTGATTAGCGGTCACCTGTGAAGGATTCACCAGTGACCGCTAATACCCCGAGAGACTGAAGTGAGCAGCCCTCTCTCATACTTACCGCTCCCCGATCACCAGCGCGGCGAGGAACAGCTGTGCAGAGAATACGTGGCAACAATTACTTTGAATATGCCGGCCGCTCATTAATCAATCTCGTATTCCCTGCTTTCCCCACCCACAGACGCATGTGATTGGTTGCAGTAAGACACACCCCCCACGCTGAGTGACAGCTGTCTCACTGCACCCAATCACAGCAGCCGGTGGGTGTGTCTATAGTGTGCAGTAAAATAAATAAATAATTAAAACGGCGTGCGGTCCCCCCCAATTTTAATACCAGCCAGATAAAGCCATACGGCTGAAGGCTGGTATTCTCAGGATGGGGAGCCGTTATGGGGAGCCCCCCAGCCTAACAATATCAGTCAGCAGCCGCCCAGAATTGCCGCATCCATTATATGCGACAGTTCTGGGACTGTACCCGGCTCATCCCGAATTGCCTTGGTGCGTTGGCAAATCGGGGTAATAAGGAGTTATTGGCAGCCCATAGCTGCCACTAAATCCTAGATTAATCATGTCAGGCGTCTCCCCGAGATACCTTCCATGATTAATCTGTAAATTACAGTAAGTTAACACACACACCCGAAAAATCCTTTATTAGAAATAAAAAACACAAACATATACCCTGGTTCACCAATTTAATAAGCCCCAAAAAGCCCTCCATGTCCGGCGTACTCCAGGATGGTTCAACGTCGCTTCCAGCTGTGCTGCATGGAGGTGACCGGAGAAGCAGCAGACACCGCCGCTCCTGTCAGCTCCACGCAGCTAATAAAGGGAATAGCGCATCCAGAAATCGGAAAGTGTAGTAACAAAAAAAAAACGTTTTGAACATGGATATAGATCATCATCCGCCTAAATCAAAATTTACCCCTTCACCTATGGGCGTTTTTCATTTTTGTTTTTTCCTCCCCCTTCTTCCAAGAGCCATAACTTTTTCTGCTTTTTTGTTTGTTTTTTTTGTTTTTTTTTTCTTCCCATCAATACAGCCATATGAGGGCTTGATTTTTGTGCAGGACGAGTTGCACTTTTGAATGACCCCGTTCATTCTGCCCCATATCGTACTGGAAAATGGGGGAAAAAAATTCCAAGTGCGGTGAAATTGCAAAAAACAAAGTGCAATTCGACAATTGTTTTTTATTCACCGTGTTCACTATATAGTAAAACACCTGGCATTATGATTCCCCAGGTTGGTATGAGTTCTTAGACACCAAACAGGAATAGTTTTACTTTTATCTAAGTGGTGTAAAAAAAAAAAATACGCTTTTGTCACCATTTTCCAAGACCCGCAGTGTTCTCATTTATCAGGATCCGTGGCTCAGTTATGGCTTATTTTTTGTTTATTGAGCTGGTGATTTTAATATCATTGTAGTGTAGATGCAATGTTTTGATCTCCTATTATTGCATTTTAATGCAATGTTGCGGTGACCAAAAAATATTCTCGTGTGTTTTTTTTTTTTTTCTTGCTATGCCCTTTACCAATCAGATTAATTGATTTTATATTTCGATGGCTCAATCATTTCTGAATGTGGGGACTCAAAGTGTGTGTGTGTGTGTGTGTGTGTGTGTGTGTGTGTGTGTGTGTGTGTGTGTGTGTGTGTGTGTGTGTGTGTGTGTGTGTGTGTGTGTGTATTTAGGTTGTTTTTTTGTTATACTAGTCTTCCTGGGGGACTTTATCCCTGTACACTCTGATTGCTTCTGCAGATCAAAGCGATGCTTCAGCAGTAGAGATGAACAGACCCATGGAAATTCAGTTTGGTGGATTCGCCTGGACTTTAGATTGTTTGGTTTGTGACCTGAACCCCATTGGAAGTCACTAACTGGGCAGTTGGTGGTTTCATCCACATGTAGCCATAAGCAGATTACTTCTGAGGGCGGGCGGAGGTTCCCCCTCCACTGGGTTGACCACCGAGCATACATGCTCGCGCAAGTGGTCAGTATACGTAAGGCACCCAAACTCCAACCCCGAACTGTGATTTTTCTTTTTACGTCTATGTTCAGGTTCACTCCTCTCTATTCAGCATCGCTCTGAATAGCAGAAATGCTGATCTCCTGTGAGTGAAGCCTGTTAGCTGCACATGTTGGCTGAACATATCAGCATACACATGTTGAGAATAATGCTGCTGCTTGAGCCCGCGTCAAAGGGACCAGCACGGTCGAGGATAGATATGTATGTATGTATGTATGTATGTATGTATGTATGTGTGTGTGTATATATATGTATGTATATGTATATGTCCTTGGATTTGAAGGGGTTAAAGACTCCTTTCCTTATGGGGTGTCTTGTGCTGCACCACTCTGCTACATAATATGACCTTTCTTCCATCAGGCATCACATGACACAAGGGGACCTCATTGTCCATAGTAACCTGAGCCTGGCTATAGCTTTGTGCTACTGGAGAATGAATTCTGGGATCTGATTGTCTTTCTTTAGTAACCTCTATTGTTTTCCATGTGACGTCGGTAATACTGCATTTCTCCAGTGGGGGCGCTGCAGGGAATTGAGCACCTGATGCCAGGACATCCTGTGATTGTCTTATTATGTGTATTCTCTTTTTCTTTGTCGCTCCATTGGGAGACCCAGACAATTGGGTGTATAGCTACTGCCTCCGGAGGACACACAAAGTATTACACTTAAAAGTGTAAAGCCCCTCCCCTCTGCTATACACCCTCCCGTGCATCACGGGCTCCTCAGTTTTTATGCTTTGTGCGAAGGAGGCACACATCCACGCAAGCTCCACAATTTGGTCAGCAGCAGCTGCTGACTAGATCGGATGGAAGAAAAGAGGGCCCATAACAGGGCCCCCAGCATGCTCCCTTCTCACCCCACTGAGTCGGCGGTGTTGTTAAGGTTGAGGTACCCATTGCGGGTACACAGGCAGGAGCCACATGCTGTTTTCCTTCCCCATCCCTTATGGGCTCTGGGCGAAGTGGGATCCTATCCGGTCATCCAGGCACTGGGACCGGCCTCCATCCGCAGCCCCTGTGGATTCTGCCGGACGGAGACGGAGTATCATCAGGGACAGGGCCCTGCATCTACAGGTACTCTGTGTCCCCTTGGGGACGGTGCATAGAGCACCTTGGCCTCAGACGCTGCAGCGCCCGAGGTGATTTGTATGACGCCGGGACTACCGCGCCGACCGCGCCTGCCTGCCGGCCGCGGTTTATAACTTTAGTCCCCGGCTTTTGCGGCCTAGTGCCTTTTCACTCCCGCCCACGGCCCTGCCAGTCAGGGGGAAGGGCGGGACGGTCGGTCTAATGCCGACAGTGAGAGCTGGAGCACACTTCGCTGTCCTCCATCACCCTCACTATGCACTCTGCGGCGCAGAGGTACTCAGTGTCCCCGTGGGGACGGTGCATGGAGCACCTTGGCAGATTGGGCAGTGACTGCTGGATTGATACGGTACTACCGCGCCGACCGCGCCTGCCGGCCGGCCGCGGTATTTAACTTTAGCTCCCGGCTTTTGCGGCCTAGCGCCTTAAACTCCCGCCCCTGGCCCTGCCAGTCAAGGGGAAAGGGCGGGACGGTCAGTCGGAGGCTAACAGTGAGGGCTGGAGCACACTTGGCTGTCCTCCGCCCCCCTCACGTTTTCACTCAGGGCACCAGATTCCCGCACTTTTGGGGTTACGCCCACGGCTCCCCCCTCCACTGTATACGCCGACAGCCATGTTTTAAGCAGCACATACTGCTTCAGGGTCGGTACGCCAGGGGGCTTCTTCCTGATGCTGGGCCCCCTAGAGTGATGAAATGTATATATGGATATATATGTTTGTATGCAGTTTCACAGTTCGGCTGTACATATGTATCCTCAGTGATCGCTGTGAACATTGCTCGGGCCATGGGGCACTCGCTCAGCCGGAGCCGGGGGCACTGGTTGAACTCCGCCGGCGTTACCTGTCCAGGCGGCAGGGACAGAGTTGCAGCTTTGCTGAGAAACTCTGAGTCATTTTCACTATCCATGTCTCAGGCTATGGACAAATGGTCGGCTAAGAGACTAGGAGTTTGCAGTCCAGACCGGTCCCTTACACAGGCCCCGGGCACTGCGGGATTGCCCCAGGCCTCTATCGGTCTGCGACGAAGCGTGTTCCTGGGGTGGCCTCTAGTTATGACGTGGGGTACTCCAGCACGAACCGCAGTCCCAGTCCGGCTAAGCAGCCTTGCTTGGAATCTTCCCCGACTTCTTCAAGGGTCTCAGCTTGAGGACCCTCTAGAGGATAGGGCGGAGGTCGCAACCCAGGACTCTGTGCGGACGTGGCTCTAAAGGCTTCACAGATACTGTACAGAAGCACACCTTCCCGGACAAGCGTTTTACTGAACGCCTTATAACACACGTTGTCCCTTCCCCTCTGACGTTGTTAAGGTTTGGGCTCCGTGTCATAAGGTGCCCTCCAGTCTCTTGACTGGCGGCTAGATCAGTAGTAGCAGTGGCTGACGGGTCCACGCTCAAGAATGCCACGGACAGACAGATAGACCTCCTAATGAGATCCATCTATGAACCCATAGGCGCGTCCGTTGCCCCAGCCTGTGCAGGGGCGGGCACTCCAGGCTATCTCAGCTGCTCTGTCTCAGATTAATGCGGTCTGCTCCGCATTTAGCGTCTTTGACGTCTCAGGCGGTGGTGTTTTCATTCTCCGCCGTGCACAGAGAACCTTTCCTGTATGGAGGCCCAGGTCAGGGGAGTGGTCCCCACGTGTCCAAGACCGATGTAGGAGACATTCTGTCTTACGGTCACAGGATAGAGCTCAGTTCTCGTCCTCCGACTCGTTGCTTCAGAGCATCTCCGTCCCACGAGCGAGCCGATGCATTTCCAGGCGGTGAACACCAGATAGGACGGATCACTCCACCCCGTTCTGGACTTCACACTGCTCAACGGACAGAGAACCTGACGGTTCCGGATGGAATCTCTCCGCTTTGCCATCGCCTTTGATGGCCCAAGGAGGCTTCCTAGCATCAATCGACATCAGGGATGCTTATCTCCACGTGCCGATTGTACCAGGATTTCAGCGCTTCCTGCGCTTCGCCACGAACACCTTCAGTTCGTGGCACTAACTCTCGGCCTGGCGACAGCCCCACGGGCCTTCACCAAGGTCATGACAACGGTGGTAGCGGTCCTACACTCTCAGGGACACTCGGTGATCCTTTACTTAGACTATCTGCTGGTCAAGGCTCCCTCTCGGGGGGCATGCCAACACAGCCCGAACATTGCTCTAGAGACTCTCCAGAGATTCGGGTGGATCATCAATTTCCCAAAGTAAAGATTGACACCGGCCCAATCACTGACATATCTGAGCATGGAGTTTCATATTCTCTCAGCGATAGTGAAGCTTCCGCTGGACATACAGCGTTCACTACAGACAGGGGTGC
Source organism: Anomaloglossus baeobatrachus (assembly GCF_048569485.1). Lineage (NCBI taxonomy): Eukaryota > Metazoa > Chordata > Amphibia > Anura > Aromobatidae > Anomaloglossus > Anomaloglossus baeobatrachus. Next base: position 430,193,239 of record NC_134357.1, on the reverse strand, counting down.
AATCGCTCCTTCGAGCCCAGTCACACCCTTTGAGGCGCCTCATACACTTCCTAGAGAAGTTGGTGGCAGCAATGGAGGCAGCTAAGTTTGCGCAGATTCGTCTGCGCCCACTTCATTGGGACTTTCTCCGCAAATGGGACAGCAAATTGACGTCCCTCGACAGGAACGTTGCTCCTTCTCGGGCAGCCAAGGCATCCCTTCAGTGGTGGCTTCTTCTCACTTCTTATCGAAGGCAAATTCCTTCCTGCCCCCATCCGGGGCTGTGGTCACGGCTGACGCGAGTCTGTCAGGGAGTCTTCCCCCGCCACAGGGATCAGGGTACATGGACTCAACAGAGTCCTCCCTCCAGTTCAGGAGGTGAGGGCAGTGTATCTAGCCCTAAAAGCGTTCCAGCCATGGCTGGAATGCAGGCAGATCCGATTTCAGTTGGACATCGCCACGGCGGTGGCATACATCAACCACCAAGGCGGCACAAGCACTCGGCAAGCCTTCCAGGAAGTCCGGCGGATTCGGCTGTGGGTGGAAGCCACAGCCTCCACCATCTCCGCAGTTCACATCCCGGGCGTAGAAAACTGGGAAGCAGTCTTTCTCAGTCGCCGGGCATGGATGCAGGGGAATGGTCTCTTCACCCGGACGTGTTTCAAGAGATTTGTTGCCGCTGGGTGAAGCCGAACGTCGACCTATTGGCGTCCCGGCACAACAACAAGGTCCCGGCATTCATGGCACGTTCTCAAGACCAGATTGGTCGCAGTTTCCACTGCCTTACGTATTCCTCCTCTGGCGATGCTGCCCAGAGTGTTACGCAAGATCAGATCCGACTGCCGCCGCGCCATCCTCGGCGCTCCAGACTGGCCGAGGAGGTCGTGGTACCCGCATCTGTGGCATCTCACGGTAGGCCAACCGTGGACACTACCAGGCCGGCCAGACTTGCTATCTCAAGGACCATTTTTCCATCCGAATTCTGCGGCCCTCAACCTGACTGCGTAGCCTTTGAGTCCTGGATCCTAGCGTCTTCAGGGTTATCTCAAGAGGTCATTACCACTATGAGACAGGCCAGGAAACCAACGTCCGCCAAGATCTACCACAGGACGTGGAAGATCTTCTTATCCTGGTGCTCTGATCAGGGTTTTACTCTGGCCATTCGCCTTGCCCACTTTTCTGTCCTTCGAGCCAATGAGGGATATTTCTCTTTCACGCTTTTCGCAGAAGGTGGTCTTCCTAGTGGCAGTCACGTCACTCCGCAGAGTGTCTGACATAGCAGCACTGTCATGCAAAGCCACCCTTCCTGGTGTTTCACCAGGACAAGGTGGTTCTGCGTCCGGTTCCGGAATTTCTCCCGAAGGTGGTATCCTCTTTTCATCTCAATCAGGATATCTTCTTACCTTCTTTTTTGTCCTCATCCAGTTCACCGATGTGAAAAGGATTTGCACTTGTTAGGTCTGGTGAGAGCACTCAGACTCTACATTTCTCGTACGGCGCCCCCGCGCCGCTCGGATGCGCTCTTTGTCCTTGTCGCTGGCCAGCGTAAAGGGTCGCAGGCTTCCAAGTCAACTTGGCTCAGTGGATCAAGGAACCAATTATTGAAGCCTACCGTTCTGCTGGGCGTCCGGTCCCTTCAGGGCTGGAGGCCCATTCTGCCAGAGCCGTGGGTGCGTCCTGGGCATTGCTGCACCAGGCTACGGCTCAGCAGGTGTGTCAGGCGACTACCTGGTCGAGTCTGCACACTTTCACGAAGCACTATCTAGTGCATACCTACGCTTCGGCAGATGCCAGCTTAGGTAGGCGAGTCCTTCAGGCGGCGGTTGTCCACCTGTAGGAAGGAGCCGTTTTACGGCTCTTTTACCGAGGTATTCTTTTACCCACCCAGGGACTGCTTTTGGACGTCCCAATTGTCTGGGTCTCCCAATGGAGCGACAAAGAAGGGAATTTTGTTTACTTACCGTAAATTCCTTTTCTTCTAGCTCCAATTGGGAGACCCAGCACCCGCCCCTGTTCCCTTCGGGCTGTTGTTCTTGGTTATGGTTTCAGTTCTCCGAACATCCTTCGGATTGAATTTACCTTAGACCAATTTATAAGTTTCCTCCTTCCTGCTTTTGCACCAAAACTGAGGAGCCCGTGATGCACGGGAGGGTGTATAGCAGAGGGGAGGGGGCTTTACACTTTTAAGTGTAATACTTTGTGTGTCCTCCGGAGGCAGTAGCTATACACCCAATTGTCTGGGTCTCCCAATTGGAGCTAGAAGAAAAGGAATTTACGGTAAGTAAACAAAATTCCCTTCTTTTCCTGGAACTTCTTTTGAGGAGCTTTAAGACTCTGGTTGATGGTGGGGTTGGGGACTATTGACCTCTGTTCGCTGACTCCCATACACCTCATGGATGGGGATTATTATCAGAGGAGACTGCGGTTTAGCTCCGCTCACATAACTTGGGTCTAGACATGATTACCTTACATCTTCTCCATCTCTTCACAGCTACATCCGCTACTCTCAGATCTGCGCCAGGGCGGTGAGAGCGGCTCTGAAACCACAATTCAAAGCGGAGGCCGAAAAGGTATCAGCCGCCAACGTCAAGCTCATCAAACCGAAGAAAGAGTAATGGGGTGAGCGCTGGTCCTTAGTGCCGGGCGGATGGAAAGTCTGCGCCCAGTAAATATAAGGCGTATGGATTATGTTCCCAGACAATAAAAGGTGGATGAAGGGCTGTGGCGCAGCGTGGCTGAGAACAGCTTGTCCACAGATTGTGGCAAGAACAAGTTAAAAGCAGGGAACCCCCCCCCCCCCTTCCTGTCCTCCACCTGTCCTCCACAGATGGAGGTAATCACCCTGTAGGTTTGCTGCACACGGCTGCCGCTGCTGAGCCACACAATTATGGAGTCAACGCCACCTGCAGTCCATAAAGCTGTATTACACCCATATCTAAGATGCTACCCAGCCTGAGGTTTTAGACACTTCTGCAGCTTTCCCTTTAAATTTTCTATATCTATGGCTGGGTCACAACTAGAAGACTCTCAGCTTTAAAGTAAACTTGAGATGGTGATTGTAGCTGCAATCCAGAGTGAGAGATGGCCATTAGTAGCCAGGACTTGTCATACATGCCACCCTTCATGGACCTATGAAATCTGTCCTTGGCAGGGAAAGAAAGGGTTTGCACTGTAGTATTGCCTCCTTATGTAATGCCACTGGTCTTGCAGGATGACTGCATAGAAATCTAGTATTACATGGCCGTGAATGAAATCCGTCCTGTTCACCAGAGAGGTTTGATGACCCCGAGTCCCGCTGTTGGGTTATACTAAGGGAAGGCACATTCAGGCCGGTGTTTCCTCTGCAGCAGCCATTCAGATGACAAACTATTGTATTACATGCATGACCACAGAGAAACATCTATTCTGGTTTATATAGAGGCATTGTAAGTGGGTGACCCCTGTCGCTGCTCTCTGTGGTGGTCTTGTACAATTCCCTACTCTTCTGTGCAGTGACTGTAATTGTTCATCTTTCAGATCCTCCATACCAGAATGTCAATGCGGAACAAGAAGATTCCCCCGGAGCCGCCCCGTCTGCGTCTGACCATGTCGCTGTCCCTGTCCTGATGTAAACTGAATACATGAGTGAATAAATTGGGATGTATTATTTGTAAATGTCTCCTGTCTTTTCACTTCTTCTATGAATAGACTTTAATTGTAAAGTTTAACCTGTCAAACCCACTCCTTTTTATATTGCTGAGCAGTGTTAGGCTTGCGTCAGACGGCAGGAGATTGTCACATGGGAGAAAATCTGATCCATTAATGACATTCTGCTTGTGGGGAAAACCCATCCACTTGCGATTTCCTGGTGCGAGTGCGATCCGATAAAAAAAATCGTATTGCACTCGCACCAGTGTTAATCAATGAGACCGTTTCCTCTGTCCTGTTTTTTTTCTCCACACGAATCGGGCTCTTGGTACAATCGCAGCATGCTGCGTTTTGCACAGAGTCTCGACTCACGTGTGTGTAAAATCGCAATGCTCTCGAGGGGGCGGGTGCTTTCACGAGCGACATCGCTAGCGATGTCGCTGCGTGTAAAGCAGCCTTTACACAATGGTTATGCTGCAAAACCTAGGAGGAAAAAAACTCTTCCTTGACCCAATGGAAATCTATTGGCCCTTATTCAGATGTCCATGGCACAAGTATCTGTTGTCTGTTTTCCATGGACGTCATAGAGAAGCATTCTAGTCTCTGGCTATTTGGCCACATGTACTATTGGTTTGTTTGACAGTATTGTAAATTTGTCACACCTGGCGGGATTTTTGTGCTGATGGATAGATAGTATACAAATGCTATCCATGTGTTCAGTTTTCATAGACTGATTGCAAAGAGACTTGAAGAAAACCTCTTTTTCGGCCTCCAATTTATTTTAAAGGGAAGCTGTCTCCAGATTTGGCGACTATAAGCTCCAGCCACCACCATTCTATCATGCTGTATATAAGACCCCAATCCGCTGTGTAGAACGTAAAAATCACTTTATAATACTCGCCTAAGGGGCGATGCGGTGCGGACTGGTCGGATTGGTGTCTCCGTCCTCCGGTGTCGGCGCCTCCTCTCTCGGCCATCTTTGTCCTCCTTCTGAAGCCTGGGTGCATGATGCGTCCTGTCATCCACACTCGCTGGCATTCAGGTCCTGCCCTGAGCAGGGCAGCTCAAAGTATTGTAGTGCACGGGACCTTAATGCCGGTGAGTGTGGATGACGTTGGACGTGTCATGCACCCAGGCTTCAGAAGGAGGACAAAGATGGCCGAAAGAGAAGCACCGGTAACTGAGAGCGGAGACACTCATCCGACCAGTCTGCACCGAACCCCCCCCATAGGCAAGTATTATAAAGTGATTTTTACGTTCTACACAGCGGCCTCGGTTCTTATATACAGCATGATAGAATGCTATATATAAGGGCCCAGTGGTGGTGGCCACAGCTTATAGTCGCCAAATCTGGTAAAAGGTTCCCTTTAACATATGTAGCAAAACGGATAACACAAGATTTGTTAAAAAAAAAACGAACACCCTGTAAATGAAAGTCTCATCATAGAATCCGGAGATTAAAAATGTTGGTAGAAGGAATACGGGGTTAGGAGCGCGTGCGGTGTAATCACCAAAGAGTCATCATGGCGGCAATCTGCTTTCAGGTCACGCTTTCCTTTCCAGAGCCGACAATTAACCTTCATTGAATATTCACTGCTTTCCCTGCCCACCGGCATGTGTAATTGGTTGCAGTTAGATGCGCCCCTACCCTGAGTGTCATCTGACTGTAACCAATCACAGGCACCAGGACGGCCGGTGGGTGGGGAAAGCAATGCAATTGTCTGTGGGTAAGTATCATGGTATAAAAATAAATGAATAAATAGAACAATTGGCCTATGGCCCCTGTATTCTCATACCAGCACAGATAAAGCTTATGACTGCATCCCCCAGCTGCTAGGCTGTAGCCTGGCCATGTATCAAAATAAGCCCTCGCATGTAATCACCCAGCAGCCGCACACTCTCTTGACAGGAGAGTGCAGCTTCATAGACATACATGCAGATGCACGCTCCTGTCAGTGTGTGTGGCTGCCGGGTAATGCGATGTGAGTCTTGCGCAAGTGTGACTTTGGCCTTACGGTGCGCTCACACGAGCAGCATGAGTATCGTATTGCATCACCCAGCAGCCGCACACTCTCCTGACAGGAGCGTGCATCTGCATGTATTTCTATACAGCTGCACGCTCGTGGCCGGAGAGTGTGCGGCTGCCAGGTGATGCGATGCGAGACTGGTACAAGTTGTACGACTTTGAGCGCACCCTAAGCCCGGAGTCACACACTTGCGTTGAGTCTCGCATCGCATTACCCGGCAGCTGCACACTCTCCTGACAGGAACGTGCATCTGCATGTATGTCTATGCAACTGCACGCTCGTGTCCGGAGAGTGTTCGACTGCCGGGTGTTGCCATGCGAGTCATACGGTTCTTGTGAGTGCACCGTAAGGCTGGAGTCACACTTGCGAGTCTCTCATTGCACCACCCAGCACAGCCTGATGCTCACCAGACATGAGCGTGCAGCTACATAGAACTACATGCAGCCGACCCACTCCTGTCAGGAGAGCGTGTGCGGGAATGCTGGTTTATGCGATGCGAGACTCATTCAAGTCCCTTGGAAGCGTGACTGGCCTAAGAGGAAACGATTATGATATATATTTAAATTAAAAAAAAATAATAATAATTAAAGACGTACGGTCCCCCTGAATTTTCATACCCAGCGAAGATAAAGCTGACTGCTGGGGCTGGTATTCTCAGGCTCTGGAGGTCCAGCCTAAAAATATCAGCTTCCTGCTGCCTGGAATTGTCACATCCATCAGATGTAACAATCCTGGAGCTTTACCTTGCTCTTACTGTTGCCCTGGTGTACTGGCAATCGGGGTAATAAAGAGTTAGTGGCTGCCATTAAGTCCTGGATTAGTAATGGCAGCATCTATGACAACCCATTACTAATCAGTAAGTGACAGTAAATAAACAGACCCCGAAAAAATACTTTATTTGGAATAAAATACAAAAAGACCTCTTTCACCACTTTATTAACCCCAACACACCCTGCAGCTCCGATGTAATCCACACGAGGTCCCATGGTGATTCAGCTCTGTTACATCTGAATATCACAACAAGCGGCCATAGAGCAGCATTGCTGCCCGCTGTGAGTGCACAATGAATGAGCGGTGACTGGATGCAGGAAGACGTGTCACGCAGGCTGGGAGCGCATCTGACTACAACCAATCACAGATGCCAGGCTGGCCAGTGGGTGGGGAATGCCATGCATATGAAATGAGCGACATAGGGGGGCCGCAGGAGCAGTGTACCGGAGCCTTGGGAAGTTATTTTCCCAATTTTTCCTTTTTTAAGTTTTTTTTTTTTTTTTGTTTTTTTTTAATTTTTCAAGATCCGGATCAAACATTTGGAATCCTGGGTCTGGGCCCGGGCAACTTTGAAAGCGCATGGATCCAGACTTTTTTATAGTCCGGGTCTGCCCAGCCATAATTATCACTTAATATTGAGCAGAATTAAGTATGCGGACATTCCCCTGTATCCAGGGTCCTACATATATGCAAACATCCCATACACACATGGGAAATAATAAAAAAACACCTTATACTCACCTCATTCCCATTCCCCCATGGCCTGCATCGGCCTCCCGTGTACGGATGCTCCATACAGCACATGCGGTGATGTGATGTCATTGCGTCTGCTGTGCCTCACACTGATTAGTGGAAGACTGAGGCAGCGGTCCCTCCTCCACCAATGTATTCACCACTGTCTGCATCCTGTGGATGAGGATAGCGGTGACATCGAGTGGTGGAAGAGGGTATGGTGTGACCAGATTGGAAGAGCTAAAAGGTCTAGTATACGGGAATTAGGAAATGAGACTTCTTCCTTCCAGCGCCACCCTTGTCCATGGATGATGTCTGGTATTGCAACTCAACTCCATTTATGTCTATGCAGCTGGGCTGTAAAAACCACACACAGCCAGGTGTGGTGTGGTATCTAGAAGAAAGGGTTCATGGCGTTCTAATTTACTGCACATTTAATAATTTACGTCAAATTTACATAAAATATTTTTTTGCTGAAAAGGCGTTTTCAGCTATGAGTGCTGTGGTGGGGGTTCCCCAGGCTGGTATGATGATCACACATATGCAGTCTGTACAATAAATAAAGACCATGTTGTGACACTATCATTGATATCAGTGTGCAGCTGGTTTCCTTTCTCTTTCTTCACTTCTGCGTTATCTCCAAGGCCCGGACTGTCCTTCCTTCCCTGCATCACCACGGTCTATTCCTCAGCGGGTCACACAGGCCTGTTTACAGTAGACTCTCATTGTCGCTATTGACAGGTCTGTTCTATCTCTTTGGGGAGGGGAGACTGGATCTGAAATACGTGGACTGGTTCTTTACAACCTTATGTACAGTTGCCCCTTCTGAATAAGGGAAGTATAGCGGATGATGGATATGAGTAACTGGCTTATGATAAACCCACATGTCTTGTAATAGTACGCACACAGCACTTTTCACCTCTGTGATGTATGGAAACTGGATAATACTTCTGTGATAACCAGTAAGTAATCCGCTTCATGTCTAGTCTAACCAATTCCTGGGTGTGAGATGGTTCTGCACCTGCAGCCATGTCTCTAGGCCCAATTGTGCGACACACCGGCGGTGTACTTCTTACCTCCTAACTGTGTGACAACTCCTGTCTTTACAGTTCTTATATATACCATGGACCTTTTTTTTATAGCATTTTAAGGAAATGTGTGACACCACTCATGGCATGATTTTGATCCTTTATTAAGCATCCAGAAGATAAATACAAGCAAAGCCATAACGGAAGCTGAAAAAAAATCAAACGCACTGGCGGAGCGCTAAGGGGGAGGACGATCTTCAGTCTCTAAAATCTTTATTTTCCCTTTTACACTTAATAACGGAAGCTGACATCTTAGTCATTTACCTTTTTAGAGCATAAATCTGAACATCAGCAGTAAATATTCACGCACAATGTGGCGGCGTCAACGAGTTGCAGGAGCATTAAAGAGAGAACTTTGCTTTCTTGTTGGAGACAGGAAAGAATCATTGGCCTAAGGGTACAGTTCCACTTGCGCATAGCTTCCGATGTGAGAGCATGGGAAGCCATATGCTAATGACCCTCTGCTGCGAGCGTGAGCCGAGGGTCATGCAACCGTGATACGATCTTGCGATCAGATAACAGCTGCAGAGAAGACTGGGGGGGGGGGACTTTTTCTCCATCTCTGCTGCCTGTCTGCGTATATCGCACTGTACTCGGATGACACGCGAGTGCAGTGCAATGTTTCACACGCCCCCATAGACTTGTATGGGTGCGTGTGAGCCGAGACTCACTGCCAAGCACAGCATGCTGCGATTCATTTCTCATGCCGATATGGCATGAAAAAATCAATCACAGGTGGACATTGCCCCATAGTTTTGCATTGGTGCGAGTGCAATGCGATGTCTTATCTGATTTCACACGTCCCTGCAAAACGCAAGTGGAACCAAGGCCTAATATACACAATAGAAATCCCACTATACGGCTTTGTTTATATCAGCTGTGGTGCTTTCTGCTCCTTTGACGGAAGAAATCGCATAGTGTGCAGCTCCAGCACTACTCACTATCAAAACCAGACAGACCTAAGGTCATGATCTGCCGTATGACTGATCCAGCACAGTGTTATGACTTCCATTACATAAAGGGAATCTGTCAGCATGTTTTTGCCATGAATTCTGAGAGCATTGGGCAAGAGAGCCTGATTCCAGAGATGTGTCACATACAGGGCTACCTGTTGTAGTTTAAATAATCTCCTGCTGATAAGACGCTGATTTTATCACTAGAGGACAAGTTGTCTCGTGCCAGCTACTCGTCCTGCTCTGTGTAACATGAGAATCACCACTAATTCGCAGCTTTCTACCTACACACAGCATCCCTGGCTGCCAATCAGTGGTGTGGATGGGGTTATACAGCGCTCACCATTCAGAACACTAGTAGATCTGCAGCAGAGAAAATAGTGTTTTATCAAAATTGCAGAAAGCAGTCCAGTGAACAACGCTGGAATCAGGGGCACTGCCCCTACATTATGCTGCTCCCAGATTACATGGAAAAAACCTGCTGACAAATTCCTCATAAGGAGATGAACGGAGCCTCACAGAGCCTGGGATTCTTACACATGCAATATTTGACAACAGCAAAACATTTCTAAAAGCTCCTCTGAGAATCGCCTTTTACAGAGCGACCACTTTGTGCCTACAAAATGGCTGTCCCAGATCTTATTTATATACAGAAAATAATGTACAGGATGAGCAATGTATTGTGTTCTAGAACGTGTAACGCCCAATTTCCACAAAGCATCTGGGCCTCATTCAGACATCCATAATTTTCATAGCTAGAACGTGCACATTATGGGGTTGTTCATATGTTTTAGGGAGGGAACCTTATCAGTTTTTTGTTTTTTTACTAATAAAAATTGATGAAACTATGATAAAAATCTGTTCCTGCCTACAGATGAAAAAAAATGTCTGAATGAAGCCTTAAATATAGGCCTCGGCCATACGATTGCAGGTTATATGTCCTCTGCTAAGAATATCATTGGGATCTGTAATACTGTTAATCATTGAATAGACCTATGATTGGGCCAGGACTTGTGGCTGCATTAGAGTTCTCTGGAAGAGGCCCAAGTTATTTCAGTACAAGGAGTACTGAGAGCGCTCTTCTACATGTACACCTTTTTTATAGTCTCTGTTATATGTACTACTTCTGTTTCTTCAACTTCTTCGTCAAAATAGTCCTCCATCTCGGCTGTGGCCTCCTGGTACTGCTGGTATTCTGCAATCAAATCATGGGTGTTACACTCCGCCTCGGTAAACTCCATCTCATCCATGCCTTCTCCCGTGTACCAGTGGAGGAAAGCTTTTCTTCTGTACATGGCCGAGAACTGTTCAGCAATCCGTCTGAAGATTTCTTGGATGGCTGTGTTGTTGCCAATGAAGGTAGAAGCCAACTTGAGACCACGGGGCGGGATGTCACACACTGCAACCTTGACGTTGTTGGGAATCCACTCCACGAAGTAGGCACTGTTTTTGGACTGCACTGCCAACATCTGCTCATCCACTTCTTTAGTGGACATTAGGCCACGGAAGATTCCAGCCACTGTTAGATAGCGGCCATGGTGCGGGTCACAGGCGGTCATCATGGTCCTGGAGTCAAACATCTGTTGTGTTAGCTCAGGCACTGTAAGAGCTTTATATTGTTGGCTTCTGCGGGATGTTAGAGGAGCAAAACCAGTCATGAAGAAGTGAAGACGAGGGAAAGGCACCATGTTGACTGCCAACTTTCTGAGATCAGCATTAAGCTGACCAGGGAATCGCAGAGAAGTAGTAACCCCGCTCATTGTCATGGACACCAGATGGTTAAGGTCACCATATGTTGGGTTGGTCATCTTCAGCGTGCGGAAGCAGATATCGTACAAGGCTTCATTGTCAATGCAGAAGGTCTCATCTGTGTTCTCAATCAGTTGGTGGATGGATAAGATGGCATTGTAAGGCTCCACCACTGTGTCTGACACCTTGGGTGACGGCATAATGCTGAAGCTGTTCATGATCCTGTCTGGGTACTCTTCACGCACCTTGTTAATAAGAAGCGTGCCCATTCCAGAGCCGGTTCCTCCTCCAAGAGAGTGCACCAGCTGAAATCCTTGAAGGCAGTCACAGCTTTCGCTCTCTTTTCTCACTATATCCATCACAGATTCAATCAGCTCGGCTCCCTCGGTGTAGTGGCCTTTTGCCCAGTTGTTGCCAGCTCCCGAGTTACCTGTTATATAAAACATAGATATTCATCAACTTATTCCTGTCTATGATCTTGTCCAAAAGAGGCCACCAATGCATTACCTTATTGATTCTGCCCTGAAGACAAATTCCCTATCTCATATTAATTGAATAACTCCTTTTAGCTTCTGGACTAATCTATAGAATAAAAGCTCCAGAATAAGTTAACGATTACTAATGTGTAGCTCAGGGTTCTCAAACATGCTCGCCGCAAGTGGCCTCCATTTTGCGGCTTTCGGGCACCTGAGCTCCCAAGACAAACAAGTCAGGGGACCACCAACGCCAGCACTTGTTTTTAGCTGAATGTGTGTCCTTGGACTCACTATCAATCGAATTGTATTACGGGGCAGAGACCAGCTCTCCGCACAGCAATTACCAATACAAGTCAACGGCCAATTAGAGGCCGGCATCTGACGTTGCTGTGCCTGTTGCGGCAGCTCATGACATCACTGCCATGCACCAGCTTTTGAGGAGAAAAAGGAAAAGTGAGAATTTTTTTTTTTATGTGTAAAACTACAGAATGGAGGATATTATTATGAAAATTGGACAAGGATGTGGACATTAATACAAGAAAAGGACCAGGATGGGGCTATAACTACAATACGGCACCAGAATGAGGGACATTACCCCAAGATTAGGACCAGGATGGGAGACATTACTACAAAATGGGACAATAGCGAGGACATTACTACAATATGGGAGCAGGATTGGGACATTATTACAAGAAGGGGACCAGGATGAGGGCATTAATACAAGAAAAGGACCAGGATGGGGCTATAACTACAATACGGGATCAGAATGAGGGACATTACCCCAAGATTAGGACCAGGATGGGGACATTACTACAAAATGGGACCATAGCGAGGACATTACTACAATATGGGAGCAGGATTGAGACATTATTACAAGAAGGGGACCAGGATTGGGGACATTATTACAGGACAAGAGACATAATTACAATATGGAAAACAGAATGGGGAGCATTATTGCAGAACATTATACATTATTACAAAATGAGGACATTACTACAAAATGCGGATCAAGATGGGATACATAGGAGAAGCTTTGTAATTTAATTATTTCTTTATTCATCAATTTAATAAACTGATGGTAAAAATGGTCACACTGATGACACACTTATGCAAAACACTGGTGACACCGGTGCCATATTTACTATGGACGTGTAAATGAGGCCTAAATAATAAAAAGCTTATAACTATTTAACCAATTCTACAAAGTGTGCAAGACTTCAATAAGAGGACAGCTCAGACCTCCAACTGATTATGAAATCCAGGTACATGATTTCCGTTATTTACATTTTCAAGGAGGTCTTGGATGTCTTTCTTGAGAAATACATTACCGTTATGTGCACTAGATTCTGTATTGGGGCGTTGATCGAGGGAACAAGTCTGATTGCCTTATGTGGAGTCGGGAGAGAATTTTATCCACAATATGGGGCATTTAGCATCTACCCCATGAGTTTTTTTTTCTTCCTCTGGATCAACATGTTAGGCGTCATTCACACGTCCGTATTTAAAGATGTGAAAAAATGGTATTGGTGTCATCAGTGTTTTGGAATAGCGTGTCTGTGTGTATGTTTTTACCATCATCATTACGGATGGATAAATAAAGGAGTGACAAAGCTTCTCCTAAACTACGTACAGCACACTGATGCCATCCATGTGCTGTACTTGTTTTTCACGGATGTGAGACTTGTATTGGTCATTGTCATCTGTGATACCGGGAAAAAAACGTATATGTGAACAGCTCCATAGATTATAATAAGTATGTGCTGTATCCGTGAGAAAAACGGACGCAACACGAATTTGTGAATGAGGCTTTAAGGTGTAGGTTGAGCTCTATAGACTTGTCAACCTTAAAAGTAGGAAACATACAATAAGGTTATATATTTTCATTACCATGGATGAAGCTGTCAGGACGGAAGAGAGGACCAATGGTGCTGGAGCGTAGACTGTCCATGGTACCAGGTTCCAGATCCACAAGCACGGCTCTAGGAACGTACTTTTGGGCTATGAAAGGAGGGCAGAGAGCACAATATTAGAAATAATCACTGGTAATGACAACGAGAGAAGCAGAATATTTCATGAAGAGATACTTACAATGCGCCTCGTTGAAGTAGACGTTGATCCTCTCCAGCTGCAGGTCGGAGTCGCCTCGGTAGCTGCCTCCATTATCGATACCATGTTCATCACTAATTACTTCCCAGAACTACAGAGAAAAACAGGTCACCAAGGATTTCGGCTCAGTGTAATAACGACCACACATTCATGAACACCCAGAAATCCTTGTGTACAGTGTAATTACCACTATGGAGATAGTTCTGTCCGAACTAATAAACTAATAGCTGAGACTTGCTAATAAATAAGTGGACTATGTAGGGTTCATGTGTAGTGTGTAGTCCTCTCCTGTTATGTCTATGGGGCAGCAGTGGCACTGTTTTAGGATGATAGCACAAACCGTGACTTTCTAATCAAGGGCAACCACTTTAAGAAGGATGCTTGGTGCATTTGGGCTCTCTGCAGCTCAGTATCTTTAGATGGAGACCTCATTTTAACCTCTCCCCATCCAGAAGGAAGAGGGTTACTGACAGCTCAGGAAAGAAGAACACTACAGTGGAAGGAGACTGTTATCCTCATCGCCATTCCGCAGACCTGCCCATGTCCCCTTATCAGTGTCCTCCACAGCATGAAGCCTCGGGCACACCCTCTGCTACCAACCCTGCCAGGCCCCTCTTTCCCTCACTTGCACTTTTACTAACTTATTTACTGACAAACAGAAAAGCTTCAAGTTCCCACCATTGTAGGATTGTATACATTGTACACTGTCTCTCCACTCCTACATATAGTGCTGCTATTCCAAGTAGCATGGGCCTACCACCTATAGCAACACTACTGCCTCAGAATACTCTGAAGATGACAGCTTACTATAGATGTGGCCAGCAATGGTAGACAGATGGCCGCAACACCACCCTATTAAGAAAAAATGTGTATCTTGGCCAAAAATGTGGTGCTGCTCATCACTGAGGTTATAACCAGATATACATCTCCGAGATTGTAACCAGATATATCATCACCGAGGTTATAACCAGGTATATCATCACGAAGGTTATAAACAGATATATCATCACCGAGGTTATAATCAGATATATCATCACCGAGGTTATAACCAGATATATCATCACCGAGGTTATAACCAGATATATCATCACCGAGGTTATAACCAGATATATCATCACCGAGGTTATAACCAGGTATATCATCACCGAGGTTATAACCAGATATATCATCACCGAGGTTATAACCAGATATATCATCACCGAGGTTATAACCAGATATATCATCACCGAGGTTATAACCAGATATATCATCACCAAGGTTATAACCAGATATATCATCACCGAGGTTATAACCAGATATACATCACCGAGATTGTAACCAGATATATCATCACCAAGGTTATAACCAGATATATCATCACCGAGGTTATAACCAGATATATCATCACCGAGGTTATAACCAGATATATCATCACCGAGGTTATAACCAGGTATATCATCACGAAGGTTATAAACAGATATATCATCACCGAGGTTATAATCAGATATATCATCACCGAGGTTATAATCAGATATATCATCACCGATGTTATAACCAGATATATCATCACCAAGATCAAAACTAGATATATCATCACCGAGGTTATAACCAGATATATCATCACCGAGATCAAAACTAGATATATCATCACCGAGGTTATAACCAGATATATCATCATCGAGATCAAAACTAGATATATCATCACCGAGGTTATAACCAGATATATCATCACCGAGGTTATAACCAGATATATCATCACCAAGATTGTAACCAGATATATCATCACCGAGGTTATAACCAGATATATCATCACCGAGGTTATAATCAGAGATATCATCACAGAGGTTATAATCAGATATATCATCACCGAGGTTATAATCAGATATATCATCACCGAGGTTATAATCAGATATATCATCACAGAGGTTATAACCAGATATATCATCACCGAGATTAAAGCTAGATATATCATCACCAAGGTTAAAACTGGATATGTATCTGTGTATTTGTATGTGTGTGTATGTATATGTATATATATATATATATATATATATATCTCCAGAGAGGGACTATCAGTCTGAATACACAGATTGTAAGCAGGTCCCCATGAAATAATCAGGATCTGATGAGAAAGATGTAATGTCTGTTGTTATACTTAGAAGAGTGCGGTGGTTTTGGCAAATAAAGTCTATTCTGACATTGTCTACTGTATATCACAGGTCCGGATTTTCAGGCTCCTTGCTTACAGTCACTGAAGGCGTTTTATTACATTTGCGCTCTCTTATGCTGTAAAGAGCTGAGCTCCTATGTGTAAACTGAGCTAGAAAAAGTTACAAGATTGATTGATACACAAAAAGAGAGAAAATTGCATAACTACGGTATTCATTCGGATGAAGAATACTGAGAAACGCTTCAATTTCTGAGTTCTCCACGTCTCCGCTACTGCCGCTCTCATTTTCTACATTTGTTTTCATCCTTGTGCAGTCGGCCGTCGTATAGATATACAACACTCACAGCTGAATGAAACCTAAAGCCTCCTCTAAACTTGTGAGGAGTAACAGATACATACAAAAGGTAACGAAGACTGAAAATCTCCAGTCACTGCACAATCTGCGGACATGACTGGTCTGAACGCGGCCTAATTATCCCAACAGTGAGTACAGCCTGTATGTAAGGCGCTGTTCACACTACAGCCTGTATGTAAGGCGCTATTCACACTACAGCCTGTATGTAAGGCGCTGTTCACACTACAGCCTGTATGTAAGGCGCTATTCACACTACAGCCTGTATGTAAGGCGCTATTCACACTACAGCCTGTATGTAAGGCGCTGTTCACACTACAGCCTGTATGTAAGGCGCTATTCACACTACAGCCTGTATGTAAGGCGCTGTTCACACTACAGCCTGTATGTAAGGCGCTATTCACACTACAGCCTGTATGTAAGGCGCTGTTCACACTACAGCCTGTATGTAAGGCGCTGTTCACACTACAGCCTGTATGTAAGGCGCTGTTCACACTACAGCCTGTATGTAAGGCGCTGTTCACACTACAGCCTGTATGTAAGGCGCTGTTCACACTACAGCCTGTATGTAAGGCGCTATTCACACTACAGCCTGTATGTAAGGCGCTATTCACACTACAGCCTGTATGTAAGGCGCTATTCACACTACAGCCTGTATGTAAGGCGCTGTTCACACTACAGCCTGTATGTAAGGCGCTATTCACACTACAGCCTGTATGTAAGGCGCTATTCACACTACAGCCTGTATGTAAGGCGCTGTTCACACTACAGCCTGTATGTAAGGCGCTATTCACACTACAGCCTGTATGTAAGGCGCTGTTCACACTACAGCCTGTATGTAAGGCGCTGTTCACACTACAGCCTGTATGTAAGGCGCTATTCACACTACAGCCTGTATGTAAGGCGCTATTCACACTACAGCCTGTATGTAAGGCGCTGTTCACACTACAGCCTGTATGTAAGGCGCTGTTCACACTACAGCCTGTATGTAAGGCGCTATTCACACTACAGCCTGTATGTAAGGCGCTGTTCACACTACAGCCTGTATGTAAGGCGCTGTTCACACTACAGCCTGTATGTAAGGCGCTGTTCACACTACAGCCTGTATGTAAGGCGCTGTTCACACTACAGCCTGTATGTAAGGCGCTGTTCACACTACAGCCAGTATGTAAGGCGCTATTCACACTACAGCCTGTATGTAAGGCGCTATTCACACTACAGCCTGTATGTAAGGCGCTATTCACACTACAGCCTGTATGTAAGGCGCTGTTCACACTACAGCCTGTATGTAAGGCGCTGTTCACACTACAGCCTGTATGTAAGGCGCTATTCACACTACAGCCTGTATGTAAGGCGCTGTTCACACTACAGCCTGTATGTAAGGCGCTGTTCACACTACAGCCTGTATGTAAGGCGCTATTCACACTACAGCCTGTATGTAAGGCGCTATTCACACTACAGCCTGTATGTAAGGCGCTGTTCACACTACAGCCTGTATGTAAGGCGCTGTTCACACTGCAGCCTGTATGTAAGGCGCTATTCACACTACAGCCTGTATGTAAGGCGCTGTTCACACTACAGCCTGTATGTAAGGCGCTGTTCACACTACAGCCTGTATGTAAGGCGCTGTTCACACTACAGCCTGTATGTAAGGCGCTATTCACACTACAGCCTGTATGTAAGGCACTGTTCACACTACAGCCTGTATGTAAGGCGCTATTCACACTACAGCCTGTATGTAAGGCGCTATTCACACTACAGCCTGTATGTAAGGCACTGTTCACACTACAGCCTGTATGTAAGGCGCTATTCACACTACAGCCTGTATGTAAGGCGCTATTCACACTACAGCCTGTATGTAAGGCGCTATTCACACTACAGCCTGTATGTAAGGCGCTGTTCACACTACAGCCTGTATGTAAGGCGCTGTTCACACTACAGCCTGTATGTAAGGCGCTATTCACACTACAGCCTGTATGTAAGGCACAATCACCTAGAGCCTGAACCTTCCATCTGAGGTACACATTGTGCCCATATTCTGCCATCTTAAAAAAACGTATACTGATTAGCTCTCCTCCAGGAGGAAGAAAGCTGAATCTACCCAATAAGTTAACGTCTGACCCTTTAAACAGCCCTTGCAACATACAACTGATCAGTCCAAGAGGAGAAAAAGGCAGATTTCTCTGATAAGATATTACAAAGTATATACAAAATTACAAAGCTTCTTATTCTCATGTGTACTATTAATTTCTGAAATAATTAATACTACTGTTACTCGTTAAGGTCCCTATACATATTAGAGAAAAGAAGATGTAACAGCCTTTTCTGGCAAATGTGTATAGTGGATACAGCCGCACACCAGATGCCATCAATGTATAAGGGAACTCTGGTCCTGCATTACTGCTATATGAAAAAATGAGATTTTTAGTTTATGAATTGGCCAATGCATGTAAGCCCGGACACCAAACGGCAAGGTAAATCTCAATATTCCGGGTCCCTAACTAAAATGCCACTATCTAGGTTAAAAACATCCATGCCTGGCAGCTAGACTAAAAATCTAACTTGAAATGCCACTATCTGGACTAACCTCCATGTCTGGGCACTGTTAGGTGCAGCTGGCACCTATACACACTTGTAGGATGTGCAGGTCAGTCTTTTTGAAATATTTGCAGTGAGTTTTTTTCTGACTGAGCACTCCGCCCTATAAACCAGGTTGTGTTCACAATCCTTATACCAGGAGTCCTAGCTGCCCAGACATGGAGGTTAGTCCAGATAGTGGCATTTCAAGTTAGATTTTTAGTCTAGCTGCCCAGACATGGATGTTTTTAACCTAGATAGTGGCATTTTAGTTAGGGACCCGGAATATTGAGATTTACCTTGCCGTTTGGTTCTGGGCTTACATGCATTGGCCAATTCATAAACTAAAAATCTCATTTTTTCATATAGCAGTAATGCAGTACCAGAGTTCCCTTATACATTGATGGCATTTAGTGTGCGGCTGTATCCATTTTGTATTTGCTAGGTTTTTTCAGCTGGCACCTATACACACATGTAGGATGTGCAGGTCAGTCTTTTTGAAATAAATGTGTATAGTGGTCACCCAAATATTCCCTCCTCCACAGATTATGCCCGGACAGTCATCATGTTTGTTAGTTGTCGGATGAGTGTACTTTAGTCTGGGAGAGCGGAGTAAACTACAACTAGACATTCTTGATAACCTCCCCGAAGAAGAAAAGAAATTCTCATTGAACTTCAAACTGATCTTTTTTTTACTTAGCCATCACCTGTGGAGGAAGGGGTGATTAAAGGTACCGTCACACTTAGCGACGCTCCAGCGATCCCACCAGCGATCTGACCTGGCAGGGATCGCTGGAGCATCGCTACATGGTCGCTAGTGAGCTGTCAATCAGGCAGATCTCCACAGCGATCAGAGATCAGCCACCAACGACCCGTGTAACGACGCTGTGCTTCGTAACCATGGTACACATCGGGTTACTAAGCAAAGCGCTTTGCTTATAGTTACCCGATGTGTACCTTGGCTACGTGTGCAGGGAGCAGGGAGCCGGCTTCTAGAAGCTGCGGACGCTGGTAACCAAGGTAAATTCAGCAAAAACCAGGGACCTCACAGCAGGGGCCAGGTCGTTGCTGGATGTCACACACAGCAACATCGCTAGCAACATCGCTGTTGTGTCACAAAAACCATGACTCAGCAGCGATGTCGCTAGCGATGTCGCTTAGTGAGACGTGGCCTTTAGTTGATGGACCCCAATACACATTAGATCTTAGCTTATTGTGCTAAAAAAATGAGATATGAGAGCTTTACTTTTATGTAAGTAGGAGCCTTAAGAATATTAGCCTTCACTAATGATGAGCGATCACAACCATGCTCGGGTGCTCGGTACACGAAAGGAGCAGTAGGACGCATGTACCAAGCATTTTTCCGGAAGATATTGCCAAAATATGCTTTAATTCCACATTGACTTCCATTATACTCTAGTCAAGCCCGTCCAAGCTTGCTCATCACTAGTTACGAGTACCAAGCATGGTAGTGCCCACTTATCACTATTACGAGTACCGAGCATGGTAGTGGCCGCTCATCACTAGTTACGAGTACCGCGCATGGTAATACCCGCTCATCACTAGTCACGAGTACCGCGCATGGTAGTGCTCGCTCATCACTCGTTACGAGTACCGAGCATGGTAGTGTCCGCTCATCACTAGTTACGAGTACCGAGCATGGTGGAGCTCACTCATCACTAGTTACGAGTACCGAGCATGGTAGTGTCCGCTCATCACTAGTTACGAGTACCGAGCATGGTAGTGTCCGCTCATCACTAGTTACGAGTACCGAGCATGGTAGTGCTCGCTCATCACTAGTCTTCGCCAAGAAGAGTAACCAATTTTCATCGTTTCTGTTGCCCTATCACTATAGATAGGCTGAGGATGTCTAGGGGGGAGCAATTGATGCAGGTCTGGGGGCTGCTATTACTTTCTGTGGAGGACCCCAACATAGAATCTGTTCAGTCCAGCAATCATCACTGGGAAAAAAAAAAATATGGAGATTCAAAGAAGCATTGCATGACCTATAAGACTGTACAGTGGCCTAAACTTTCCTGTGCAGTAACCTAAAGGAAAACAGAAGGAAACTTTTTGGGGGGCAATCAGCATGGAAAGGACATAGATGTAAAATGTGGAAGGGCAAACTTTGTCCCAAATGGCAAAGTGGAGTTTGCCCCATTTCATTATGACATCAGGATCTGTTTTGTGGTTGTCTCTAGGACTGTACTTAAATCTATGGGATTATCTTTAAGGAAAGAGGTAACTCGGCGACAAATGTAGTCCCATAATAAGTTTAGTTCTGCTACATTCGTATCCGCTACATATAATCGAAAACCAGTCACCAGTAAGGCATCCAATACTGCAATAATCGTATAATCTATAGCCACTATCTTTCTATACGTGCCCCCATCACTTGTATTGTGCGTGGGAAGTCGCTCACCTTTGCTCCTATTTGATTCCCGCACTGACCGATCTGCAGATGGACAATTTCACGCATCCTGGACTCCGGGAGGAACGATGGGTCGGTTCTGTGGTTCAAAGACTGTGACGCAGCAAAACTTCACGGGAGGTTATATAGTGGTGCTGACGTCACCGGCCGCCCTATTATCTCTGCACAAGCAGAGGGAGTGTAGAACAGGGGATGGGTGGGTGACCGACCCACTGAGTCACCCACAAAATACAGAAGGGTGAAAATAATCAGGACTATTAATTAAAAAAAATAATAATAGTAATAATAAAAAATATATTTAAATATGTCATACAATTATGAAATATATATATATATATATATATTTCATAATTTTATGACAAGCTGGGTTGCAGCTGGAATGGCCCTCATTTGGGCTCCTCTGCTTTCCCAGAGTCCTGAATGGTGAATCTACCCTTCCCGCAATGCCATTCTCCCCTCCCTGATCACTAGAAGACAGTAGACCTTCCTTTCAGGAGCCTTGGACAGATGGGTGTCGAGCACTGTAAAAGCTATAATTTTACTCATTTTGACCATCTTCAACTTGCACAGAATTAGGTCTTACCAAGAACTTGAGAAAAAGGATATGTAAGAAGGATCTTACCAAGCAGCAGGCGGTTATTTCAGAATATTCAGAATGGAGTCACCGCGGAAGAGATATCCACAGACCAAACCACGTCACCAGCTCAGCGTTATCTCCTTCCACACACACCAGTAACTGAGAATATAACACCCCCCACCATCAACCCTCTATAGTCCCTGAATGAGGAGGCCACACGAAGAAGGTTATCTAATGGTAAAATGTGGCTTATCGGCCTACCATGTCGGTCACCACTGCGTCTTTATTCCTTAAACAGTGCCACACCTGTCTACAGGCCGTATGTGGTATTGCAACTCTGTCATCACTTTAATGGAGCTGAAGCTCAGCAGCAGTGCCTATTGAAAGCCACCATGTTTTTCTAAAAGGGGACATGATGTGCTTCTCACTTCCACGTCAGAGGTGATCACTTGTGATGACCCCACACATCTGTCGAGATGTTGCATGGCCAACAGGTTTGTAATGAATAAGACACTTTCAGAACATCTGCTGATTGCCCTTACGTCTCGGCAGGTGGTTGGAGTTGTACCGTCATCGGTACCGTTCACCTCCCATGCTGAGCAGGCAGCGTAAGATAACCCCTTTAAGGACTATATTATGATGAGGTCCCATCACAGCTTTCATGGCGTCCTGCCCCACCTGTACATCTTGTCCTGTCGGCAGATACTAAGCTGATCTTTGTCCTTCTCACAACCCTGTCTCAGCAGATATACGAAGACCTTTTATCAATCATTAATCTTCAAGCAGTGGTCATTGCTACCATGGTAGACAAAAATAGTTTTTTTTGAGGGATCAAAGAGTTTAATGTATGGGGTGAATATTAGGGAAGGTAAAGGATTCCATAGGATAGAGGCAGCTCATGAGAAGTCCCGTATATGTAATTGGGGAGAAGGTTCTGCTCAGTGTTGTCGGCCATTCATCCATTCATGTCAGTGGTGTTGGTTCTTGGCAGGGATCTGAGTACAGGGATGATCAGTTACGTACATACGGCATCAGGGACCACGGCAATGGTTTATGGCATCTGCAGAAGTAGATAGAATGTGGTGGTGAAATTAAAGGAGGAAGACAGAATATGAAATATAAATAAGATATAGAGAGTAGGAACCTTATTTGTCTTTTAAGGCCTACTTTATAACTTCCTTATATTCTGGCCACTAGGTGGCTCCAGCCCTGCACACAGTGATCACACACTAGTAGTGATGAGTGAGCACTACCATGGTTGGGTGCTCAGGACTCGTTAGGAGAAGTTGGATGCTCGGATGGGCGCGACTCAAGCACCCAAGTATAATGGAAGTCAATGAGGGAAGATTTCCCGGAAGAGTGCTCAAGTTCCCTATTGACTTCCATTATGATCGGTTGCTTAAGTCATTTCCATCTGAGCATCCGGCTGCTCTTAATGAGTACCGCGCATAGTAGTGCCCGCTCATCACTATGCACTAGTCATAAAAAGAGAAGGTGGAATCTTATGGCTTCTTTCTTTTTTAAACAGCGTCACCCATGTGTACAGGTTGTGCGGGGAAAGGCAGTTTAGGGCTGATCTGTAACACTACACACAACCTGTGACGCTATTTTAAGAAGGTGCTATGTTTTTCTAATCCTTGGCTACGAAGGTGACAGCATATCAAAATTCATTTAAAGTACATATGCCCTAATTTTCTAAGGCTAATATCTTCTCTTACGTCTGGACAATAGGGAAGATGTTTGTGCTCCAGAGCTGTTGTTCCTATCATATCAGTCACTATACATCAGTGATATAGAGACGTGGAGCTGTCCTCTGGCCAGCCTCCTGTATACATGGATCCACATTCACTTCCCTCTTCCATACTCTCTCCTCTCGTTCATGTCTGAGTCTTGCCAGTCTACGACGTCTAGGTGTCCTCGTCGGTAGGCAAAAAGCCTGAATGATAGACAACATAGTGACTCCATCTGCACCATTATAGTCAATGGCCCCATCAGCGCATACATCCGAATACTGTTTTGTAGGGGATTCTGATGTAAGCCCCAATGGGACCACTTAAAGGGGGACAAAAAGCAGTGTGAAAGGGCCTTAAATATAAATATAAAGAATGTATGGACTTTTTCCCCCTTATAATAACCAATGAGCCCCCTCTACGTCCATTCTCATGACTGGGTCAGCGGATCACATATTCCATTCCCAAAATGTAGATGTGAACACAGCTCTATAATGGGACGGCAGGAACCTCACCAATATCCACGCACTAAGTATGAACATGTCCCTTTCACACCACCCCAATCTGAACACCACTGTATTACCTCCTTAGTGATTAGGATTCATTTTTTCAATTCTGACGTGTCACCTTATGTGGCAATAACCCCCAGTAATTTTTAAGGTTTTTTGTGACATATTTTATGATAATGGTAAATTTATGTCACGATGTTTTGATTTTATTTATAAACAAATTTCAGAAATTTGACAAAACAATTCGTCAATTTTCAATCTTTGAAGATTCTCCCTAACCCAGATAGTCACCACACAAGATAGCCAGTAGATACCAGCTCCTATCTGCTTTACAGCAGCTGCATTGCAAAATCTTCTTTTAGGTTGCTAGAAGCTTTAAAATTGTGACAGTCATTTTTTCTTTTTTTTTTTCCCACGGAAATTTACAAAACCTATTTTTTTAGGGACATTCAGTTTTGAAGTAACTTTTGGGGGACATATATATTGGGGGAAAAAAAACAAAGTGTTACCCTGAATATATCCTAAACTGCTGTCAGGTCGTTTATAACCCTTCAGCTTCAAAGTGGCATGAAAGGCAAGAAAAATGTTATTTTTACCACCTAAATGTTGCTAACTTCTGAACAGGTCACTGTCCAGGAATTGCCATGGCAACCATCAGGACCACACAATCATGATCTCAGGAGTTAAAGAGGGAGCCCCCATACTCTGTTAGCCAACTAGATGCCGTAGTTACTATTGACAGCAGCATCTAAGGGGTTAAACAGCAACACCAATCAGGACTGATGCAGCAGAGTCCGTTCTAGTGTGGTCGACAGCTGCATGGTCGCCCATCGGGAATGCTAAATCACTTATATCTCAGGTCGGTTTAAGTCGTATTGGTGGTCACTAAGGGGTTAATACAATCTGTCATCCATCAGTTGGTTATATAACGCTCAGCTCTCACTTCTGCATTTCCAGTGCAGACTTGCTTGTTGTTGCCTGTCAGACTAGGAAGGGTATTTCCAGTGATCATATGACTGACGTATCTAACACGTTGATTCTGCAGATTGAAGAAAACTATCATTTCAGAGAATTCCCCCCCAGATATACATGTGACCAGTCCCCCCCAGGCATACATATGACCAGTCCTCCACCCCCCCCAGACATACATATGACCAGTCCTCTCCCCCCCAGACATACATGTGACCAGTCCTCCCCCCCCAGACATACATGTGACCAGTCCTCCCCCCCCAGACATACATGTGACCAGTCCCCCCCCCCCAGATATACATGTGACCAGTCCCCCCCCCCAGATATACATGTGACCAGTCCTCCCCCGCCAGACATACATGTGACCAGTCCCCCCCCCCCAGACATAGATGTGACCAGTCCTCCCCCCCAGACATAGATGTGACCAGTCCCCCCCAGACATAGATGTGACCAGTCCCCCCCAGACATAGATGTGACCAGTCCCCCCCAGACATAGATGTGACCAGTCCCCCCCAGACACAGATGTGACCAGTCCCCCCCAGACACAGATGTGACCAGTCCCCCCCAGACACAGATGTGACCAGTCCCCCCCAACACAGATGTGACCAGTCCCCCCCAGACACAGATGTGACCAGTCCTCCACAAACACAGATGTGACCAGTCCCCCCCAGACACAGATGTGACCAGTCCCCCCAGACACAGATGTGACCAGTCCTCCACAAACACAGATGTGACCAGTCCCCCCCAGACACAGATGTGACCAGTCCCCCCCAGACATAGATGTGACCAGTCCTCCACAAACACAGATGTGACCAGTCCCCCCCAGACACAGATGTGACCAGTCCCCCCCAGACACAGATGTGACCAGTCCTCCACAAACACAGATGTGACCAGTCCCCCCCAGACACAGATGTGACCAGTCCCCCCCAGACACAGATGTGACCAGTCCCCCCCAGACATAGATGTGACCAGTCCCCCCAGACACAGATGTGACCAGTTTCCCCCCAGACACAGATGTGACCAGTCCCCCCCAGACATAGATGTGACCAGTCCTCCACAAACACAGATGTGACCAGTCCCCCCCAGACACAGATGTGACCAGTCCCCCCCAGACATAGATGTGACCAGTCCTCCACAGACATAGATGTGACCAGTCCCCCCCAGACACAGATGTGACCAGTCCCCCCCAGACACAGATGTGACCAGTCCTCCACAAACACAGATGTGACCAGTCCCCCCCAGACACAGATGTGACCAGTCCCCCCCAGACATAGATGTGACCAGTCCTCCACAGACATAGATGTGACCAGTCCTCCACAGACACAGATGTAACCAGTCCCCCCCAGACACAGATGTGACCAGTCCCCCCCAGACATAGATGTGACCAGTCCCCCCCAGACACAGATGTGACCAGTTTCCCCCCAGACACAGATGTGACCAGTCCCCCCAGACATAGATGTGACCAGTCCCCCCCAGACATAGATGTGACCAGTCCCCCCCAGACACAGATGTGACCAGTCCCCCCCAGACACAGATGTGACCAGTTCTCCCAGACATAGATGTGACCAGTTCTCCCCCCAGACACAGATGTGACCAGTCCTCCACAGACACAGATGTGTCCAGTGCCCCCCAGACATAGATGTGACCAGTCCCCCCAGACATAGATGTGACCAGTCCCCCCCAGACATAGATGTGACCAGTCCCCCCAGACAAAGATGTGACCAGTCCCCCCAGACACAGATGTGACCAGTCCCCCCAGACACAGATGTGACCAGTCCCCCCCAGACACAGATGTGACCAGTCCTCCACAGACACAGATGTGACCAGTCCCCCCCAGACACAGATGTGACCAGTCCTCCACAGACACAGATGTGACCAGTCCCCCCCAGACACAGATGTGACCAGTCCTCCACAGACACAGATGTGACCAGTCCCCCCCAGACACAGATGTGACCAGTC